>NC_045608.1:89534504-89857362 GCF_009762305.2 Zalophus californianus | reverse complement strand
CCATGTCCGACGTGCTAGCTACACACGGATGTCTGGAGCACGGCCACAGAATTATATGTCCTTATAATTATTATTTGGAACTATGCTGCCTTAGGTTATACGGAACCGGTATCAACCTGTTTTCATTACAATTATCCACAATCAATAGCATCCCTAATTAAAATTACAAACAGTGAAATTCTCATAGAAATCACTTTGCCACCAATTCCCAGTTGGCCAATGCCCCTTGATTCTGCAGCAGTGATTGCCTTCCTCGCAAGCTCTCCACCTCCTCCCCTCCCTTCCCTGACTATTCACAGTCCAGAAAACTGGAAGAAAGCAGACAAGTCAAGGAGGGGCAGAAAGCAGTGGGCAAGGCCAGCGTTCACCACCACCGCTGGGCACGGGCCTGGAGCCTGGCCCGGCCTGCCTCGCCCAGCTGCCCAGGGCTACGCTATTTGCTTCCCACTCTCACCTCTGGCAGGGCTAAAGTCCTCTCGGGTACTGAACACACCACGCTCCTTGTTGAACATCCCCAAGCCCTACCTCAAATGGGCTGCCCCTGGCTATCTAACTCCCACTCACCTGCGTATCAAATGCTAGCTACCCGATGAAATGTAACTTTCCACATTGGTCCAGCAAGACGTGGACATCTCTTTCTTTACCTGAGCTTTCTCGATCCATTTGAAGCACGTATTATTTTCATCCTTTCTAACCCTAAAGACTATGTGCACTGGCACATAGTGATGTGCCATAAATGTTTATTCAACATTTTTTAAAAAATCTTCCAATTCACCCCACCAGCCACTTACTTATACTCCAGGAATTTCCTGCAGCATTAATATGTTGTACCATTCTATTCTCCACTACTTTTGCTCTTTTGCTCCATCTACTAAACAGGTCCAAATTAGCCTTGTGAATACCTCCTCATCCTTTAAGACCCAACTCAAGCATAACCTCTCAAGGGGAGCCTTTCCTGCTACTCCCAAGCACTCCCCGTGGACCACTGTCCTTGCTCTTACTCCTACAGTGTGTCCCTCTTCCCGTCTGTCCCTCCTCCTTGGAGCACATGACTGCAAGGCCCCTGCACTGGCTGGTCACTGGGTCTGCACAGAGAGGAAACTCTCAAGAATGTGCCCAACAGGAAACAAGTGAGTCCCTGAATCAGTGGCTATGCTTCCCTCCTATTTACATTTCCAACACCTCCTATACTCAGTCTTAGACAAATCAAAGATCAAAACCCTCCAGAAAGTAAAGGACTTTCAGAAACACAGGAGCAGAGAGAGGGAAGGAGAAAACAAGTTAACACCCACCCCAACACACACACACACACACACACACACACACACACACACATCATAGGACAGGCAAAGGAAACCCAGAAGACGCTCCCCCAGCCCTCCCTGTATTCTACTGTATGGATCAGGAGAGCCAAAGAATCCTAAGATTCCACAAGTGGATTTTAAAATCACCACAAAACCGTTTTAAAATAAAAATAAAGCAAAAATGACTTAAGTCACTGAGATATAAATTTTTCACTGGAAAAGATCTTAGAGAGGCCAATGTTTTCAACTACAACACCAAGACATGACAATGTGCTCTATTTCGTTACAGGTTGATCATACATACTGCCTTGAAATAAACCTATGCCTCACTCTTCCATGACAAAAATTCAAGAAAACACCACTACAAATCTGAGAATAGGGTGTGGTGGTGGCAAAGTCCCCTACCATGAGGAGACACAGCCTCCTTCAGTCTCTCCACCTCAAGTCTCTCCTGGATTTACAAGAGTTCATTATAAAATACCTCAGAATCATATCTGAGAAAGAGTGCTTTTTACTTTAATATTATAACTAAGATATCTTTTAGATGTTCAGATTACAAAGTGATCTGTATATGAAATATATAAAACAATGTTCAGGGCGCCTGGGTGGCTCAGTTGGTTAAGCAACTGCCTTCGGCTCAGGTCATGCTCCTGGAGTCCCAGGATCGAGTCCCGCATCGGGCTCCCTGCTGAGTGGGGGGTCGGCTTCTCCTTCTCATCCTCCCCCCCTCATGCTCTATCTCATTCTCTCTCTCAAATAAATAAATAAAATATTTTTAAAAAATAAAATAAAACAATGTTCATTCACTAAATGGTATTTCAAGGACTTGAGCACCAGAGGGATAAACTAACAATGTTAATTTTGTATTCCTCACTGACAGAAGAGAGACAGTAATCACTACATGGCATTTCTAAATTTCAAACTAAAGGCAAAAATATATCATTAAACAGAAAGCTTTAAAACATTATATAGATAAAGCATGTAATGTACCCTTTATAATGAGTATATGAATGTTAATTTAAATTTTTTACAAAACTGAGAGATGCTGCATTTTACATTGTTACAAGCATAATTCATGTCACAACATAAAACAAACTTTTTCTATCTATATCTCTTTAGCCCAAACAACCAGCCCGAACCAAATGCTTATTTTATTTGGACACATCTGTAGATATGATGGGTGTAATTAATTGTTCAGCTAAAAATGCAATTCCAGGGTGCTTTTAATGATTTAGGTATACACAGCTTTAGCTCTCAGAACAGACTAAAAATAGTGATTTTAATTTATTCCTGCTGCCTACAATTACCCACAACCATGTATTTTTAAATATTTCCAGCCTATAAAAATTACTAATTTTTGCCACTTGTGTTTATCTGCATTTAGACTTTGATTTGGATAAATTAAGCTCTCAAGTGTTCCTTGCTTTATGAAACTCTGCATGTTGTACACTTCAACACAAATAAATGACTTGTACCATTAGAGGTTTAAATAATGTAATGTATTTCATGCTCAGCCTGAAGCTGGATTCCAATGAAGTTGCTAATGCACGTAATGATTAAGTGTAACTCAAATACTAACTGTGTTGTTGAAAACATGACAGGCAATAATTTGGTCTATTATATTCTGCCATTTAATTGCCTAGTACAGACATTCTCTGACACATTATGAAGCAATGATTTACAATTATTCAAGCTGCAAAGGTCAGAAAGTGACATTATAATCATCTACATAGAGATCCCTTCTAATGCACAAAAACTAGGTAATGCCACACACACACACACACACACACACAAAGAGTTTCACTGCATTAGTAACTTTCTATTTAAGGTTTCTTAAACCAAATAAGAATAAACAGCTCATAAGCACATTAATACACAATAGAAAATGTCTAGAATCTTTCCATGAACCTGGAGGTGACAGACTGAGAAAATGCCCTTATTCTCTCCCGATTAGGTAAGTTCTACTCAACTGCTGAACTCTACACACAAGATTCAAGACGAGACACAGGGGAAGTCAATCGGAAAAATAACCCAATCCCCAGACCAGGCGTCCTGGCACCTCTGTGAAGAGTGGTATGCAGCACTCAGCTAGCACCTCTGAGGTTTATATAGATCACAGGCCACTTACTAGTTGGCTACTAACTCTCTCTTTTTTTATTTTTTTAAGTAAGTGGCCATGAAAAAACAAAAACAGTAACCTAAACTCATCAATTTTTACCCCTCTTGTCCTAATGAAAAGACAGTATCTTCATCTGTCTAGGCACCTAATTCTATTATACCATGTTCAGTTTGTAATCAGCCAAGTGCAATAAATTATCAACACATAAAGAACAATGGAGAAGAGTAACAAAATCATTTAAAACAATGTTCTACTATGAGAAAAGTGAAACAGAGAAAGAGATACAAAAACAAACTGAATACCACAATGTTAAAGGAAAATACCATGCAAGCAAGTTTTTAAAAGCAGAAAACAGAAGTCGCTAGGGGCTGGAAGGAGGTATGTTAAAGTTATTACATTCTGATGAAAACAACCTAGAGAGAAAAAAATAAATACAAATTAAAGTCAGTAACCAAAATAACAGATATTGCAAAAAGCAGACAAATTAAAAAAAAAAAAAAAGGACAGTTAAAAGGAAGGAAAACAGTGGTCTACCATTACTAGTGCAAATTTGAGTCCATCACTAAAAACACTTTTAATCTCAAGTTTACCATCTGTACAATGGGGATAATAAACAGGAGATCAACAACAAAGTGAACGTTAATTAAGGTGTACACCAAGGCACAGCACTGCATCAATACTATTTATTATTGACAGTCTTACATTTACTATTATGTGTATGTATATACAGAGACAGAGAGTTAAATTTAAATAGATCTAACAAAACATGGTGTCTGTAAGCCACTGAGATTTCAAGTTATTTTTTTAGTAGTCAAAGGTAGAGAGCACTGATTTAGTAAAAATGTGTGTTTAACCTATTTCTAATCATATGTTCCCAACAAAATTATTAACTTCTGTATCTAGATGCTTTCTATTATTCTTATCCTCACCCCACTCACCCCATGTCGGACCCACAGCACGTGTTCATATGAGCTGCCCATTAAGTGCTCACTGTAAATACACCTATACTGTATAAGATTCCTCCTGAGGTCACATTTAGGAAACTGTACTCTTCAAAAACTGCTCCTCCTAAAAGTGAAAGTAAAATCAAAGGCTTTTTAAATGAAGTTATCAATAACAGGCTCTTAAAACAGGAATTGCAAAGCAACACATTTCTGAAATTTTTACGGCAACATGAGCACATAAAGCATGGGTAAACACAAGTGAAATCCTGAATTCTGAACCCTAGCTACCTGACAGGAATTAGACATCTAACACATTCAGATGCTTTACAAACTAACTTAAATCCATGATATACTGTAGCTAGGATTTGCCAATGAAGTGGAGAAAATGAATCTTTAAGCTCTTTTTAAGATAAAAGAAAATCAGTGTGGATCCAAACAACTGAAGTAAAAGTTTAAAAGGTAGTCTTTGTTCAGGGAGTAGCTAATGCGCAAGTCAAACTAAGCCTCAGTAAAAGTATTCAAGATACATAGTTGATGAGCATCTACATCCTTCGTATATAAAAAAAATAGGAAAAACAAGTCAATTACAAGTCATCTAAACCATGAATATTGAGCTCGAGTCAACAAAACATACTGTCATTTTCATCAATTTCACTATAAAATGAGGTTTATTTCAAGAAAAGCAAGAGGTTACTAAGACAAAATAATATAACAGTGTGAGCATTAATTTCATTTTTAAAATGTGCCTGCTCCATTATTTCTATACATTACTCAATCAGAACTCTTTGAAGAATAGTTTATCTCTTACAACTCAAGTAATGAAAAGGTTATTCATAAAATCCTAAGGGGCAGAGATGAAGGTACTGACTACCGCGGAAAGAAAAACACAGTGCAGGACCTTCTGTTTGTGACAAAATTATAGAGTTAATGTTCCTGAAAGATCACGTCACCTTTTAAAGCATGATTTTTTTAAAAGGTAAAATTTATAGCAATGAAAGCTAATGAAGAAACGCAGCATGAGCTGCTTATGCTCAGGAACTAATAGGTCCACTGAGCATTTCTAGGATTATTTAGCCATCAATGATAATGAATTGACATTGTCACCAATGTTAATGTACCAATGCTCTCTACCGCCACTAACCTGACAGCCAATTCTTGCTTTCCTCTATGTTTCTCACTTTAGCTTTTAACCTACATATTGCCCTATCCCTTCAAAACACACGAAATACAGATGCCCTGTGATATTTTTTCTTTACCATTAAAGGGTTCCAACTCATTACTGTTCTGTTTCAACTACAGAGACCAAAAGGCCTTCGATTTACTGAAATTCTTCAGAACTTTTAGCTTCACTGTGAAAATATCTACCCTATGCAAATTATCGTTATATCACTTTTAAATCAAATTCCACTTAAAAAAATTAAAAGAACTATTATTTCAAAGTCAAGTAAAATTCAATGACTACCATAATGCTAAAAGATACAATTCTGAAATCTAGATTGCTCTCTTACACACACACACACACATGCAGACCTCTAGGACAGCAGTATGAAACTCAATATATCTCTCTGTATTTATAATTCTCTATCTTGGGAATCAAATATGTAAACCACTGGTGTAACACTTCAGTGGTGTGCGGTAAGCAGTGAGCTAAGCCAAGTGTACACTATTTAAATTGGACAATCAAAGCCAATCGATCACGTATTGTTTTTGACACCACCTATGCCAGAAACTGTTCTCTGATAAAGTTTCTTCTCTTTTCCCAGACTTAGTAACCCTAATTAAAAAAAAAAAAAAAAATGGATGGATGGAATTAGATTTCTAATAATAGAGCATGCAAAAGCTGCTTAATTATTTTGCAGGAATGAGGAAGAAACTGCTGATTGCCCCCTAACAGCAAATGTCCACTGGAGTCAGGCCATTCCTCTTTCCTATAACTCATATGGTAAAAAACAATAAATGAGGTATCTTTTAAAATTCCAAGACCTAGAGCAATTAAAATGAACCATTTGGCACTCGACCCTCGCAGCTAAAATCAGTAGCAACAAAACTCATTCTCCCACTGATCTTCAGGGGGCTTTAGGGCAAAGGTTCATCTTCATTTACTTTAGCTGCAAGTCACTGAACCATCAATTCTGCCAATGAATAAATCACAGACCATGGTTAATAAAACTGCTTGCAAAGTTATTTGTAAAACTGTCTTAAGGGTCAAAAAATGCAACGGCATCCTGGAATGAAATGTACTGTCCAACAAAAGACAGAAGCTGTTTTTGACTTAAAAGATATTTTACTTGGTAGTGCCAACCAGAAGAATCTTCCCCTAAAAAAGGAAACCTACCATAACGTGTGCACATTGCATAATTGAATGAACCTGCAGTACTTAGGGAATCAGCCGTAAGAACTGCAGGTTTCTCAGGTTTCACAGAAAGTGTTTTCATATGATGCACGTACTCGCTAATTTCTCTAGATCAATAGCATTAAAATATGTTTTTAATCAGAGGTAGGGTATTAAAATCCAGCTTTGAATGTCCTGTGATATACCATAGATGTCATGGCATTTTAAAACCTTTTAAACATTTCTGCTAAATTAATTAGTTGTGCATTAAGGCATCTCAGTGCTTCCTATTAAATACAACACATCTGAGTGACAGTTTAACACCGTGAATTGGTTCTTTCGAGGAAGAGCCGTTAACTAAAAATGGAAAACAGCAAGTTTTGAAATAAAGTTACACAAAAACATACATTATACACTGTTTATTTAAGCTTCATCTCTGTGACAATCAGTAACCAGCCATCTGAAATTAAATCTTTTTCTGCCTTTCTCCTTATGGAGTATGTCCAGTCTATCCAAAGAGCCATTAATATGATTAAAATTAAAGCAGTATAGCAAAAGAAAAAAAAAAAAACACACTTATATACTCCTAAAGCTGTATTATGTATTTTTTTAATGTCTTTAAATGGAATTTACAGTTCTCTCTGGCAATGTGAATGAACATCCTATAATTTAGTCAATTTACAGATTACAGGTTCAAATTGACCTTGTAGCCCATAAAATTGCTCATCTTCAGCAGAGGATTAGAAGTGGGAGAAGAATGTCATAACTGTATTTAAGGAATTTACCATAACAATGGAAAGGAGGATACGCATGCATAATTTTAGCCACTCTTACTCATATCAGTTTTGAATTCTGAAACAATGGCTATCGTGCACATGCTTCCTGGTTCACCACGGTAGAGATGGTTTCAATTTACTCACCCACAGACGTGACACTTGTATTCCCTCATCCCAAGGTGCCTTTTGACATGGTTTCTGGCATCGCCAAGCTGAGCTGTTGCAAAATGGCATATCTTGCACTTGAATGGTTTTGATCCTAAGTAAATTTAACATAAAATATGATTTGAATTTGAATAATACATTACTGATAGTTTAAAAAGAGGCCTAGATCTTAAACCATACTTTTCATCTGTTTAGAAATTTCTGGCCCCAAAATGTAATACCTGCATTCCTTTCTAACTTGAATAGACCTGCATTCCATAATTATTCCACCAAAGAAGACTTTAATGTTTCAGTGAGTGTTCCTAACTTTCAATAACATTTCTAAGATTTAAAGTCAAAAGTGATACAGCTGAGCAGTGCTAAGTAGGTAAGATGAACTAAATAATTTTAAATATTTTTCTAACAATTTGCAAAAATATCTTTTAAAGTCATTCAACATGTAAAATGGAGCATTATAAAAACAAATGCATACAGAGTAGCCGATATTTTATAAAGTATATTTATCATCAAATAAATTTCTCAGTGGCCACCTCCCTTCCTCATATTTCTGCAGCTTTGAATTTACTCACATTAAGAAAGGCATTTCAGATTTTTTTTCTGACATTTATCCCAAATGATTCACTACATTACTATGTTAGTAGCACACAATGTAAGAATATACAATGGATAAGTTATTTGCTTTTATGATCATTTTATAGCCAAAAATCTGTGATGATTCTGCAAACCAGCACTACTGACATTTTATTTATTGATTTCAAGAACAAATATTTCAACATAAAAAGCACAGTACCACAATTTTTTTTTAAATTTCACAAAGATTAACCTATACTCAAATATGAGAAGACAAAATAATTTCAGCATCGACAAACCTAGTGTCAGGAATAGATAGACTGTAACTGGAACATAGTTACTAGCAGATAATCAGTACCCACATTAATGAGAGCAACACTCCTTTAAGTGCAACATGTATATACCATTTTTCAATTTTCTAACCACTAAATCCTCAAATAGATCAAAATCATAAAAATCACAGTCTAAAATCAGTACAATATGTTTCCAGATCTTTCGTATCATGTTTAGTACCTATTTGGTGAAATACCCCTTCTAATATAGTTAGACAGAATATGATATATGTGAACTTCAATAAATATACAAAAAAGAGCTCAAATAAAAAAATTGCAATAAATCATATTTGATCAATGAACCTTTGTGCAGTGCCCTTGAAAAAAATAATCCTCCAAGAATACTTTGTTGAAATTGAAGCACTCAGTAAAAAATTTTAGAGTCTTAAATTTCAATTTAATTCCCAAAAGCTGACAAAAAAAGTGAAGCATTTAATTTTAATCTTCTAACAGAAATAAAAAAGTCAACAGTACTAAGCACGGGCAGACAAGGTTGAATATTTCACAGTTCAATGACAATGAAGCCAGATCTCTTAATACTTCCATTTCTACTGTTAGAAGTAGATGTAAAATATATTTAGCACCTGAATGGTTATATCTAGTCAGCTTTATATGTTTAAATGTCAAAAGCAGGTTGAGACTGCAGCTTACAGCAATCACATTCTATCAATCACATTAGAAACTACAGTTTATTTAAATGATTCTGATAAAACTAAGCCTATTACTACCTGGAAACACTTCATCTCGACACAGAATTCTATAAAAGGACATAGAAAACAAAAGAGTGAGAGAACCAATTTACCTGCACTTTAAATTGAAATGCATTAAAGGTAATAAGGCAATTAGGAAATTATTAATTAACAATAACATCAGGACTCCAAAGAAAATAAAGTCGTCAACATTTGCATTACAGGTTTGGTGAAAGCATCTCAAATCTCCTGTGGATGTAGGTTTTTGTCATGGTCCCCCTGCACTGCCACTGAGCGGAGTCCCTCGTGTGTGAGCACAGGTGCAGACCTTTCACATTACTCGACGTGGTTCCTCAGTGGAAAGTTCTAGTTCCTCACTGCTAGTCTGCTAGTGTGTTGACAACACATAAATGAGTAATTCTGTTGACTGCTTTCGCGCAGAAATCACGGAGGTCCTGACTATTTTTCACATCATATATTCAGAACAGACTGTGTTAACATCTCCTTTCTGTGCCATAAAAATTCCAGGAAGTGGAGATAATACTTTCCTGCATAAGGAAAAAAAAGGTCCTCTTTTTTCTAGTAATGTTTCCAGTTTAAGCTTGCTAGGCACATCCCAAAATGAATCCAGGCATACTGTTTATAAGGCAAAATTTGTAAAGCCACGTATTTCTAAATTTATCTTTCTTGCAAGTGTAATGTGATTATTATAAACTGTCAATATTATTTTAAATAGTTCCATTCCCACGTACAGCATTATCCACAGTAGGTTTTCTTCTTTTAATCTGGCCTCTGGGGTTTTTTAAAAGGGAAAAAACAAAAAACACTCTCTAGGCTTTCCAGCACCTTACAATTTTACCAAAAGAATTCCAAAGATTTTTAAAACTAAGTCTTCAGTCAGACCTACAACAGCCATTCCTCACCATCATTCATGGCTAATTGCTATGCATACATGGATATGAGGTGAACATTAAAAAAAATGAGGTCTTAAAGAATGTATAGAACCCATCACCTAATGCTTCTCCACAACAGCCTCAAGGCTACAACCCTCCTAACCGCTGAACACTTCACTCTGTCCTTCACTCATTCGTTCACTAAGTAACACCTTGAGCCAACTCTGTGTGGGGCGCGGGGATGAAGAGTGAACAGAGCGGAGCCCAGGCCCTTCCCAGGCTTGGAATCAACAGACCAACTCTCCTCACCATCTCTTCTTAAGCGGATTCAGCTTCTAAACTCTCAGATACATATTAAGTTAAACACTACCAGCCCTCACGTGAGACTTTTTCAGTGAAGTCACACAACTCCCTATCTCCCTGCTTGTGAACATTTCCAAACAGCACAAGTGACCCCACGCGCTCAAAGCATCCAATGAAGGGCTTCTGACAGTCTTCTAGTCTAATGACATCCGCTAGCCATGTCTTAGGAAAGGAAAGCTCTAGCCTACAGAATAGTGCAGGAGAGAAAATGAACAGCTGTCTCTGCACCCCTGATGTAAGGGGAGAGGCAACACTGCCCTCTCTGCTCATGCTAATGACTTCACACAAGCCAAGGCACAGGAAAACTCTGCGGTGCTTTTTTCCTACAATTCTTGACAACCAAAACTCATTTATTTCTTAGAGTACCACTTTTATCGTGCTAAGGATGGGAAGAAAAGGTGACATAAAATATACAGTAAATCACAAAATATGAAAACAGGGATTGGAAGAGTAAGTCCTTTTCCAGTTAACCATTAATAACAGTCTCTGCATTACTACTTCACGGGCATAAGCAAAGTATCAGAAAAGCGATTGATTTTAAGATGCCCCAAGGGGGGGGGGGGGAAACCAACCCTGGATCAAAACTGGGAGACAACATCCCCCAAAATGTGGCTTGAAAACTGAAATGGCAGACTGGTATTGTGTCTGGAGGAGCGGGGCTCTTTGTGGTGCTTTGGAACACAATAAAAAATGTACTTGCTGATAAGCCCAACAGAAGATGTTAAAAAGTATGCTAACTTTTACTAAATGTTACAATCAATGATGTAACATATATAAGTAGGGTTACTTTGTCACATATTGATAGTTACCTCACTTTCACATCCACATTAACTTGATTTTAAATGCAATTAATACATATAGTCAAGGAAGACTAATGGACTACATTCTGCACTTAACCTAGTGGACGTTTTCAAATGGCACAAGTGACCAGTGCAAACCTATTTTGCATTGTAAACGACTAAATAAATCTTAATGGATTAAGAATGATCAGCTATCAACACACAAGGGAAATTAAGTGCTGAAATGCCTACATTGATTATTTTAAATTATTAGCCTTACTCTGTTCTTGAATTTGTATGCTTTTAGTGAGCTTTAACACATTTACAAGACTTATTGACTATAATTACAAGAGAATTCAAGTAATGGACACATCAATTATAAGCAACATGTCTTGACCAGACAGTTGCATAAAGAATTCTAAAAAGAGGTCCATTAGCATCTTCCTCTTAGTTTTATTCAGTTTTTATCTGCCTTTAGAGGGCATGTTAAAAAAGTACATACCTTTTACACATGTGAACAAGCCTGATTTCTAAAAGCCAGATCACTCCATAAAGTGAGCAAACACAGTGCTGACAGAGGTATAAATAATGCCAAGAAAGCAGTATTTGGATTTATTCCCCAACAAGAGCGTCACTGCATGAAGAGTTGGGACCAACAGTACAATGTTTGTATTTACCTAGATTAATCTTATGCAGGTTGCCCTCTTACTTTCTTCAATGAAAAACTTTTATCTATCTTTAATCTCCCTAAACTAGTAATATTTCATACTCTTTTGTCTTCCTCCTTGTAACCATGCACTAAGTTTCAAAAACTGCATGAATTTAAAGTATAGCTTTAATAATAAGCCATTATTTAAAAGTACAGTAAAATAAACCTTACAGTTTTAATGAAAATATGTTCATTGAAATGTGAATTTATTATTCAAATCCACTCATAAATTCAACCATGGAGACAGAACTTGTCTAAGCAGAGCACAATGATTTAGAAAAGCTGTCTATTTAAAATAAAGAATGTATGGCAGGTTTATAGAAACAGTGCAGTGAATTTTTACATAAATTTAGAACAGTGGCTTATGCATTTTCCACAAAAAAAAAGTTTAAAAAAAATTTCCACCCCCAAATTAAACATTAAAATGGAACACTACATTTGACAGAGCACAGAAACTAAATCAGGTGCTGCCTTCATGAAAATCAAATCCCCAGGACATACTAACTTTGAATAGTGTTCACTAATTTTGATCCTTGAAAGTAGAATCTTGTTGCCTGGGAGTTACACTTTTCAATATAAACCATCTGGCAATGAATAATTTTAAATCCCTAAAATTCTAAGAAAATTTTTATAATTTCATTCCTCAAAAGCCATTTAATATGTCCTCTGAAACCCACCATGCCCCTTAATAGCTACCTTGGAAAACCAAACAATTAGGACTCAGAAGCAACTGGAAAGCTGTTAAGAGATAGGACTCTAACAAAGGCAACAGGGGGGCAAGGCTTTTTGATAAAATGAAAAGAAATTTGTCAAATAACCTGCCTTGGAATCACTAAGGCTTAATTAACTTTGGAAATGTTAAATGTCCACACTGACTTATGGCAGATGTCCGGAGTGCCACCCAGCAGGGTCACGTGAGCCAGGGGGAAGGCCAACAACCAAATGCAGCACGGACTCCAAATCTGGATGGGAACAAACATCCCAATTTTATCCTCCGTTTGCACTTTATACGTCAACACAGGTTTGTGGAAAGGTACATACCTGTATGAGTGCGAATATGGGCTAGAAATGCCATCGAATTGCTACTTCGACACATCTTCCCGCAATACTTGCAAACATTTCCCTGATTTTCTTCTCTCTCGCGGTTGATTTGCTCAGTGTCTTCCACTATGTACTTGTTCACCTCCCGGAGCAGTTCTTCATGCTGCCCTTTAATATGTAGAAATAAATTCTGTTCTGAATCAAAGGGCTCCGTACATTTGACACATTTAAAGGTGGCCCCTCCCTCCGGAAGCTCCTCTACACTGGCCTGTTCATTTCTCATATGGCCAGCACTGGCCAAATGCTGATGGAGGTTGCTCTCTGTGTAGAATGATTTTCCACACAGTAAACAATGAAAGTGTTTCTCTTTTGTAGGATGTTTCATGGCTATGTGAACATTCAGTCCACTCAAACCATCTGCTAAGAAGCCACAATCATCGCAACGAATTCGTGTGGATTCACCGAAGGAACTACCTTCAGATTTCTTCTTTTTCACACCTTGAGCACAGTCTTTTAAGGGCAACTCATTAATCCTTACGCCTGTTGTTACCAGACCCTCTTCGGATGGGTCTAACAAATCTCCATCTTCAGGGTTCTTTATCCTTATTATGGAAGAATCAAACCGGCCAAAACTGTACATGGCCTGTCCTTTGTCATCAATACTGATTATAGTCTCATAAACATCATTACTTTCAATTGTGCTATCAGAAGCTGGACCATCCTCTTCCAAAATAATTTTCGTTTCATGTTGGGAATTCATCAGAATTTCCTTGTTCTCCAGAACAGGGTCTTCTTGGATATCTTTCAAATCCTCCGAACTCTGCACACTCCCAATTTCGTTCTGACCACCGCTCTCCAGGCTTAGCTCCTGCCTTGTCCTTGTCATCACATCAGGGACAGTGCCGTCAGCCAGATGCCCTCCCCTGAGACCTCCAGGACATCCATGTTTGCTATGGGCTTTATGTGCATTCTCCCCTGCCTGGCCAACATCACTCTCACTGAGCATGCTCGCATCGCCACGGTCATTCAATGTGCTATGGGCTCTCTCCACTGCCTCATAATCCAAAGCTGAGCTTCCTGAATTCTGAAATCTGCCTGGGGAGCCACAATTAGAGGAAATATTAAGGGATACCATCTCCTCGGGTTTCAGAGCTTTATCCTTGGCCAGGGGCTGTTGGAAAGTTTCACAAAAGGAATGATCTTCACTGAGATTAGATTCTTCTTCAGTCTCAATCTCTACAGAGGTGGGAGCACGGAGGACCTTAGACACATCTAGAGTAGTACCTTCATCCAAAACACAACAATCATTAGTACTTTTAGATTTCAGAATTTCTTCAGATGGCTGGTCTGATATTATTTGATATTCTCCAGAATTGGGTTGGTGCTGCTCTTCGGGGATAATGATATTTTTGGACACGTCTGCAGAACTTGCTTCTACGTCAGAAGAGGTCAGGTAAGACTGCCTTTTCAACTTGTGTTTTTCTGTGGCTGCATGCCTAGTCATCTCTCGACGAGTCACAGCATAGTAATCGCAGGCCATGCAATAAAAAGCAAATTCTTTTGTATGTTTCCGTTTTATGTGCAGTTCTAGAGAAGCAGAAGAGTGAGCATTAAACTCACAGTGTACACACTTGTTATCACTCATACCCGTAACATCTCTCTGAGAGCATGTGTCCACCTGCTGGAGAGGGTCCTCTGGTTCTAGAGACATTTGTTCCTTTTTATCAGTAAGCTGACTGTTGACTTCCCCATCTGTAGAATGAAATACATTTTCAAATTCAGCTTCAGTTGGATTTCCATGCTCTGCCACTGGCTTTTCTGCAGTGGAGATATCTGATTCCGCTGACCTGTTAGCATGTTCATCTGAACCTGCTGAAATGGCAGTCTTTCTACAGGCTTCAAGGTTGCCCCCTTCGGGGCCAACAATGATATCTGAACTCTGCTTGCCATTTGCTTCTACTTCTACACGTCCTTTATGTTTCTTGGTGGCACAGTGACGCTCCATATCTCCCTTGGTTACGGTGTAATACTTACACACTTTGCATAAATAACTGTACTGGTGACTGTGTTTCCGTCGAATGTGAACGGTCAGGTTGGTAATACTAGAGGCCAAGAGACCACAGTGAGAGCATGTCCGCGAGATGTTACCTTTGGGTCTCCCTCTCTTTGGAGTAGCGGTCAAAGCTCCTTCAACCTCTTTGGTGGTAGCACCAGACTGTGGCACTTCCTTGCTAGTCAGTAGGCTCTTTTCAAGATAGGAATGCTCCTGCAACTGCACCCCTTCTACATGGCCTTCGATCCTTCCGTTTCCAGAAATGTGAAACTCTTCTTTTTTGTCATTTGCACCTATACACACCCTTTCAATACATTCTTCAAAACTTAAGCCAATGTTGTTTTTCTTGGCATTTTCAAGATGCTTGCTTCTCTTAATGTGCTTCTCCATTCCTTCCTTGCTCAGCGAGTAAAGATTACACGCTTTACAAAGAAAGTGATAGTCCTGGCCATGCCGGAGCTTGATGTGTCTTGTGAGAACAGTGGAAGACCGCGTTTTATAAAAACACTTCTTACACTGAAACTGAGGCTTACTTGAATGCCTCACTTCATGTCCATGGCTTACCCTGGACTTAGCAGGTTCTTCCTGAGCTGCTTTACCTGACTCACTCACAGGATCTTTTATATTTTCTGATTCTAAAGTACTTAAGGGTAAAGTTTGTAAAGCCAAATCACTGTTAAATGATTGGGAAGTCTTTGGTTGAACCAATAAACGAATATGCTTCTCAGTTGTTGTGTGTTCTTCCATGTCTTTCTCAGACAAGAACAGATTGCAAGGAGTGCAAAGAAAACCCATATTGTGCTTTTCTTTCATGTGGTCTCTAAGATTTAGTTCATTCTCAGAAATAAATGAACAGCACTGACAGCTGAGGCCAGTGGCAGTGTGCAGATGCTGGTGGTCGTGCAAATGCTTGTCCAAGTCCCCCCTCGACAAGACGGAAAAGCCACACACCTGACAGCAAAGCTTCACCTCTCCAGTGGGGCCCCTCTCCCCATGGCTCTCCACGTCTGTTCTATTTGTTGCTATGTGACCACAGTCTGTACAAGCACACATCTGATGATCAGTAGCTGGCCTCACCGTCCCAGAGCGAAAGGAGCACGCGACATGGCAGCTTCTTTTGTCCTGCGTCAGGCCCAGGGTTTCTGAGGAAGTCACACACAGACTGCGGACACCGCCACTCGTTTCTATGTGATTGGCTACAGATTCTGCCTCACTTGTCTTCACCTGGGTTCTAAAGTGTTTCATATACATCCTCTGGGTATCATTAGCTCCTCTTTTACTAATTCCTGAAAGATTAAACCTTTTCTTGGCCTGGCCTTTTAAAGAAAATGTGCCAGTTCGCCGTCGGAAGCTACTGCCCAGCGTGAGGATGTTTCGCTCGGTTCTTGGTCTCGAGCTTGCACTGACACTGTGTGCTGCTTGCAGGGTATTTTTGGTAGATTCTAATTTATCAAAGAGACCCTCGGAGCTTACCAATGCTCCTAACGTTTTACTTTTACTCTGGTTTTCAGGATTTCGAGCTATACCAAGGGAAGTTACGTTTTCTTCAACAATCTCTACTTTTTCTGATGAAGTATTCCTAGACGGCATCATTTCAACAAGAAGCTCACAGCCACTTCCACCCTGCTTAGAAACGCTTCCTCGGAAATCTTTAAATTTGCTTCCAACATTTCGTAATCCTTTTGAATCACTAGTCTTTGCTATTGGTTTAGAAGCTCTCGGTTTTCCGCGAACATTTTTTGTTCCCATGGTACATGGTTTCTTCGGAAAGGGCTGTTTTGTTAAGATCTGTACAAATCCTCCACGAGCAGCAAGATTCTGACGCCGGAGGTGTGTTTTGCCAAGATAATGTGCATTCAACAGGTTTTCTTCCACACACTGAAAGCCACAGAGATCACAAGAAAAGACCTGCTGTGGCCCATGTGTCTGTCTGACGTGCACATGTAACGCTGCACCATTCTCTGCGGTGTGGCCGCAGTGGCAGCACGCGTGTTCCCTAGACGGCTGCGTGTGGCACTCAGCATGCTTCTCCAGCTCCGCGCAAGAAGAAAACAAATGACCACAGACGTTGCACTTGAGAACCGTATCTACATTTCCAATGGTACAACTAACACTGATCTCTTTCATGGGGGAAGGAAATTCTCTTTCCGGATCAAGGGAAACCACTTCCTGAGCAGACGTTTTCTCAGGGTCTGTTTTCAGAGAAACAGCATCAACAGTGCTAAAGTTGCAAGGAGGGGAGAAAGTAGTGGGAAGACAAGTGCCTCCATCCGGGCATTCCCTCAGGAGGGTCTCCTTCACCGTCTCACCTAACGGGATATGCACTTCTGGGACTATGCTCTCAGAAGTTTCTAGCCCGGGAACGCCCTGCTCTTCAGACTTTAGGTGCTCTGCCTCGGCTGATAATTTCATTCGTTTGGAAGCATGTTTGTTTCCGTCTTCCACCACAGTGACACTGCCAAAGTGTGAGGATTCTGAAAAACCTCTTTTGCTGGTGCAATTCTCTGAGGAATTTGCTATCACATCAAATACGGGCCCACAATCTACATCATTAGTTGAAGAATTTCTAGAGTCTTTTGCTTCTTTGTTTCTGTTTTCATCCTCATCATTCTCTGGCTTCTTCTCAGTATCCATTATGAATAATGTGCTGCTGCTGTTTCTTGCGTCAGGGCAGCTCACTTGGCACTCATAACCTGTGCAGAAAATAAACACGTTGTTAAAGCTCTGAACGTAGAGAACACACACACATATTTTGTCCAAAGTCAACATAAAGTGACACACTGAATGAAAAAAATTTCATAGCCTCAAGATTTCCTTCATATTGAGATGCACTCAATGGCACGTGTGAAGTCCTTATGAAAAGGACGAAGTCAGATCTGGGGAACAGTATCATCAAGCTGCTGACTCAGGAAGCAACACTACAGCATCTCTGATGGAAGAAGTGCTCCCAACCAGCTTGCAAAAAAACTCCCATGAGTCAATTCTCTTTACTAGTACATTTCAGCTTACTATTTTTTTTTTTAAATAGAGAAGCCGTCTTCTCAAATTTCATTTCAGTGAAACCCCCGTCTGTGAAACAGATCCCAAACAAAACTGCTGTGATGCAAGCCAGGAAGTCGGGCCTTCCCCTCTGTAGTCTCCCAACCGAAGCCCAAACCCCAGTGTGAAACTTAAAGACAACTGCTTCATCCTTTCCCCTGCAGCAACGAGCCTTACCATGATTTTTCTAAATATACCCTAATTAACAACATGCACATTGTCATCGCATATCACTACTCCCGCTCAAACTCTCCTGCCAAAGAAAAGCCCCTCCTATTCCCACTGTCAATCACCGGTTTCCTCGTCTAACAGCCATTCTGTACCATCTGAAGGTTAATGACAATCAGAAACCTCAGCAGGAGAGCAGGATTAATGAAGCAAATTTGGGGAGGAGAAAAGAATTTCACTGAATAAAATGCTTTAAAATCAATAATATTGATTTTATTTTTCATTATGCTATTTAATTCAATTAAAACATACCATTTTTCCATTTACATTACACCAGGATTGGAATTTTTAGCCAAATGCCATTGGATTTGATGTTAATAAAAAACCACCAATTATGGCCTCAAAGCTAACGATAACTATTTTTAACTATTTTAACTACTTTTTTCATAACAACGACAAACCCAATAAAGGCTATTGTTCTGACTCTGCTAACAGTGGGGAATAAAATATATTTATGTGATACCAAAAGCATGAGCAACAAAAGAAAAAATGGATAAACTGGGCTTTATCAAAATTAAAAATTTCAAATGACAAAGTAAAAAAACAACCCACAACGTGGGGAAAACTTTTTGTAAATCATATACCTGACCACAGGACTTAATCTAGAACATATTGAGAACTCTGGCAACTCAATGATAAAAAGATGAACCAATTTCTAAATGAGCAAAAGGGGCTCACTATGTACTTCTCCAAAGAAGATACATAAACAGCCAAAAAGCACATGAAAACATACTCTATCAGTAGTCATTAGAGAAATGCAAATCAAAACCATAACGCAAGACCATTTCATACTCATTAGGACGGCTAGAATCAAAACATCAGACAGTAACGAGTGTTGTTGAGGATGTAGAGACATGAGAACAACCACACAAAAGCTAGTGGGGATGTAGAACAGTGACGGCACTTTGGAAGAGTGGCAGTTCCTCCAACGACTAAGCATGGAGCTACCATACAGCCCGTCAATCCCACTCCCAGGTCTACGCCCAAGAGAAGTGAAAACATTTGTCCTTGCGAACACTTGTATACAAATGTTTACAGCAGTACTAGTCATAATAGCCAGGGGGTGGAAACAACCCAAAGGTTTATCAACAGATTAATGGAAAAACAAAATGAGGTACATCCATATCCACATGATGGAATGTTCGGCCGCATAAAGGAATGGTACTGCCATATGCCACAGTATGCGTGAACCTTGGAAATGCTAAGTGAAAGAAGCCAGTTACTACAGACCACATAGCACAGGAAACGTCCAGAACAGGAGCATCTATAGCTATATATAAAGTCAGCCAGTGGTCCCTCAGGGCTGGGGGAGGGGAGCAAGTCAGGGGGTGAAAGCTAAAGAACACAGGCTTTCTTTCTGAGGTGGTGAACATGTTCTAAAATTTACTGTGGTGATGGTTGCACATGTCCGTGAATATACTTAAATCCATTAAATTGTAGTTCAAATGGATAACGTGTGTGGTATGAGAGTATCTCAATAAAGCTGCTTAAAAACATATAAATTGTCGAATATAACCTACAACACAAAAACATCTTGTATTTGTTACTGTGTTACAAGAACAGACTGTACCATTCTTGTAAAAGAGTGAAAAAGATAAATGTACATAGTTTCATTACACTTATAAGATGTTTACCATTTCTCAGGATGTGATCCAGAAAACATAAATTAAGTAAGAGGTTAACAGATGTTTGGGCAGGAAAAACAAACGCCTGGTCAAATAAGTTTAGGAAACTCTGGTTTGAACCGAAGTTTCTTTACCATAGGATGTCTCAGCACACAAGCATTTCCAAAACCAATTTCATTACAGAACTCATTATTTATAAAGAATCAAAAGACCAGTTCTAACACCCTTTAGAAAATGCTCCTTTAAATAAAGCACTGGTTCTGCTACTCAACATTTGTAATTAAAGAGTAAACGGGGGTGGGGGGGGGAATGCAGCATCCATCTGTTCCAAAAACATCACCGAGTACCTACTATATGCCAAGTACTCTTGGTTGTAGATACTGGAATTACAGCAAAGAACAACATAAAACCTCTGCCTTACATTATAAAGGGTAGGACAATTTTTTTTAAAAGAAATAGTGCCCAGTCCAGAACATCTACTTGAAGAAGAGTCACAGGGACTGGATTTACTCTCATGCATGAAACAACTAAAAAAGAAAAAAACAGACAAAATCTATGAAACAAGAGCATAACACTCGACATCAGAAACTAAAGGACAGTGATCAGAGATGAGATGCAAACAAGAGGAGTCCCAGCTTACAGCCTGGAGAAATGACCCAGGCCACAGCACAGCAACGGGATCCCAGACAGAGCCCAGGGGTCTCCCAGTGGAGCTGAGGGGCAGCTAGAATCTGTAGGGCAGAGTCAGAGAGAGGAGAAGCCCGGAGACCTACAGGGAGTCCCTCATGGGTGCCCTATCAAGATAGAGATGACTCCCCTCCATTTTCCCCAGAAATTGTCTCCTACCCCTCTCACTCACTCCCAGGTAACTCCCCCTCCCTGAGGCAACCACTGCCCAGTCTTCTTCTGCAATGAATTAGTCTCGCCTGCCCCGGAAGTTCATATAAATGGAATCAGACAATAGGCCGCTTGCAGGGAAGAAGGGTCTGCCCTCTTTTGCTCAATGCGGTGTTTCTGTTGCATGTATTAACAGTGCACGCGTCCCACTTCAGTGAGAGCAGAGTTCTGTTGTACGGGTACACCACAATTCCATGGATGGACACCTGAGCTGTTTCCCCTTCTTTGGCTATTATGATAAAGCCGCTATGAATATTCTCAAACAACTCTTTTTATGAACATATATGTGCATTCCTTTTGTGTAAATACCTCAGGGTAGTAAGGCTGGACTACAGGGACAGATGTGTATGCTAATCTTGTGACAAACTGTCTGCTTGATTTTCTTACATAGCTACCAGCAACGTCAAATTTTGACTGATCCACACATTCTCACAAATATTTGATGCTGTCAGTCTTTTCAATTTAAGTCATTCCAGTAGGTGTGTACGGCTCTAATCTGCACTTCCCTGATGACTACTGATGGTGCCGAATAGTTTGTTATGTGCTTTATGAAATGTTTGCTAGCCTTTTGCCCACTTCTTACACAGGTTGTCTATTTTATTATTGAGCCGGAGGAGCTGCTTATGTGTTCTGAATATAAATCACTTGTCAGAGGTTTCACAAATATTTTCTCCATTTTATTAATGTCTCTTGATAAGCAAGAGTTTGAAATTTTGATAAAATCCGGTTTTTTTCCTGTTCTGGTTATCTGTATGTCTGGTTTATTCTGTCTCCCCATCCTAGAAAGTAAGAGCATGGTTTATTTTATCCACCCTTACATCCGAAGAGCCTAGAACAATTCCAAGCACATATAAGGTACTAAAATAAACAAATACCTCACAGTGGTATAAGAAATGTCTCTTGCCCAAGTATTTATAGGTAAAATGAAACATGCCCGAGATAACACTTCAGAACAGCCCAGCAGAGGGGCATAGTGAAGGCTATGTGCTGATAATGATTAACGCTGAAGGACAGTTACATGGAAATTCAGGATATTATCCTACCAACTTTTGTATATATCTGTATATGTACATGTTTGAAAATGTCCATAACATAACTTATGTTTAACATTTTTAATGTTTTTCCTAAAATGGTGTGAATTCTCTTCCTTTCAATGAGGAGTCCAACCATGCCTTCCCCTTCCAGCACTCCTCTGACACACTACCACACTACCTTCACTGTGGACACCAGCAGGAGATTCCTCTTCCGAAGTATATGTACAGACAAACACTAACTTAGGGAGGACGCACACACATACACTTATGCAGAGTGAATGTTCTCATGATGGAACATACTACTACATTTTTACAGACAAAAGAGGGACAACTGCATTAATATGCACACACAAAATAATGAAACCCTTTATTATCTTCTATATAATGCCTCCAAAAATTTTAAAAAAGGAGAAAATATTTCTACACTTACTTCCCAACTGATTTTTTAAAATAATGAAATAACTCAACATCTCATTTTATCTAGAAAGAACACTGAACATTCAACAAATATATACCGAGGGCCTACCGCATGGAGGTAACTATAGTGCTACCACCAACGCGTTCCTTGCCCTCACCAGGCTCTTGCTCTATTAGGAGCCATGTGACAAACACGCAGAGGAATTCTAACACGAGGCCACGTGTGAACGTGTGGGACAGGAACTAAGATCTACGGCTGTGTAAATGAGCAAGGACTCATACTTCCAAGCAGAGTATTTGGCCCAAAGAGCAGAAATATCATCTGAGCCAAACATGGGGAAACTGAAACTGCTTTTTTATTTTTTTGACAGAGCAGGTAGGAACAGTGAAATAAGTCAGGTAGAAGAAAGGGATTAGGCAAGGCCACACAACACCTGCAATGCAAGCACGCAAGACTGTCATCCACAGTCTGAAGAGCTACGGCGCTGGCTTTCTACCCCAGAGCGACTGAGAACAAAGCGGATGATCAACCAAGACATCACACAAGGCTCTGAACTGAAAGTTGGAATCTATTCAGTAATGCCAATGAGGAGTCACCAAAACACAGCACTACTTTAGGATGACTAATTTTTCAGTATGCACAGCATATCACAGGTACAGAAATTACAGAAAGAATGCCTTCCAATAGTTTACGTTACAAGGCCCAGAACTAGAATTGATGTCGGTAAGCAGGAGTGTAAGATGATTTAATAAATATCTTAAAGTGATCTAGAGGAGATTAAACAGAAATGAGAATATTTATGCTAATATAAATTAAACAGAAGAGTCTGCCACAGAAAGATTATTAGAACAAGCACCAAACTGCCAGTGGAGATGGGGGAGAATCCAAAACTCACCCAGCTGGGACAGTTTCAGTGCACATTTTTCTGGAGGCAAATTTCATTCATTCACTCAACAAATATTTATAGAAAGCACCTTAAATTTTCTCAGAAACAAAGCAAATGAACAGGTAGGGGACTTGCTGCCAACCGTTAGAGTAAGTCAGTCATAATCTCCGTTTCTTCTCAAAGTACTGGTACCAGTGGAGAAAGAGAATGAGTCTCCGATATCCTCCCAGATTAAGGTTTCAAGATTCAGAAGACCTAGGAGGTGTCTACACTAAAGTAATGGGATATATTATTAAACCAATCTTCCTAAAGCGTATGTTTCCTATACGAATCCATCCATTACCATTCAACACATCCTCACTGTGCCACAAAGATTCTCAAATATGCAATTCCATTTATAGTAGGTACTCATCCAAATTCCCAGCCAGTTGCTCCTTGAGTTAAAAAGACAAAGAAACAAGTAAGCTGCATGTAATTTTATCATCTTCAATTTCACCTATAGATTATTAACTCACCAAGAATCTGTCATGAAAGAAAAGTTCCTGCTCTAACAGAAATAGTGTCTGCTATGGTTTAAAATTCTTTAAAAAGCTGCAAGAGAGAAATCAAAACATTCATATGTTTTTTTTTTTTTTAGACACTCATATACTTTTTAAGAACAAAATCAAACAAATCAATAGCAGCCTTCTGATGACACCTGGTGGCCAGTGCTCACAGGAAGTTTCTTTCAGCCTTTTAAAGAAAGAACTTCGGGAACTACTCACCCATTCCACGTGCTATCTTTACTCTGGGCAGCACGCATGAAATCCCTCCCTTCGGTTGTACTTTTCACTCGTTCCAATCTCATCTTCATTTCTCTCTTCGTCCCTTTTCTCCTTTCTGACGTGTACATGTGCAGGGAGCTTGAGCCCTGGCTCACGCATGCTCACTTTCTCCCTTACATGCTCACACACACACTCTCTTGCTGGTGTGACAAAGCCCCCACACTAGAAACCACCTCTCCCTGCCTCCCCGCCACGGCATCTCACCCCTCACCCCTCCTGCCCTCACCCCAGCTGGCGGTGCAAGCAGTGTGAAGTTAGCCTGTGTTGGCACCAAGTCAACAGTAAGATCACAGCAGGGGACACACGTGCAGGACAGCAGGTGCACACACACACACATGCATGTATAAAAACTCCCAATGGTCTTTTGTCCCTTCCCTTTGGGGAGTTCAAAAAAGAATGAACTCCAGACGTCATTAGGATCTGGCAGTAAGGATTCTCTCCTCCCAGAAGGACCGGGTAAGACGTAAGACTTCCGACAAGCCTGTTACGAGCTGCAGAAGTGACAGGGCAGTGAGTCAGGGGTACGTGGAAACCAGTGGACTACTCAGATTTCTTCCATCTGCCACTTCTAACTATAGACTTCCATATACGGAGTGGCAATTTGTAACAGAGACCATAAAATATTAATGTCTGATCCTACAAAGAAAAAAAATCACTTTTCTCTGAAAATGCTTATAAGTTGAATGAACTCTTCCATGACAACAGAGTATAATTTAACACCCTAAAAACCATTCACTAGATAACATCAGAGACAACTTGACCACTAGGGATAGATGTGTACGTAGTTGTGGTTTATGCACCATTCAACCAGTGCATGAACACTTCAGTCCAGTAAAACCCACATCTTCGTTGTCCACAGAACAGGCCACAGTGCATTCCTAAGTAGTAAGTTTGTAGGCACGTCCACTTCCTCACCCAGGAAAAGGCCTGCGGGTGTTTAAAATGAGTCCACAGATCGTCTGACACTCCCTTCAAAGGACGAACCCTCATTCTCTCCCCTTGGTGTGCGCTGGCTTCACTGACCTGCTTGTAAGGGACAGAAAATAGTGGAAGCAGGACCTCTGACTCCGGAGACCAGATCATAAAAGGCACGAGCTCTCTGCATGCCCACTCTCTGGCCTGCGTGTTGAGAGGACATTCTTGCAGCCTTTGGGTGGGGAGGCCCACAGGGCAAGAGAGGCAGCTCCTGCCAAGAGCCAGAGAGGACGGGCGCTCCTGCCAGCAGCTCCGCCAGCCCCAGGCCAGGCTATGGGGGACGGCAAGCCCCACAAGAGCCTCACTGCTGGAGAAACCTGGGGCCAGAACCTTCCTGACCCACAGAAACCAGGAGGTAAAAGACGCGTGCAGCTTCAAGCCACTGAGTTCTGACATAATGTGTTACGTAGTGACAGAGAACTAAGAGAAGGCCCTTCTCTCCTGTCCACCTTGGCAAGAACAGATATGGCTCAATTTCACCCTCCTTCATGTATATTTTATATACATTTCCTTTCCTATGTGCTCCAACCTTTAACAAGAATCCTGTGCTAGCACAGTAAGATTAAGGTACACAGGACATCAGTCCGTGTCCACTGAAATACACTGTTTGAAATGCATTTCAAGAGCACAACTCCTATCAAACTTCTCTAAGAAGATTTTAGAACTTTCATCCACTGGCATTTACATTTATACCTCTTCTACTACCAAAATCAGATCTGATACAGCTTACAATGAAAACTGATATAATAAAATCAAGAGTTACTGAAGAGCTAACTAATAAAAAGACGAAGTAGAGTTTTAAATTTAGATTTGTATGGAATAAAAGCAATGTCTTAATGGTTCCTGAAAAACCTGTTCATCTTGGAGGAAGATGCTCACTTGTATAGGCCCCTGGGATTGTTTAGCAAGCCACCTGCCCCAGAACTAACGGCAGCAACAAGTTCCTTTCCAGCTAGGCTCGGAAATGTTAGCAGCCTACACTCCTAACAGTCCCCAAACCTGATGAGGCGGCCCACGGGACAAACACATGTACAGCCACGGGCCATGTGACTCCCTCCTTCCCCCAGCAGGACACACGCAAGCTCAGGAGACGGCCTCTGGCCCCAGGACTCCTTGTACCTGATTAGGTTCCAACTCCAAAGTATCTCATGTACCATCTTTAGCTTAATCCCAACAAAGAACCTTCCCTGACCAGAATCCAAGGACTCACTAAAGACGAGCAGGCCCGAACTATGTGCTCCTTGGCCCGAATGGCAGGAGCAAGGTAAAACTATCTGATGGGAAAAAAATTTCTCACTCAAGTCAGAACAGAATTCCGCTTCTATTCCAGGGATACCCGTATTTTATTTCCAATATCCAATTAACTTTTGCCTGTAAGTTAAAAATTAGAATATGTGCTTAGTGCCTAAGATAGAGCTAAAACAATCACTAAAAAAACGATATTAATAGGGACCAAACACGGTGACCACAACAGAATAAAAAGACCATCATCCCTTTCCTTACCAAAGATTTCTGCCTTTTCCAACACTACTTACGAAAACATTAAAAGCAACATAAAACAAATCATGGGATAAAAATAAACCATAAAAGTAGCTCAGCCTCCTCACCTGGCTATTTCTTTTTCATTTTTTTTTAATCTTCCTATATTTCAAGTACTGTTTTCCAAATACAGTAAATTGATCCAGTAATAAAGTTAATTTTAAGACGATCTTATATCAACCATCTCTGACAAGTGCAGCTTTTGCAGAAATATTTTACACAAAAAGTTAAAATTTAATATATCTTTCAAAAAGCATTTTTTAAATCAATGCTTGTTAGTATTTCCATCTAATTTTTTAAATTTATTTCAAAGAAATAAAATTTTTATTGGAACAGGAAAACAGGATAAAAGAAGAGAACGAAGACTCTGAGTAGAGAATGAAAAAGTTCAATGCCATTAAAAGCAGACACATAGGATCCTTGGTATCTTATGCCATTTGAAAAGGTTGTTTTATTATCAATGTAACTAATCACAATGAAACCATCTCTTACAACTAAAGACATTATAATGAATTTTCTTTACAACTACAGAGAAATGGGATTTGCTGTTTCACATCGAATAGAACAGGCTGTATAAATTCTTCTTCCTATTTATTGTAAAATATAATTTCATCTATAAAATCAGTCATGAAATATTAAAACTGAAACAACAGAATTTATATCCTTTACTTAATTTAGTTTAAACGGTCTATTCACTAAAAAAAGGGGGGGTACATGTGATAGAGCCCCTATACTTTCTCATTAAGTGTTTCCATTAGACCCTTTATTTTCAAGAATTTATAATACAGCCATAAAAAAAGCATTCCATGATAAAAGTTAGTATACTTTCCTCAAATTTGCCTTTTATCTTTTTCAAAAGGCAAGAGAATGAAGCACATGCATATGAAAGCTGAGTAAAGAGATGGAGGAAAATAAAAAGAAACACGTTAACATATTTACTCTGAAAATTTTAAACACTAGTGAAAAAGAACATTAAAGCGCAAGGAAGGAAGCCTTTGTTTTCATCCCAACCAGTCCAAAAATAGGCTGAAGGACGCTTGGTAACCACTGACCCCAAGCCTCAGAGTCCTGGGTTAGAAGTGGAGAGAAGGAGAAAGACCCCTACATCTGAGGAGAAAACCCCTCAGTGACAGTAAGGAGCTGCTCAGCACTCAACCAACAGAAAACATACTCTTGGGTATGGATTTCTTTTTCATCCCAGCAGAAAAATAGGAAGAAAAGGGGGATTTCCAAATTGAGAATCTGGGAGAAATATAAGAAAAACACATCTAGAAACAAGTTCCAGAGTTCTTGGCGAGACTGCTTCATCAGGTCCACTGGGAAGAGCGGGAGATTGGTACAATGGCTCATCACAGAGCTGCAGGGAAAAAAGACTGAAACTGCTAATTTGGGAAGAAATCTGGAAAACACTGTAATTCCAAATGTCAATAAGCTAACACACGATATAAAACTATCAAGCCTCAAGACATTTGGAATATAAATTATTAGGTATCAAAGATGTGAGTGCTAAGAAAGTATATTTAGAAAGGAGAAAAGCCTTCAGTATTCACATTTTTAAAATGGATGTAGTTCTAACCAAGTCCATTTATATACCAAAGTTAATAGTTTTTTTCCTCTGGGTGGCAAAATTATAGGTAACTTTTTCTCTTCTTCCTGACATTTTCTTATACTTTCTAAAATATATCACTTTGGGGGGAAGACTGACAGGGACGCTTTAAAAAAAGTCTCTACATATGGTTGAAGTAATGGAAATTGATGACCACCCTCAAGAAAAAAAAAGAAGCCCTAAGACAGAAATACATTCATGATTGCGGTTCTTGGACTAAACTCAGAATCAAAACAAAGAAAAGGAGAGTTAAGGGCGATGTTTGGTGAAATTCTCAGGGACCTCACGCTGACACTCAAGAATGGAGGGAGGTGGGCGGCAACAATTAACACACCCTTAGCACCCAGATCTTGGCCTCCAACACCATCCCCACTAAAAGGAACCTGGCAGCCTCAAGAAATGGCAGATTCTAGGGCTGGGGCAAGGTAGGTGTACAAGATGAGCCTGGAGCATTTTATTTATTATGTCAAAAAGTGGAGAAATGCTTTTAAAAAAAAATGATGTGACAAAGACACAGGAGTCAACTAGAAGGGGCTCCCACTGGCCAAATCTGGGACAATTGGAGAACCAAATAATTAGGCACCATCAGACACAGGAATGGATAAGTACATATTGATAGTTGGGAGACAGACAGATGGATGAACCGATGGACAAAAAGATGGCTCTGTGTGTGTAATAGGATGCTGAGGGCCAAGTGGTAAACATGGAGAGTGAAGGAGATAGAAAATCATACTGGCAAAGACTGCATCAGGCAAGAATCATCAATGGATGCTAAATCTAGAGGGGGATAATTTTGACATGCAGAATGTTTAAATGGTGATAAAGCAACTGCTTATCAGTTGCAAGGGAAGAATAAAAAGAACCTCAGTAATTGGTGGATAAATCAGCAACACCTTGGTGGGAGTGGGGGGAATGAAAAAAATTAACATCCTCAAGGAAGGGCAGACAGACATGGTATGCCTCCAAACAGAACACCCTCGGAAGGACAGGACACCCATGCACCCATGCAGTGAGAATGCAAATCCTGCAATTAAATAAGAGGAAACAGTAGACAAAGTGAGGAATATTTTATTTTAAAAAGAAAAAAGTAGTGGAGAGGACTACATTCTTCACCAATGTCAATGTCATAAAAGACAAAGACTATGGAAACATTCCAGATCAAGGAGGCAAAGGAGACAGGACAACAAAATGCAATGCCTGTTCTCAGACTGGATCCTGTGATGGCAGGGAAAAAATGCTAGTAAGGACATTTTAGGTCAACTGACAGAAAAAGACTGTGATGATAAACTGTATATGTGAACTAACTGGGTTAAGGGATGACCAGATAGCTGGTAAAACATTACATCTAGCTGTGTCTGTGAGGCTATTTCTGGAAGGGACAAGCATCTGAATCAACAGACTGAGTAAAGATCATCCTCACCAATGGACAGGGGCATCACCCAATCTGCCAAGGGCCTAAATAGAACAAAAAGGCGGAAGAAGGGCAAATTTGTTTTTTGTTTTAGCTTGAGCTAGGATATCCATCTTCTCCTGCCTTCACACTCTTGGTTCTTGGGCTTTCAGAATCAGAATGAAACCACCAATTTTACTGTGTCTCCTCCCAGCGGAAAGCAGACTGTGGGGCTTTTAGCCCCCTAAGTCATGTGAGCCAACTCCATCTGCATCCACACATACATATGTAGCCCTACTCTGTTTCTCTGAAGAATCCTGACACAGATTTTTGTAAAGGTAGTTCTGGAGGAGAATATTAAGGAAAAGTTTTCTGACTTGGTTCTGGGATTTCTAGAATTGGCTCTCTAATCTGATTAGATTAAAAGAGTCTAATGACTCGGTTTTCAGTATAAAGAGAGCACTTCTTTTGGTCTATGATGAGAACTAATTACAGATATACAAAATATCTGCATTGGATACTCCTAATCAACCAGTTATATGAATCAAAGAGCTAAGTGACTCTACATATGATACTAACATTTCTGGAAAACCATGGAATATAATGACTGGTTGGTTGGCCCTAATGTCCCTGGACAAAATGATGAAAGAAAATGATAAGCTCGGGGAGTCCAAGTCCCAACTCAAGCACAGCATAAATGACCTGAGAGCTTCCAAGTGTGCCCCGGAGGAAAGCCTGATCTCAACCAGCGGCAGGGCTGAAAGCGCTGCGTATCAAGTGACGAGCATCCGTCTGAGATTGGCTACATCAGAAAGCAAGCTGAATGCCCACCCTCACAGGGGTGCACTGTTACTCTGAGGGCACTAACTGGGAAGGACCCAGGCCTCAACGCTAGGATGGGGACATGCAGGAGGAGTCTGATAAAGCTGGGGATACTGAGTCCCTAAATTCTCATACATCTTCTTTGCCAGCAGAAGAGGTCTTCCCAAACCCAACAGTGCCCTCATGCCAGTTCCTATAATAAATCTCATGTTTTATATATCTATATTTAATATATCATTGGTTCTCTTTTCCTGGAGAAACCCAATATAAGTACCAATGTAAATTTATAAAATTAAATACTTTAATTATATACAGGAATATCCTTATTTCTAGAAAATAGACCCCGAAGGATTTATGGGTAAAGGGTCATGATATACTTAAAATTTATTCTTAAAAGGTTGAGGAAAAAGTGTGTGTGTACGCACACACACGTGGGTAAGGAGAGAGTGTATACACTCTCCAAATGATCTCCAAATAAAAAGTAAAGAAAAACATCAGAACAACAACGTGAGCTGGTTTCATAAAGGTGGCTTAGAAAGACCTCTACCACATCTCTAGTAACTGTCAGGGGGTCAAACAAATATAAAGCTCCTTAAAATTGACAAAGATCACTTCTTAGACTTGACAAAACCCTTACTCTACACACTAACTAGCAGTTCCCGTTTAGACTCCCAGCAAGCCAAAAAACTTGACCTCCAACTGAAGGTCTACTGCAAATTATATCCTTCCTACTACAGCTGTGTCTCTGTACTAAAGAGTTTTAACCCCTTTGCCATTAGGGAGGGGAAAAAAACTATTTTGTTGGCATCTTTCTGCCAATTCCTGTCCGCTGTAGTTTCCACACCAGCCTTAAAAAAGTCCTGGGAGATGCCAATGCCAACAGAATGTCATACTTCAGAGGAGTATGAGGGCATTTTTCCTATTCCTGGCAAAGCCGGTTAATGTGTGTTAAATCTTAAAAAATTTCAATGGTATGAACCAGCTATCTACAATAGATAAGCCTTCCTCATGCCCCAAGCAAAAGGATGCAAGCTGGCACACACGTCAGAGTTTTCTGGCAAAGGCATGATGTGGAAAGGCACACGGTGATAACATACAGCTAAGAGGCAGCACAAGACTTCTTACGTCCGTATGTCCAGTCAGCACTGCTCCCATCTCTGTCCATGGACACCTGAGCTCTGACCTTAGAATCTAGTCTGATTCTGTGACTAGGAGCCACTTGCAATCATGCACACCTGTGGATCCCTTGATTACACTAGAAGGTTCTCCCTGCAGGTTTCTTGCAATTCATTACAGTGCTCTCTTACGCCTTTTCCCATAGTTTTCACCCAGTAAAACTGCATTTCCATTTTAAAGTTTCCCTCTGAATTCTCCTTCTGACTTCCATTTTGCTGCTTTTCACTAAGCCTCTGTGTCTCTCACATCGCACTCTCAACTAATTACTATAAATGAAAGAAGGTTAAATAACCTCCAAACTTTAAGTGATTGTTCTTGGACCATTTTAACACACTTCTTTTGTTTTACCTGATGTAGTACAAATTACGAAAATAAACTCATCTGAAATTCTTTCACCTTTCCTTTATTTTTCTTGCCTGCTTGTATTTATCCTGCCTGCTGATATGGGTGTTAATGAATTCAAAAAATAAAATATGTGTAAAGAAAGTCAGGAGAGAAACTGGACTATATACAAAGTTAGATTCTTCAAAAAAAAAAAAAAAAAAAACCAAAAAGGCTAAGTTTCAGTTTGTTCAATGTCTATAGTGCATAAGACTCATCTACAAAATTCTGGAACACTTGAACTAAGAAGCTCCCTTCTCAACTTAAAAGACAGATATTCTAACAAACTTGAAGTACTAATTTGTACACCAGGACACAAACTACCAAAATGACTGAAGAGATTAAAACATAAATTATGTATAAGTCCAACGTCTTAGCTAAGTTCTAGAACCATCTGAGAGGGGAGTGAAGACATGTTTGGGGTACCTCCTCAGTTACAAGGATGGCAGAGTCACCCCTCCAACAAAGCACCCGCCCCTGCTGACAGTGCGCAGAATGTCCCTGCAGTGGCACCTTACATACGCTTAGGTAAACAAAAGAATATAGGCACCTGGAAGCAGAAGAAGGGAGACAGGTGAATAATTTCCCCACTGCCCTTCTCTCCTCATACACCTGAAATAATTTAAAGTAGTGATCTAGCAGTGCTTCTCGGCTCCTTTCAAGCCTTGTTACCCTCCGTGTGCTTGGGGCAGGGTCACCATCACGTGCTTTCCCTGCCACAGATTCAGTGTTTTCCAACATCTCCCCTTCATTCCACGCTCATCCGCTTCTCCCACTACTCACTAACTCTAGGAGTGGCTGTTTCACGCTGTTTGCGAGTGGTTGGGACACGCTGTTTTGGTTATCCCTCAGTGACAACAAATGCAGACATTAAGCAAACAGAATACTGACCTTCTCAATAGGAAAATGCTGCAGCCAAAGCCTCATCAGACATAGTGTGTCTGCTAGTTTCCATGTGACTGCATTTATTTCTATTCAAATTTTATGGATGAAGCACTGAAGTGACGAAAAAATAGTGTTTCTCATGTGAACAATATTTCCCAAGGGAGACAGCTATATCACTAATGGCATTTTAAAATAAAGCCATATACCACAAGCATGGATTTTTAAATAAGTATGTATTAGTCAGCTATGTATAATGAAAAAACCTAGGACCAATCTAGGACTCCACATATACTAATACATCACTTCTCAGGACAAGGCCAAGTTCCTGTCATTGGTCAAGCCAAATATTCAGCTCTGAGTTCATTGTGAAACCAGCAGGCTCTGAAAAATCAGTCCCCTCCCTGCTGCCAACAGCCCTTCCTGGGTCATCTCACAAGGGGAATTCAGGGAGCGTCACGTGTAGGTAGGAGCCTCCTTCAGATCACACCTCTAAGAAAATAGGGCAGAATGATCAAACACCCCAACTCTGTAATGTCATGCTTCCACATTCTGAGGAACAGATCACAGAATTATATTTGTGGAGAAGGGTAACTACAGAATACTCATTTTCTCCATCTTCACAGCCTGCTCTTCCTTTCCGATTTGGATACAGGAGCTAGAACCAACCCTACAAGAAGTCAATGCCCTAAAACCTTCACTACTATAATACGTGGGCTTAAGAATGGGTCAAACACAAATACAGAAGTTTGGGTCCCGCTCTCGTAAGCTTCCAAGGCAGGTGCTCCTGCTCTGCAGGCAGTCAGGTCCTGGCCCTGGCTGATTCTGGAATCCTGGCTCCTTCCATCTTCAAGGCCTGCCTTAGAGCTTCCTCATTCCCTGCATCCAGCTGACAGAAGCAAAGGAGCATGAAAGAAGCAGCACATTTCCTTCTTAAAAGCCTTGACTGAGAAGTCGCATCTACCACTTGACTCATACTTGCTTCCTGCCAGAGAGTCAGGAAAATGTGACCTGGAGCCCTGCAGCTCCATCTTATGAAAGAGAAAAACTGACGGATTTAGGGGGGCAGCCAGCCCCGTCTACCACACACCAACCCCCAAATTATCATACCACTTCTCACGAGACCATTAAGGAAGGCTTTCAGTCCTTACAAGACTTAACAAAAACCTTGGAGAAATGCACCTACTCCTGAAGAGCATACCTGGAGCTATGACTTCCATGTTTGTAAAACAAGGGAATTACAGACAATATCAATAACTGACAAACTCACCTCCTCATCAAAACTTGAACCCTTGGTCCTACCCATGGAGACATTCTGATTAAGAACGTCCAAGGGCACCTGGGTGGCTTGTCAGTTAAATGTGGGACTCTTGATTTCAGCTCAGGTCATGATCTCAGCATCGTGAGATGGAGCCCCCATATTGGATTCCGTGCTGAGCGTGGAGCCTGCTTGGGATTCTCCCTCACTCTCTCCCTCTGCCCCTCCCCCTCGAGCGCTCACACTCTCGCTCCCTCTCTCTCTAAAAACAAAGAAAGAAGAAAGAAAGTCTGGGATAGGGACAAAAGTCTGTAGTTTTAAAGAGCTCCCTGGGTGATTGTGATGAGCCAGACATGGGACCTACTGGACTAAAGTCCCTCCTACTTGTAAAAATACAATACATACTTCACACATATTTACAGGACTTGGAGCTGAGGCGCAGAGGAGGAAGAGGAAAGAAAGGGAGCAAGGAAGCTGAGCCAGGATGGAGAGTAAACTCGCTGTACTAAAGTGGCCACCACACAAAGAGCCCCCCCAGACCATCTGCCTACGTCATCATGTGCCACAAAGAATTACTCTGAACGTCCCCTCTCCCAAACACTGCCTCAACCTCCACCACCCTAGGTATTAAACACTACCCATATGCAAAACCACATGATGAACCCAGAAGATTCTTAATGAAAACTATCTGATCTCATCTTTTTGAAAGATAATAATTTCTACTACCTCGCCTAAGGATCTACATTTTTTTTTAAGATTTTATTTATTTGACAGAGAGAGAGGGAACACGAGCAGGGGGAGTGGGAGAGGGAGAAGCAGGCTTCCCGCTGAGCAGGGAGCCCGATGCGGGGCTCGATCCCAGGACGCTGGAATCATGACCTGAGCCGAAGGCAGATGCTTAACGATTGAGCCACCCAGGCGCCCCGATCTAAATTTTCTAAGCTATTTTTAAAAGTACATTATCACCTTAGTTTAAATTTTAATGGCTTTATAATTATATGCACTCCTAAAACTAAGATTCCTCATTCTATAATAACTGATCCAATAATGATATATCAAATTCTGATCCATAATTCACAATCAGCAGAAATCTTAAGTGAATTGTACACTTCCAAGGCAGTAATATGTCGCTTCTTCTAGGTTTAAAGCATCAAGTTTCCATTATAGTTAGTAACTGACAAGAACGCTGCACTTCGGTTACATTGGATGATTACGCTGGTGTAACTCCAACTGTGTTAAACAGTGTCTTTTCCCAAACACGCTTCTTACTACCTTACTTGTTTTTATTTAATACTATTTTGTTGTTTGTTTTTATAGAAAAGCACAGCATATAAGAGAAAATAAAAGAGAAGTGTGAACATGAAACACATTGAAAAGCAGTGAGAATGAAGACTGAGATAATGTAGCTTTAGTAAAATGCAGCAGAAACTAGAAAAACTGAAGTATTTAAATCTGTTTTGAGAAGCCTGTGTTCTACATTTGCCCATAAGGGATCTCTGACAAGCCCTACATGTGTCTGAAACGCAGACATCCCCTGCTATGGAGGGACTCTCACGGGCTGTCAACTTCTTAGTGAGGGGCTGACTTTGCTAGAAAGTATGACATGATATAATTACAAATGTTTGACAGTTCTCCTGGTTTAGACAATTTTAGCACTCTGAGTATCAAACAAAAATAGTAGTTCTATTTGGTTCCACAGGACATATAATTTGACTTAGGGCTTCTAGAACCACATTTTTATTTTTCCTATACTTGTTAATTTCAAGGAGTGACTGTCATACTATGATGGCCTTAAATAAGGTTTTCAGCATAAGCAATGTTTAATTTAAGAAAAAGTCCTCATAATATGGGATAAATATGACACTCAAAAAAAATAATCAGGGGCGCCTGGGTGGCTCAGTCGTTAAGTGTCTGCCTTCGGCTCAGGTCATGATCCCAGGGTCCTGGGATCGAGCCCCTCCTCGGGCTCCCTGCTCGGCGGGAAGCCTGCTTCTCCCTCTCCCACTCCCCCTGCTTGTGTTCCCTCTCTCGCTGTGTCTCTCTCTGTCAAATAAATTTTAAAAGAAAATAAAAATCTTTAAAAAAAATTATCAAAGGTTAAAAAAAATAGGCAAAGGCAGATTTCCCAAAAGTTCCCTTTTTAGCAACCAATTGCCCAAGCAAAGAAGTATGATTTCACAAATCCTCTGGCAAAATACCACTTTCTAATGACCTGGAAGATGCAACCCTTAGAACTAAAACAGAATACAATTACTTTTTCAGCTTCAGAGACTTGTCATCTGCTGGAATGATAATGTATATTGGTTTAAAAAACAAACCTAAGACAAAGTAACTTCGCAAATGAGGTGAACAGCGCCTTTACCAGGCTTCTACATTGCCATTTTGACTTTTACTTTTTTTTCTCATAACTCCAACACTCTCAGTCATTACTCTGTTTTGTCCAATTGTCTTTCTGCTCTGAGCTTGTCTACAGGGCGTTTCAGATCAGAGAGCCTCTACCACTTTCCCTGCGTGCCCACAGGCGCTTTCCTCCTCTTGCAGTGGTGACACTGGCCCCCACAGGTTCACTGTGAGGTTCAATCCTCAACAGAGTATAATCTCAGCACATAATGTGCTTGGCACCTAGTAAGCACTCAGCAAGTATTAATCATTATCATGGAAACCAATTTTCTTTTTGAAATCTCTACTCCTGAAAGTGATTTTATACCCTAATCCTGCAAAAACACATCTTTATCACAATCACCCCATCCTATATTTTTCATACAAAGTGAATAGTCCCTTTCACAGACTTTGCAAAAAGAAAAACAAAATATAATTGTGTTTTAAATATTTGGGTAGACACAAAATATGATTTTAATAGGTGCAAGGTATTCAGCACCATAAAAGAAAGCCGTGGGTACAGATCGCAGTTTAAGAAAAGGAAATGCCTATCTTTGTACTCCCTCTTGGTGCCCCCATCACCTTCCCTCTTCTTACGGAGCCGTCTGCTAACGTGAACTTTGTGTTTGGAACTTACCTGTTTTCTTACTTCATCAAATCTGTACTGCTAACAATACGCAATTTTGTTTTGCAAATTTCTAAACTTAAAAAAAAAAAAAAAAAAGGAAAAATACTATACGCATTCCTCTAGAAGTATCTTTTCGTCCCCCAGATGACGTTCCTGACACTTACCCTTGGTGATGCATGGAGCTAAAATCCATTCAGTTCCACTACTGTATGGTCCTTCACTATAGAAGTATAATACCATTTATCCATTGTCCTGTGATGGGACACTGCTTCCAGTTTTCTCCTTTTACCAGTACAACTGGGAGCATTCTTGTACATGTCGCCAGACACTCAAGTACAGGAGCTTCTCCAGGGCAGTGGTTTGCCAATTTTAACATGCACCCAATCACCTGAAGAGCTTGGTAAGCGGCCCCGACCCCAAGTTTCCTACCTCCCAAACAACAGATACTATCAAGATTTTTACATTGTTGCCAACTTAATGTGTGTGAAACTTTTTCATCCTAATTTGCCTTTCCCTAATTAAGTTGAAAATCTTTGCATTTGGGATTTCTCTTTTGTGAGATGACTACTGGGGTCCTTTGCCCATTTTTCTATTGTTATTACCGATTTGCCATTTACCTTGCTGGATACTAATCTTTTATCAGTATGTACTGAATATATACATATATATATTTATATAAATGTATGTATGTACTGGAAATACCTATTCTCACTTGTGACTTGTCTGTTCACTTACTTGATGACTTTGATAAACACAAGTTGTCAGTGTTAACACCGTCAAACATACCAACCTTCTCCTTCAGGGTCTGCGCCTTCTGTGGTTTGTTTTGGAACCTCCTCCCTGTACCGCAGTCCTACACCTCCTGTTCTACCTTGTCGCCTCTAAGTCTCACAGTTCGGCTGTATTTTAGCCTATAACTGGCCTGTAGTTGATTTTCTTTGAATGATGTGATTTAGAAATGTATCCCACTCTCAAGCAGTTTCCTGTTTGGTAAAGGCCACACTCACAGCCCACAGCCAACTATAGCTTTTGGGAGGGTACCAAAAGTCCCCCAAGTGAAATACTGATTAGGTGTTAACCACACACTCCTTCATCGAGATTTATTCTGCTCTCTCATTGGGGCAAACAAAAATGTGAAAAATTTCAACGTGAAAAGATGGAAAGTTATTAGCAAATTAGACTATGATCCCCAACGCACCACACCGCAGGAAGAATCCTTAAAAAAGTCTCCCCAAAACTCAATGTAGTCTCTCTACAAAAACAGAGAATTAAGCACTGGAGAAAGTGTGGGAAAACTGTCATTCTCAATAGTACCGGTTGGGATATAAATCTATACACCTTTCTAGAAGTTAATTTTGTGCTCTTTTGACACAAGCACACACACACACCCTTCGTGTGTGTGCGTGTGTGTGTATACACAGACTTATAATAGGTATATTCTTTGAGCTATCAATGACTCTACAGGAATTAACTGGACAAAATACGTGTTTTAGGATATTCAGCATGAAACTCTTTATAATACAAAAATCATAAACTACCTAAGATCCAATGAAGCAGGATGGGCTAGAGCATGTCCATACACTGGAACATGGTGCAGATTACACAGTGTGTTAATGTAGAAAGATGTTCACAATATTCCAGTAACAAAAGCAGTCAACAAAATGCACATATAAATATTCATTTATTCATAAATATTTATTAAGTGCCTTGTGTGTGCCAGGTACCAAACAAGTCACTGGCAAACAAAAAGAGATCTGTTCCCTGAATCCAAGGAGCTTGCAAGCCTTGCAGGGAGACAGACCAGATACATAACTTCAAGTTATTCTGGTTGGGATAAGTAAAGGCACACACATTCTGAACACAGAGACAACTTATAGGTGTGTATGTATAATATATCCAGCATCAAAGAGAACACACGCATCCAGCTTTATGGACTCCTAAGTGCTGGTAAGCAGGAGAATACTTAGAGCAAATGCCCTGTGATGAACTGAAGTGTATCTATCTTCTACAAAAAGGCTCTAGGGAGAATTTTAAGAAATGCAGTGTAGTTATGGAAAGTCATACACTGGAAGACAAATGTGAGACATTGCAGAACCACAGTAAAAGAACTGGGACAAACAGCTTCCATTCCTGCCAATTCAAAACTGAGATTGACCAAGATCAAGTACAAGTTCTTGAGCAAATAACCATTCTTCTAAGAGCCTATACTTTTCCCTTTCCCTGCTATGTTTGTGTCTAACAAATAATAATAAAGCCTCCCGAAATAAGAAATAACTCACAATTGGGACCAGGCTCAAAGGATTCTGACATTATATGCTCATTTCTTTTAAACTTCTGCACCAAAAATCAGTGAAGTGATGAGAGTCATTAATTTCAAAGGGAAAATTTTTAACTTTAAAGCACGGCCATCACGCACCACCTCCACCAGGAGATCGAAGTTAGTGCTCACCAGCGGTAAGACATACCCGTGTCACATAGGCCCCAGTGCAGCACTGAGAAGGGCACTACTTCACTGTCATGGTATTCTTGCCAAAATGCTTCACCTTCAATTTAATCATGAAAGGACATCAGACAAATCCAAAACAAGGGACATTCTACAAAATAACTGACCATCACTCTTCAAATGTATAAAGGTCATAAAAAACAAAGAATGCCAAAAGGAACTGTCACAAACTGGAAGAGACTAAGGAGACCAGATACCGGAATGCAATGTGGGATCCTGGACTGGATCCTGGGCCAGAAAAAGGACATAATGGTGAACCTCAAAGTCTTTAGATTAATTGTATCAACTGTCTGGTTTCGGTACTGCACTATGGAAGATGTTAATAAAGGGATTCTGGTTGAAAGGTACACAGGAACACTCTGAACTATCTTAGGAATTTTTCTGTAATTCTCAAATTATTTCAAGGTATAAGGTGTTTACCAATCATTTCAGATGAATGACACACAAAGATGTGAGATGAATCACTCATTATCTGTAACATAAAAACAGGCTACATCCTCCAAAATTGTGCTTAAAAATCCCAATATTTGCAAATAAGGCTTATACTGGAATAAACTGTAATTATTCCATAAAGGCCTGTAATTGCGATAATGTAGAAAATACAGTAATTTTCCTAAGGCACTGAAATCTCTCCAGATAGTCTATTTTATTTTCCCCCTTAATCTTTTTTTTTATTCAATTCAACTTACATTTATTTAACATCTACTATGGCCATGTAACTGTGCTAGGGCCTGATAACATTTTGATATATAAGAAATGAACATTTTAGAACACAACAGAGAAAAGCACAGAATAACAAAACTGGAAGTAATGTTTCACTCCTATACAAGCTAGCAATTAATCCAAACACCCTTTTTAGTGCAAATGTCAATAAGACAGAGGACCCTCACAGCTCACGTGAATCCCCTTCAATAATAATTCAATAATAAGTGGTTTTGACTTCTAGAATTATCTCCAAAAATTATCCTTGGAAATGTCAAAATGACTCTCTCCAAGAAACACTATATTTCTAGTCCTTTTTTTTTTTTATTTAATCATTCTGTTTCTGGTGCCTGCTGTTTGTAACACAAAATTAAACCACCCAATTCTCTGAGTACCAGGGAAAAGGTTACACTGGTATAAAACCCATGGAGCTTACTTACTCTCCTAAGAGATCAAAGGCAACATCATATATGGCCGGCCAGGGTTCTCAAAGTGTGATCTCAGAGCCCGCAGCCTCAACCTTCCCAGGAGGAGCTTGTCAGCATTGCAAATTCTCAGCCCCAGTCCAGACCTGCTGAAATCAAAGGCTCCAGGGGATACTGAGCATCTGTGTTTTCACAAGCTCCCCAGGTGACTCTGATGCACCTTAACTTTGAGAACCACTGATGGAAGCAGAAAGACTGGCTTGTAAATCAGGAAGCCTGATTCTAATCCCTGCTCTACCACTAATCTCAGAGATAGATTACTCAGCTTCTGTGGGGGCTCAGCCTCCTCACAGGACGACCAGGGAACTGGAATAGATCACTGCCACACTCCTTAGACCAAGATCTGATCAATCTAGGAAGGCAGTTCCTCCTAAAAAGCCTAAAAGTGAAAGGCCACCCAAGTATTTCACCACATCTTTCTTTTTCCTCTAAATGAAACAATTAAGATTTATTTTCCTCAGCTAGTCTCTGAATCATATTTAATATATCTAAAATAAGGGGTGCCTGGCTGGCTCAGTCGGTTAAGCTACTGACTCTTCACTTTGGCTCAGGTCATGATCTCAGGGTCCTGGGATGGTGCCCTGACCTGGCTCTGCACTCATCGGGGAGTCTGCTTCAGGATTCTCTCTCTCTGCCGTGCTCCAACCCCCCCCCCCACCCCCGCCGCTCACTCACTTTCATACGCATGTTCTATTAAAAAAAAAAATTATATATATAATGTCTTATTTAGATAAAATTGTGTTTGCTTCAGCAAAAGCAATACAAGTGATTTTATGGCTTCCTATTTAGTTCTATAGCAAGTCTGTACAGGAGGAATTCCACATAACAACAAAATCTCCAAGAAACCCAGCTACTATAGACTGAATTATGTCCTCCCCCAAAATTCATATGTTAAATCCCTAATCCCTAACGTGATGGTATTTGCAGGTATGACCTTTGAGAGGTAATTAGATTTAAATGAGATCATGAGGGTAGGGTCTCCAAGATGAATAAATGTCCTTATAAGAAGGTGAAGAGAGTCCTGAGTTCTCACACTCTCTGCCATGTGAGGACACAGCAAGAAAGGGGCCATCTGTAAGTCAGGCAGAGTCCTCACTCACCAGGAACCAGTACTCTGCTCCAGGACTTCATGTCCTGGAGCTGCGAGAAGTAAATGTCTGCAGTTTTCAGTTCTCCAGGCTATCCTATTTTGTTATACCAACCGAGCTAAGACACTCACTCAGTGTCCCCTCTGGTGTGGGGATCTAACACATCAGGTCATAGCTCAGAAGAACTATGCCCCCATCCTTGCACAAAGAACATGTGTGATCTGACCACAAGTATTTAACAAGTTTGAAAACAAAGAATTTTAAAATGTATAGACCTCAACACTTCCATTACTGCATAAGAAACACAGCTTAATTTCTTCTCCCATTCACGGATTTATGAACTGGGATTCTTCTCACCACTGTGATACCTGAGAAACCCATCCTATAAACCCCTTCTTTGAGATTTGGGAAAGAGGGAGAGTTTAATTTATAAAGGTCAGAGAATTCTCCTCTAACAACACGAACCCAATTGAAGTCAATGTTGGAAGAAATGTCCCACTGAGCAAGTGAATACCCACTAATCCTTGAGATCTAAATCAAACCCTGTATCCTGCAAACCCTCACCACTGCTTTCCAGGCAGTCAGGTATCATTTGCTCTGTGCATCTCCATGTTAGCACTTACCAAAATGCACTGTATTTGTTTCTGTATCTGCCTCCTCAAGCAGATCCTGAAATCACACAGTTTGTTACTAACTCCAGCACCTAGAGTGGTGTCTGGAAATAAGCAGGGACCGTGTTTGCTCAAGTGGAGCCACTTCACTTTGCTGAATACCAGTGGAATTATGTCCTATCTTGCAGCTTTTCTGTAAATTCGAAATTATTCCAAAGTAAAGTTTTTAAAAAGGCACCAGTGGCCACTGTGTTATCAGCAGCAATCACACGTGCCTTACAGATCCTGCAGGAAGACATCAGCTCCTAGAGAACCTTGCCTTGCTGTTTATCAGACATGCCAATAGGAGTTAGTCATCTCGAGTCTAACAAACTTGAAGAATGAGTAACAAACACTTGAGATTTGAATTCTGACGTTAACTCTGGTCACATTATTTATTCTGAGTTTTAATTGGTAAAAACGGAATAATTAAGCCCTACTCTACAAGATGGCTGTGCTAAATGAAGCATAGAGAGTATACATTGGAAATAATGTTCTAATCAGCACGTCAGTGCCCCGCACTATATATACGGTGTTCCAACTGGACCTAACTCCTCACCGCAGAAAAGGTGCACACTGTGACTAACTCCACCAGCACTGGCTGTAAAGTTACAACGCAGTCACCATTAGGGCTATAATTACCTATAAAAGGAAGAAACCCTACACGCGTGTCAATGGACGCTAACCTTGCCAAGACGCCCTTCCTATTCCTGAACTCGCCAATGAAATAGAAGGGCTACTCAGAACTCAACCCAGCCGACAGGGGTCAGCAGCTCCTAGACCCACCTCCACCAGACTCATCTCCAGAAAGCGGGCTAGCACACTCAGGACGTGCTTTCTGGCTGGAAGAGGTGGGTATCTACCCGGGGAAAACCCGCAGCTGCCAACAGCGGTGCGCCGCGGCCCCGAGCCTCCCCCCTGGCGTCCAGAGCGGCTGACCCCGAGGGGCCAGGACCCTCCACTTGCAGTCGCGCTGCTCTCGGTCACCAGCGTCGGGGGCCGCCGCCCGACCAGCGTCCTTAACGGAAGGAGGCGCGGGTGGCAGCGGCGCATCAGTGCCTCGGGGGGTGACCTGGGAGTGGGCGGGCGGAGGAAGAAACCACCGCCCACACTACAAACTGACACCTCTGCGGCTCCGCGCTGGGGCAAGCCGGGCGGCGAGAGGCGCCCCACTGCGTGCAGGGGTGCTGACAGCCGGCCCCGCGGGGAAGCCAAGTCCCCGGCGGCCGCGCGAGCCGGGCCGCAGGTTGCCGCGCAGCGAGCGGGGGAGGGCGGGAGCGGAGGCCGGGAGCGCAGGCCGGGCGGCGGCCAGGCCGCGGGCAGCGGGCGTGTGCCGGGCGAGGCTGGGCGGCGTCGGGAGGGACCGGCGAGCGGGGAGGGGCGGAGGCGGGGGGAGGGGGGAGGAGGAAGAGCGAAGGGCCCTGGCGGGGCTCCCGGCGCCCAGCCGCCCGGGCCCGGGCCCTCAAGCCACCGCCCCCAGGCCCTGCGCTGACGCTGGACGGTCCCCGCCTCCAAACCCCCCGCCCCGGCCAGAGAATAACTTACCTGTTTGCCGACGGAATCGCTCCTGCTCGCCCCTCTGACTGACTCCTCCGGCTCACCGTCTTCCCTCTGGGAGGAAGGGGCGGGACTTCCTGTCTCTCCTTTGAGCGACTTCCGGCAGTTCCCAGGTCGACTCCGTGGTGGACCGAGCGCCGGACACCACGGCCAAAAAATAGAACCCTGGAACCGGCTTGGCGAAACCCACATCGGGTTCCCTGTTTCTGCCCCGAGTGGCCGGCCGACCCACGTGCCGCCTTGTTTTCAGTCCCTCAGCTCTTGCCGGAAGCCACGCAGATAAAACCGGAAGTCCCTCCCCTCCTCCGGAGAGGAAAACGGAAGGCTGAAGGAGTCCATCTAAACAAGGGCAGCTGCGTGTCAGGGTGGGGAGCCCGCTGCGTCTGTCCAGGAGGGCACCCTGGGATTTCCAGAGGGTCTCCGAGCGGGACCCTCCTGGCCGGCCGTGCCTCCTCCCTACCCCAGCCGTCCCCACTCCGCGCCCTCGCCCTCTAGCCATGACGGGCCCCGAGGACGGCGCGGGGGAGAAGGACGCGGCCCGGCCGCTGCGGGCCGGCCCCCGGCTGTCCTCCGCCTTGGCCGGGCCCGGCGGGCGCGCGGCGCCTCAGCGGCCCTCTTCGCCGGGGCGAGGGTTTTGTGCTGTGCTGGGCGCGTGCGCAGCTCCAGCTTGTGAAGAAAACTCGGGTGACTCCAGAGGGCGATCCTCGGAGTCGCAGGCCCCAGGAAGCCAAGAGCGGAATTCCGACGCTAACGAGGAGGCAAGACGCTGAATGTGGTGGCTCGCCAGCTTGGCAGGAAAAGCGGAGAAGTGCTTGGTGTTTAAGACATTCCCGCACGGGCTGCGTTTAGGAACGTTAAAGGCACAGCGTAAAGACTGTGAGAAAGCACGACCTGCACGCAGTAGTCCCAGCCCCCTCCCGCCCCCTCCCGCCCCCGAGCAGGAACGTACATAGACCTCCACTTAGAGCCCCTGCTTTGGAAACTCCGCCTCTGGCGAGGAGGGCCGCGGCTTGCAAAGTGCAATGGCAGAGACACTGTATGAAGCGATGGGCTGGGGTCCCCTCTTGGGGTCAGATTGTGAAGATACTGTTTGCTAGGGACACCTGTTAAGTAATCTGTATTTAGAAAGATAATTTTAAGCAAATGGGATTTTAAAATTAGGGATTTATGATGACGGTGGTAGGCTTTCTAAACCAAATCATCTCTCAGTTCAAGTCCAGCTCGATTCTATTTTAAAAATGTAAATATTCAGGTAATAACATTTTTTAATATTTTCTACAGGGGCGCCTGGGTGGCTGAGGTCATGATCTCAGGTCCTGGGATGGAACCTGGCATGGGCTCCCTGTTCAGCAGGGAGTCTGCTTCTCCCTCTGCTCCTCCCCGCCGCTTGTGTGCGCTGGCTCTCAAATCAGTAAATAATACACACACACACACACACACACACACGTACATGAGTAATTTTCATAGTTGTTATCTCGTCAAACTCCCATTGTAATCCACATGAGTTCTCCTATCTGCCTTCACTGTGGGATACTGCGGGTTAGAAGAGTCAGCCATTCCAAGATCACACAGCTAGTAAAGGTGGCCTTCAGCTTTGGCCTCCAGAGTCAGCCTTTTCCAGTCTACCATGCTGACTCAGTTTAGTGATAGTGAATTAAAAGTTCTAGGGAAATGCATGGAAGACAATTTCCGTAGAACAGGCAACTAGCCTGTCAATGTTATGTTTATACCATTAACGAACATTTACTCGGTGAAAACATTACTGGTAAAAGATAATAAACTAGGTTCTTCCTCCAAAGAGTTCACTTGAAAATTACTTAGAATTTACTTGAAAATGTAGTACTACATTCATAATGTCTGTTTTGATACTGTTAGTCTATATGACATGGTGGTACCTCTCTGAACACTAATAGTAGCTAGTGCAGTTCTCCATATGGATTGCCATCCTGTTGCTCTCCGGGTGATTGATCTACCTTTCTTACCTTGGGGGTTTAGTTCACATGTCATCTTTTTTGAGCACTGAAATAAAATTCAAGTTTATTTTTCATTTTATCATCCATTATTTTGCTGAAACAGGACTTTAAAAAAAAAAAGATTTATTTGACAGAGAGACAGCGAGAGAGGGAACACGAGCGGGTGAGCGGGAGAGGGAGAAGCAGGCTTCCCGCGGAGCAGGGAGCCCCACGCAGGGCTGGGCTTAACGACTGAGCCACCCAGGCGCCCCAAAGCAGGACCTTGACCTCCTCTTTTTGCTTTATAATGTTTTATTTGGAAATTTAAAAATACAAAATTTGCGACATCTGGGTGGCTCATTCGGTTAACCGTCTGCCTTTGGCTCAGGTCATGATCCCAGGGTCCTGGGATCAAGCCCCATGTCAGGCTCCCTGCTCACTGGGGAGCCTGCTTCTCCCTCTCTTCCCCACTTGTGTGCTCTCTCTCGCTATCTCTGCCTCTCAAATAAAAATTAATTAAATATTTAAAAAAATATTCCCAGGGCGCCTGGGTGTCTCAGTTGTTAAGCATCTGCCTTCGGCTCACATCATGATCCCAGGGTCCTGGGATCGAGCCCCACATCGGGTTCCCTGCTCCACAGGAAGCCTGCTTCTCCCTCTCTCACTCCCCGTGCTTGTGTTCCCTCTCTTGCTGTGCCTTTCTCTGTCAAATAAATAAAATCTTAAAAAAAAAAAAAATTCCCGTGTTTCCTCCAACCAGATTCTATAATTACCAACATTTTACTATATTTGCTTGTTTTATGCATATTTTTTCAGAGCCATTTGAAAATAGATTGCAAACATGATGTCCTTTTACCCCTACACATGTCAATGTACATTCCTAAGAACATGTATAGGCTCTTAGCAATACAATTATCAAAATCAAGAAATTAATGCTGATACAATGCTCTTATATAATAATCAGACCTTATTCATATTTTTGCACCCATTTTTTATCTTGTTCCCTTTATTATATAATTTAAAGGATTTCCAAAAGAGATTACAGATGAACACAGAAAACAAGTAACAAAGTGGGAGACCTTAATCTCACTATATTAATAATTTCATTAAGTGTTAATTTACTACTCCATTAGAAAGAAGAGATTGCCAGAATGGATAAAAAAGAGTATCTTAGCCCCATGTGCTGCTCACAAGAGATGTTTGTTAAAAATGGTAACTTTCCATGTCTTCTGGCCTCCATTTGTTTCTGATGGAGCAGAGATCACGCAGATCTTTCCTCCCTTTCATGCTTCCCTATATGTCATTTGTCATTTTTCCCTTGCTACTTTCACATTTTTCTCTTTATTTTCAACTTTCAGTGGTTTGGTTATGATGTTGCCTCGCCATAATTTTCTTCATACTTAACCTGCTTGGTGTTTTCTGAACTTTTAACATCTGTAAGTTTATGTATTTCACCAAGTTTGGAAAATTTGGGGTTATTATTTCTCCAGATATTTTTCTTCCCCATTCTCTCTTTTTCTCCTGAACTTCAATCAAATATATATGCACCTCTTGATATTATATACAACTCACTGAGGCTTTGTCTTTTTGTTTTGTTTTCATTCTTTTTTTTCTCTCAGACCTCCAGATTGAATAATTTCTATTGATCTATTTTCTATGTTCCCTGATTCTTGTACAGACCTGCAGTTTTAAAACATTTTTTTCATACTACCCTGACAAGGGCTGCTGCTAAGCCTGATGTGGGGGGACTGCCTACTCCCGATGTAAGTAGAGCAACATGTATGTTCCCTGATTCTTTCTTCTGTGTTATCTCATCATCTGTTAAAAGCAGCGAGTGATTTTTTTTTTTATTTCACATATTGCGTCTTTTAGTTCTAAAATTTCTATTCAGTTCTGTCTTACTGTTTCTATTTCTCTTGATGAAATTTCCTATTTACTTATTGAAGGCATATTTTCTTTTATGTCTTTGAGTAAAGCTGTAATAAAGCTGCTTTGACATTTTGTCTGCTAATTCCAAAATATAAATCATTTTGGGATTAATCATTAATTTTCTCTTTTCTTGATTAGGAGTCATGTTTTCCTCTTTCTTAAATGCCTAGTAATTTTGAGTTGTGTTTTAGACATTTAAGCAACGTAGATATTATGAATTCAGTTATGTTCCTCTGAAGAGGTTGGTTGTGGTTGATAAAGATTTAACAGGCAGTTATTTGGGCTGTATTCATATTCCATACTGTATCTCTCTTGTTATGGTGGCAACTGAAATCTCATTCAGTTCCCTCAGCCTTAGCTGGGATGCTTGAATCTGCTTCACACTTGCATAGTTCAGAGGCCATATGGCAATTTAGGCAAAGTATGCAGAATTTGGTGTTTTCCCTTTGTGACTCCTCTTTCCAGAACCTCCCTCCCCTCACTTTGCACTAATGTAGTAACCCTGAGCTCTGCTCTCTGGTTTTTGTGGGGTTTTTTTAAAGATTTTATTTATTGATTTGAGAGAGTGAGTGAGAGAGAGAGCACAAGCAGGGGAGAGGGGCAGAGGAAGAGGGGGAAGCAGGCTCCCCACTGAGCAGGGAGCCTGATAGGGTGCTTGATCCCAGGACCCTGGGATCATGACCTGAGCCGAAGGCAGACGCTTAACCAACTGAGCCACCCAGGCACCCCTAAGTGGAGTTTTTTTTTTTTTTTTAAAGATTTTATTTATTTATTTGAAAGAGAGAGAATGAGAGCCAGAGAGCACAAGAGGGAAGAGGGTCAGAGGGAGAAGCAGACTCCCCGCCGAGCAGGGAGCCCGATGTGGGACTCGATCCCGGGACTCCAGGATCGTGACCTGAGCCGAAGGCAGTCGCTTAACCAACTGAGCCACCCAGGCGCCCTAAGTGGAGTTTTAAATAAAGTTTAGATGGCCTCTTTTATTTTATTATAATTATTTAAAATTTGAAAGAAAGCATTGGTCATTTTTGGTGACTAATCATTTTTGATGACTAATTTAACAGTGCCATTTAAAGTTCTAATTTCCTTTAAATTAACATGTTCTGCCATTACATTCAAATGCCTACCTACAATAACAGTCAGAATGTGCTACAAACACTTAACCACCCACACTAGAATTTTAAATCTACATTCTCTTTGAATGCTGTTTTGGTGAATTTCAATGTGGGAAGTGAGATGATTTAAAACTTCACATTTTCCATCATAGTCAGAGGCATAATTTTTCTGACATCTTTTTTCATTCTGGATAAGAAATTATACTAGCATAATGTTTTTAAATAAAATTTTTCCATGTAACGAAAACTTTTTTCTGTTCAATCTATCCAAGCTAAAAAAGTTCAGAAGCATTTATTTGCTTATCATAACTATTAAGAAATTGTAGTCATTACACCTACCAGCTGTTCTCTTCCACATCATTCCACACCGGAATAGAAAGAATACATCACTTGGCTTCAGAAACTCTCCTGTATTTCTCTTTGTACTTCATCAATTGTTTGAGCCTTTGGACACCTGAGCAAAATATAGAATATACCCAACCCAGCCTCTGCCTCCCAGAGCTTGCTTCCGAAAAAGGAAAGTTCTTTTCAAAGTAGTAAAGAGGAAATTATCTTTTCTTAAGTGTCACAAGCTCAACAAAACAGAATGTGGATGTTACAGAGTTGGCAAGTAGAAGAACAGAAATAATATGTGCAAGGATTAGGACTGGTTTGAGTGTTACTGCTTGTCATGAAAGGCACTGGTATTAAAGGCAGATAACATGACTGTGTTAGATCTGACCATAAGTGCATTATCGCAGAAATAAATATTCCATCTTATATAATCAGGAATTCAAATCATTATTTAATTCCTTATTACATGAGCAACTAATATTAAGACTTAAAAAATCACATTAAAAAACAATAGCTAGATGATGTTGAACACATTTTAGACATTTAAAGTAGTATAGTATTGGGGCGCCTGGGTGGCTCAATCGTTAGGCGGCTGCCTTCGGCTCAGGTCATGGTCCCAGGGTCCTGGGATCGAGCCCCGCGTCGGGCTCCCTGCTCCGCGGGAAGCCTGCTTCTCCCTCTCCCACTCCCCCTGCTTGTGTTCCCTCTCTCGCTGTGTCTCTCTCTGTCAAATAAATAAATAAAATCTTTATTAAAAAAAAAGACTTGTTTCCATTTTAGATGAGTCAAGTTTCAGATAGGAAACATGAAGGAGGAGCAGGGGTCCGGTTCTTAAAAAGGGGGGCTGGATGGGGTGTGCCAGGAGTCCCAGGCATCTGGCTAACACAAAGGCTGAGAAAGGGATGTGGAGTGAGCATGTGGGGGAAGAAGAGGCCCACACCAAGTCCTCTGCGTGCCCTTGGCCCACCGTCCTCCTCCGGCTGCAAGTGCAGAGAACGTGTGTCACCAGAGAGGCTCTCGCACCGTGCCACACTACACTCACACAGGCTTCCAGGCCAATACACTGAGTGATGTTTCATTGCTCAGAAGTGCTTACAGTATATTTTACGAACAGCTTTTGTTAATTCACTAATATGAACACCCTTTTAAGAATATAAATTGGCATCATAAACCTCTTGCAATTAGTTCTTGGGAACTCTGCCAAATACATCAGGTAGGTCCTACGAAATCCAAAACGTCACAGTTCAACGTAACATGGCAAGCATGAACCAAGCTTAGTAATACAGAATATCCAACACCTGTCAATACTCAATAAACAGGAATTGACGTTCTCGTGCATCACAGAAAAAGTAGATCATTCATGGATACCCCCACAAGACTCATACCTCATTTGAGTCCCTTTTTTTAAAAAAGATTTTATTTATTTATTTGAGAGAGAGTGAGAGGACGAGAGTGGGGTGAAGAGCAGAGGGAGAAGCAGACTCCCCACTGAGCAGGATCATGACCTGAGCCGAAAGCAGCCGCTTAACTGACTGACTGAGCCACCCAGGCGCCCCTTGAGTCCCATTTCTGTGACGAGACTCAGGGTAAGCTGAATCACTGGCCCTATAGTGCAGCCCTTTCGGATGTGGTGTTGCAAATTTTAAAACTGACATTTCAAGAACCCACAAAGAGATTAAATGTGTTACGCTTTGATTTTATTTGGAATCATAAGAGAAACATTTTTAATAAACTCTTAAATTCTTCTCCATTAATGTGATCCAAGCAATGAATTTATAAAGATTGAATTGATTTATTTACATACAGTCAACTGTAGAAAAATTATATTCTTTTTGTTTGTTTGTTTACACCATCAAATGTAATCAAGCCAAACAAGATGGTTAACTAAAATGATTACTGAATTGAATGCAGCATTAGCTGATGGCTTTAAATTTAGAATGTGTTACTGATGTCAGGGCTGATTAGATTCGTTCTCTATCTAAAACTGATGCTATTAAAAGCTTTAAGCAATTTAGAAATTTAGATGTACTGAGTAAAATTCCAACAGGGTGAGAGAAATTCTATCAGAATTGATTCCGTGGTGGTGACTTTACATGCGCAGATGTTGGTGGGGGGGCCTTCAGCGATGGAGTAGAAAGAATAGGGTGCAGGAGGGGTGGTCGGTTGGCATCAATCCAAGAAAGGTAAAGAGCCTTGGAATAGAAAAAGTACTCATCTTCACACAGGGAATCCCAAATGGCATAAGGATATGACTATTGCTCATTTCTGTTTCAGAACTTTCGAAGAAGCAGGCAAAATAAATGAAGGGGAAGCAAGAGGTTAATACAGCATCATGCTTTAGTTACTCCTCTACAAATGAACCCCCAGGGAAATCATGGTAGCCAGTGAGACCAACAGTTTTACTAGTAAGAGGAATGTGTGGTAAGAGCAAGGGTGATCTGCACAGTGTATGGAATAATGATGCGTCAGGAGCACCTCAGAACCTAAAAGCACACTGCAGGGATCAGACCCATCGAACTGCCAGGGAGAGTCTAATGGAAGAACCGTCCTGGTGCTCCAAGGAAAGAGTCCAGCCCCAGGGCTCCTGCAGCTGACCTGGGGAGATGTTGCTGGTAGTGATGACTTTGGAAAGGTGTGCCATGGGGACAGTATGCCATTTCCAATGTCTGTGACTTTAAAATATTTTATTACTGGTCCAAATGTCCTAAGACATTTTAAATGGGAAGGAAAAACATTATTTCCTGGACTGAAATGCTCTGGATCTTTAGATTGTGCTCCTGCGCAGGTGTGTGGGAGAGGGTATCTGTCGGTAGGTCAGATCTAAGCTGGAAGGCTCCTGTCACTAGTAATGCAGCTTAGCCATCTCTAGGAAAAAGGCAGCAAATAATTTGGATCCCTCTATGTAGTTCCACCTAACAAAAGAAAAAATAAAGAGAAACACTGTTATTTCCACTCAATTCCTGAGTGTACAGATGGGGGAAAGTAGCCTACCATGTAAATAGGAAGATTTGGTAATGTGAATTCAATCTAAAGTACGTAGCACATCGGAAGGTTATGATGTGGAGACCCGGGGTTTGTGCAGTGTAGGACTGGCCCCCCACAGGAATCCACTAACCTGTTGATTTTCTCATTCTGAGAGTGCTCCCCATCATCAACAGTGCCCAGCGGGAGCATCATCACACTCTTTTGGATGGTATCCTGGAATATTCTGGCAATTGGTATGGTTGATCCATCCCGGATCATGTCTGGCTCTGTTCCAAACACTGAAGGACAGGGAAAGAAGGCATTTGAATAAAATAATGACAAGACTGGGGCGCCTGGGTGGCTCAGTCGTTAAGCATCTGCCTTCGGCTCAGGTCATGATCCCGAGGTCCTGGGATCAAGCCCCGCATCGGGCTCCCTGCTCGGCGGGAAGCCTGCTTCTCCCTCTCCCACTCTCTTTGCTTGTGTTCCCTCTCTCGCTGTGTCTCCCTCTCTCTCTGTCAAATAAATAAATAAAATCTTAAAAAAAAAATAATGACAAGACTATCCCTAGTCATCTTCTCAAATGTAGTGTTTGCTTTTGAGAAAAGGGAAAGCCCTTTTTCTTTTTCTTTTTTATTTAACCCTTAAATTTGGTGCCTGGGGTAAGTAAGCTTCTTGATACCATGCAGTTTATATTCTAAAATAGTCAATAGAGTCAGGTTGCATTCTTTACAATTACCTACTTCAAAAAAAAACTTTTAAATAAAATTTTTATTTTGATTTATAGATTTTATAGAAAAGTTGCAAAAATAGTACAGAGAGACTTCCCATATGTTCCTTACTTTACTTTCTGTAATGTTAACATCTTATATAACTATTGTACAGTTATAAAGAATGGGAAGTTAACATCAGAATAATATTATTAACTCGATTCAGACCTTATTTAAATCTCACCAACCCTTCCCTCCTGCCACTCTCAGGATCCAGTGCAGAATCCCACACTCTGTTTTGTCACTGCTTCTTACTCTCCTCTGGTCTGTGACAATCTCTCAGTCTCTCCTTGTCTTTCCTGACCTTGACCTCTTGAAGAGTACTGATCAGTTGTTTTGTAAAGTATCTCTTCATTTGGGTTTGTTTGATATTTTCTCATGATTGGAAGAGGTCATGCATTTCTAGCACAAGCATTAGAAGACAATGTACCTCCTTTTATGGTTGCTTCATGAATTAAATATTTGGAAAGTGGGACTTCCTTGGTTTTGTAACCAGTATACAAATAAACAGCGGTATTCAACTGTCACCTGAATGGTGCAGTTTTTCTGCTCTACTGTCAAGGTATCCCACGAAATAGCTTTAACGGATATCCTAGGGCCTAAGGAGCGATGGCTTCAAACCTTCCAGGCAAGAAGTTGAGTTGTCAGTGATGGAGTAGAGATGCAAAATAAAATGAAGACACAAATGATATGCCATGTCTTCTTTATCCACAGAGCAAGGTGTGAATGTGAGTAAAGATGATGCACCTTGTTGGAAGAACTGGTTTCACACACAATAAACCAAAAGGTGTCTTATGCTTTCCTGCAAGAGTATTTCAGGTCTTTACTGTTGACCTTGACATTTCAATCACACATCACTCTTCGGCTGGGATTACATTTACCTTCCTAATAACTTTTCTTCCTCTGTTCTTGACTTCCAAATTTTACTGGTAAAATACTGCTACAGCTGGGAGCAGGAGGAATGATTATGTAGAGAAGTGGGGCTCTAAGTCTCAGACCTGTCCTCTAATTTTTAATGTCTCTGTCCTTTGTACAGATAACCCTGATAAGATGTTAGTGCTCCCAGATGGTCTGGACCTCCAGTCCCAGCTCTGCTCTGTTAGGGATGCGGCCTGAGGCCTCATCTGCGATAAAGTACCATAAGTCATATAAACATGTGTCAGGGTTTCCCCGCCTCACTTTTGAGGACACCCTGAAAGTCCCCCTGCCTTTCAGAGTCCGCTATGTTGCAGTTGTTGGCAGTGTCCCCTTCCAGCTGCAGAAACCAAAGGGACTGGATATTCCTTCTCCCTGCCCAGGCAGCCAGGGCCCAGGTAATGTGTCCTGTGCTCACCAACCACATGATCCTGCCCAGGACTTGGAAGCACATGCAGTTAAAACAGGCACCGCCAAAGAAATTCCAAATAAAGCTATGCTGCTTTCTCTATCTCTGGGGAAGCAAGAGTGGCACTGAAAAGACCACTGGTTTTAGAGTCAGATAGGCTGGAATTTGAGTTCGGTGTTTGGTAATTTTTTTTAATTATATAAAGTTTTATAAATTTTTGTATAAAATTTTATAAAATTATAAAATGAGCATCCCAGGAAGCCTCTCTGTGGAAATGGCAGGTGGCCTGCCATGGGGCTGTTTGCATCAGAACTGGACCCCCCAGAGAGTGGAGATTAAAGACCCAAACCTTGTGAGGCTGGGTCCCTGGTGAGCCCCCACCGGGGTGAGGCTGGCTCTTAGGGAATGCCCTGCCTTTATTTAATGGGTCTCACTTCCTGTTCCCTACCTCCTGCTGGCCTATGGCCATGAAAACCCAAACCTCCCTGTGACCAAAAAGAACAAATCCCCTCAGGGCAGGCCAGTGTCAGCTTTCTTACTCCGTTAAATTGTAGCTCCTCTTTTTTTTAATAATTTTTTTTTTTTTTTTTTTTTAGAGAGAGGGAGAGAGAGAGCCCATGCTACATGCGCCAGCGCAGGAGGGGTGGGGCAGAGAAAGAAGGACAGGGAGAGAGTCTCAAGCGGACTCTGCACTGAGCCCAGAGCCCGGAGCCCGACTCAGGCCTCCATCCTACAACGCTGAGATCACGACCTGAGCTGAAATCAAGAGTCGGGTGCTCAACTGATGGAGCCACCCAGGCGTCCCTAGCGCCTTCATTTTTAACCCCAGATCTCCTATACTTTCATCCAAATTCAGCTATGCCTTTTAAAGGACATTTTTATATGTGGGTCATCATTTTCACAAGTATCAGGGGCTCACAAATCCGTCATTTTGCCCCAAATTCAGGCTTCCAGACATGAACCCAGCTTTGCCACTTCCAACTGGGTGCCCTTCATTCCCCCAATTCCTTCATCTCTCGCAGACTTACTTTGTAAACTGGGAAAGGCCGTGGGGAGGGGTCAGGAGACTGTGTATGAAGAGCCCTGGGCAGAGCTGTTGACTTTCAGTAACGGAGCCTCTCTGAAAAGGAGGGCTAAACCGAAATTCTGAATGAGCCTGCTTTCTCCACTGCCCCACCAGGCACCGCGCCCTGGAACCACTGAAAACTGGCAACTCGAGGCATCGCACGTCTAACCTGTTTTGATGGCTCTTTTTGCTGCCAGATACTGTTTATCTTTAATATTTGCGATCCATGGCTGTAGTCCTAGCGTCATAGAAACAGCCATCTGGTTGGAACTATTTCTTTTGGAGAATATATATTCAAGATGCTGCTTCACCTAAAAGGAACATTTTCAGTGGTAAGAGAAAATTTCAAGTTATTCTCCCGTGCAGTAGTCTTTCATCAAGAAACTGAAATCCCAGCCCAACAAATTCGAGTGTCGTGATTTTACCCTCATTCTCACAGAGGGCCTCTGGGACTGAGAGCTTCAGCACTGAGAGAAACACTGTTCTCACGCCCCTTCTATCTGTGGACCCTCCATTCCTCAGCCCTGCGCCCACCCCATCCTGACCTCAGTGTCAGATTGCTAATGTTTGGTAATTATGAAACACAATACAACTTCTCAATATGAATATCCCTCTTTTCGGACTTGTCAGTACCTTAATGACTATTTTGGGAATATTAGGCATTTGTTACTTCCTGAAAGGGGGGGCAATTCCAAACTAGGCTATAAAGGAGCGTTTTGTCAGCATCCTTCTCTGTTCCCTGGGCTCCATTCCAGTGGCCACCATGGAAATCCTCCCAAGAAAAACTCCACACTCTGAAATATTCCTCCCATTCATTCCTTCGACAAACAATTGTTGAATGCCTGTCATGTCGGCATGACTGTTTCTAGGTGCTGGGATCATAGCTGTGAGCAAGACCAGGGTGGGGGTGGGGCTGGGGGTGGGGCTGGGGGCTCCCCTGGTGGAATCCATATGTTGTGAGAAAGAGAAACAATACATCCAAAATGGAAGGGAAGGTGGGGAGGAAACAGGGACAGAGACAGGGAAGGAGGGCATTTTAGGATGTAATCAGCGCTAAGAAGACAAGAAAAGAGGTCAATGGGAGATAGAGATTTGGGATGAGGTGTTCTTGGAGCTCATTTATTCAGAGCCTACTTTCTGTTGAACTTGAGGTAAACTGATGAGAGGTTGATAATTTAGACATTAAACTCCTTCCAGATAACATTTTCATTAAAGTGGCTGCTTTCAGAGTGTTGACTGCAGACACCAAGGGCAAACTAACTATGGGTTTGAGCGTTTCCAGCTCCATCCGGCCATAGGCAGTCAGCTTCTCCATCTGTGTGTAAACGAATCTTGCCTTTATGTCAACTGTTTAATGTAAAAATACATCCCATCACTCCAGCTCCGAATGGTTATTTATCTGACTACTGTAATTGCATATAATTACAGAAAGAGATTTTTACAGAACAAAAATTATGTTGGTTTCTTGACATTTGTTCCAGTCCCTTTTATATTGGGGGAAAAAAATGGAACTTCAGTGCTAACAACGGAATAGCTCACTACCCTGGGATGTGACACTCGAAATGTGCCGTAGAGAGAACAATGCACATTTGTTACCTGTTTTTCCACCACAGATGTATTCATGTGAGGGACGAGACGGATTGAAAATTTTCCTATAACTTGGCCAGGGATGACTGTTTTAGCTCCAGGCTCATCAAATGCGCCCTCAATCCCATGAATTGAAAGAGATGGGTACCTCCATAGGTGCATTAGAATCTCCTCCTGAATTCAAATAAAATTATTTTACTATATAAAAGATTGTTCCATTAAAACTCTGTTGAATTGCATTGCTTGTACCGCCCATTTCTGTACATCTCTGACACCACTCATGACAAGTTAATTATCACCTTCCTTAGACATGCCTGGACTATAACACAAGCCTTTCCCCTCCGGCCCCGAGACCCGCTGCTGCCCCCCCGCCTGACCGAGCTGCTCCGCGGACGCGGGCCCCTCACTGCCTCAGCTCCGCAGTTAATAGATGGCAAAGGGGCTTTCAGAATTTGGGGCTTGATTAGAAATTTCTATCCCCAGTCACTGTGATGATCAGTTGCATAGGAAACACATTTTCTTTTTCAGAAGACTTCAAAGAACTCTGCGTTATGTTTGAGCCACTTTTCTTCCCTGCTACAGCCAACACAGGGCTGGTCCGAGGGAAGAGACCTACTTCACAAAAATCAACTCGACCGCTTCTGTTGGGCATGAATCTCCCTCTCCTGGCAGCCCCCCAGAAGCAGTCTGAGCCAACACACACCATAGCAGGCAAAGGTTTTAAAAAGAAGAAGATAGGGAAAGAAAAACTTCCAAATTCGCCAGAAATGAATGCTGTGGGCTCTGGCTTCTTTCCTACACTGCGGCAGCGATGTAGCAATGTACAGATTAGCCCCAAAGGCTCTTAATTCTGTCTATTGAAATGAACACTTAGGAGTCTTGGAGCTAGAATAGTCTCAGACTGTTCTCAATCTTTAAGCAGAGAGGAAGCACGGAAGCTGAAGGCCGGCATGGGATGGAGTCCAAGAAGCCGACTTGGAAAAGCACATTTGCGAACTGAGTGATGGCCCCCGGGTTCCGTGCCCGAGGCCAGTGCCACCAGTCAGACCCAGATAAAGTTCTGGTGCTCTAGACCTGAGGGAGGTGAGTGACTGTGAAAGTGAAAATCTGCCTCCAAATCAACATCCGCTTTCAGTCCTGACATGTGCAGATTTGCAGCTCCCACGGTAAATGAGGAACAGGAGAAATAAGATTTATTACTGTCACTCCTCTTTCAGGACACCATACCTTGGTGTCAAACAGAAATCTCTTAACCTGGACGCTCTTCCGGTATTCTTCTAGGTCCAGATCGATGGCTTCATACATCTTTCTCTCCTCTTCAGTAAGAGGGGCCACTTGGTCATAGATTCCAGGGATCAGAATATGACCAGAGGAGTCTATAAGGCTACCTGCAAGGTACGCACAGGAAACAAAGTCAGGTCGAAGTTATGAGTGTGCTGACGTTTTCAGACCCATTTCAATGTCCACCTTGTCAATGGCGAGATGGAAACACGTAATTGGCTGTGACTTACCTATATTACATAAGTCCTCAATTATACCTTCTCTATCATAGATAAGATTCCTTTTGAAATTTTAATTTATCCTGAGTTAAAAAGTAACATATGTTCATCATAAAAAATCTTAAATATGTATATATATGTTATACAAACATTCCTGAGGAACTGAAGGTCGTCTTTCTTTCTCAGCTTCTCTCCCCCTACACATACCATCATTTAATAGACACTCATCTTTCATCAAAAGCATAATACCCTTGAGGTCTAGCCTATGAGGCATACATCATGACCACAATTGCCTTCAGAGTGAATACACAGATATACTAGTCTGTTATATATGAAAGCGTTTGGGGATTAATAGGAATGGGGGGAAATCATCAATGAATACGTACAGAGGAAGCAGAACTGGAGATTTAGTAAACACTGCTCACTACCTTGAGAATGTACTTATCCATGTAGCAAGTAGACTAACAGGAATGGTTAAGTGTATCCAGGGCATCTAAATTCATCCTCAGGCTGCCTGGGGCCTTTCATTCAAGTAAAGACACTTCATAAAAAATATGCTCCACATTCTTTTATTTTTTTTTCAATTTTTATTTATGTGTCAGAGAGAGAGAGAAAGAGCGCAAGCAGGGGAAGCGGCAGGCAGAGGGAGAAGCAGGCTGCCTGCTGAGCAGGGAGTCTGATGCGGGGATTGATCCCAGGACCCTGGGACCATGACCTGAGCTGAAGGCAGACGCTTAACTAACTGAGCCACCCAGGCGCCCCATATGCTCCACATTCTTAATGTGACTATAACTTGACAAGGTCAGAAAACTACTGTGAAGCACTGTATTTCCAAATCTTCCTGTCACACCCGACAATTACAAAGCAGGGGGTCGAAGCCTCCAGGAGAACCGATGCATTCCCCCTCATTACTAGACACCTTCTATGTTCAGGGCAAGGGATGAATGCTAGAGACAAGAGGACCTGTTAAGACCCCGCTTTCATCAGCAACAGTGCCATCGCTCACCACACAGGCTAAATGACAAGTATGACCCTCCCTGAGCCCAACAGGAGATGGTTGGGCTCTCTGTGTAGACACAACAGAATCCAAGGTAAAGTCCCTACCAGAACCCACAGCGATGGCCCTAGTGTGGGACATAGTGGGTGTCCCCGCACTTTGAGATGATCCTACAAGGCAAAACCCCAAGCTTAGAGGTATCGAGGTGGCAAGATGAGAAGGGAAGGCTTCGCTGTTCTGGTTTTCAACCACATCCTCCTTAGCGCCCACTCCTGGTCCCCCCATACTTCACCCAAACTTCTACAGCTGCACTTTGGGTACGGTTTGCGGCCTGCTGTGCATGAGCCAGCCTCCCTGCGGCACTGAGTTATGGAATTCCCTGCATTTAGCCCAATGAAGTGTATAACATAGTAAATAAATGGGATAAACCTGTTAGTAAAATTCAAGTCAAACAATACATTGGGTGCCAATGATTGGGACTGGCTGTCATTGACTTGCAGGCCACCCTCTGTACCCTCACCAAAGTCAAAATCAAACATAAAAGCACCATCAATAATACAATCACTAAGTCTTCCCCTCAGTGCACGTCCCTAAACTGCTGCTGACATTCTCCTAGGCAAGCACAGAGCTGCAAAAGTGAGTAAGAGGCAGACCCTGCTCATAGTCCGGCTGGAAAGACACAGGGTGAAGAAACACCTGTAGGTCCACAAACAAACAGTTGTAAAGGGGAGCATTCTGCAGGAGCACGGGAGCAGGCCGGGAGCCCCCAAGTGGGGGGACACACAGAGCAGCATCACGGTTGGGCCCCCGAGATCGTGTGGGACGCGCCCGGCACAGCCTCAGTAGTAAGAAGAGAGGAGTGTTTGAAATGTCAAGGTTAACAACAATTAAGACCTGAAATACTCTAGCGGCCAGGATGCTCGGTGTCCATATCTTGACACTGAACTGTGACATTTTTCCTATTATTCCAGCTGGCCTTGCCAGATATTACCATGGGGGTGGGGGTCAGGAGTCGTTACAGGTTAGGCTGGGCTTTGAGTAGAGCGGCCTTTCTACGTGCTCATTGCACTTCTCCAGCAGAACTGGCCCGGCCCGGTCCAGGGTATGGTTTTGAATCACGGATCCTGTTTTCTCAGGATGCAGGGCAGCCTTCCCAGCCGCGGGCTGGAAAGAGAGCCAGCAGACACATCTCCCGAGAGCAGAGGAATGGCATGTCCTCCTCTCCCGGCCCCTTCCAGCCCCCAGCAGAGGGTTGTTTGGTGGGGCTGTGGGACACACGGTGTCCTCCAGGCACCGCCAGGCACCGCCACCGCAGGGCCGGGCAGTGGGAAAACGCCACACGTGTGCTGTTCATGTTCCTGCGTCCCACGTCTTGCCCCGGTTCTTCAACATTGAATGCGTTCCCGGGAAAACAGGATGCTGCTGAAGGAGTTCACCTCCCCACCCCCCTTCTCCTTTCCCACTTGAAATCATGATCCTCTGACCTTGATGTGATCTCTGCAGCCGCCAGGGCCTCCTCGGCCAGGAGCCCAGCCAGGAAATGCATGGGAGGCAGAGAGGGTGGTGCCTATGAAAACTGCAAGCAGGAAGCAAATGTAATCCTTGATCCCCAGGAGTCCTCTTGGAATTTAACATTTTATTACTACGGGGTATTTGGTGCTTATAAGAGGGCCCTGGGCCCCGTGATCCTCCCTGCCTTGTGGCTTTTAGGAGAGTGCAGGGATTGGGAATGTCCACCAAGAGGAAAGCTCAGGAAGCTGAGCACTCTGTGCAAACTGAGCATCTCCACGCCCACCACCTCCCACCTCCCAAACACACCCCAGTTTAAGTCTCTTTGAAGATGGGGGCGGACTGGTTTCCCTGTGTCCCCCAGTGGAGACTCCCGTGCCTTTCACACAGCTGACACTCAAGAAACCTTTATAATCTATTAGCAATCACAGTTATCAGGATCATGCAATCCGAGTTCCTCCGAGGAACTCGGAGGACAGAGAGATTAGGAACTTGTACAAGGTCACACAGCAGCAGGTTTCCTGACTAGCGTGTGGGGCACCTGCCAGGCTGCAGAGGGAGGACCCGACGGAACCAGCTCTCCTGGGACATCCTAACCTGCGGTGGCCCCGAAGGAGGACCTATTGGGGTCAGCAAGCCAAAATGCTTGTCATCAGTGCCGAAGCTCAACTCTAGATCCTTAGGTCTTTGTACAAAGCATACGAAAGCCATATAGATGACCCAATCCAGAACCATCTCACTATGGGTTATTTGATTTGTCTCAAAAAATTAAAGAAAGTGAAACCATATGCTTTTCATTCTGTTCATGATCCCGATCTGATTTTTCCTATAGCAGAACCACAGGCATTTGTAGGACTAAATGGAATTCTATGCCTGAGTGAAACTGTACAGTCCAAGAGAATATCATGCAACAATCATGATGGGGGAGAGAGAAACGCACCATAAAGATCTGATGATGTTGTTCCTCGGGAAGAGAAAATTAGTTCTGATAAAACAGAAAATGAACCCCCGCCCGCCAGCAGCTCAAATATTGAGTTGCATGCTATCTGAATTCTTCTGGAAACATAAACACTTTAAAGGAAAATGGATTGTTGTAGTCCATCTGAAATTATCCAGCATGGGAAACATTGTCCAAGAATAATATTTTAGGAAAACTAGAAGGCCATAAAGGAATAGAGAGATGGTAGATAAATAGAAAGAATAGGTGGATGGGAGATGAATGACATGTAGCAGAGCTAGATAACACATGATAGGTAGACATACAGATTTCATTATTTACTTCAGGGAATGAAGGAACAAGAAGCCCTACAATTAAAGATGGTCCTGAAGACCCTGAAAACACCTCCCAACAGGTGGCCCAGGTGGGCTGATGGTGCCCAGTCTGAGACCGCCAAGTCCAAGGGGATGCAAGCGAGTGGGGCAGAGGTAAAGCTGTGTCAACACAGAAAGACTTTTGCTAATCAATCCCTGTAGAGGACATGTTTTTTGGTAGTTTGTCTGCCCAAAGGGGGCACGTTGTAACATTTGCATTAAGGTACCCTGTGTGCCAAGGAGACAGATCCAAGTATTGTGGGATCTGAAGCTTTCCTGAGAACCTCTTTAAAAAAAAAAAAAAAAAAAAAAAGAACGCCAAATTATGAAAATAAAAGTGAAGTGTCCTTGCCAGGACTGTAAAAAGGGGCTACTCCAAGTGAGGTTCCTGAGGATGCAGCTTCCTTCACTGCCGGGATCCATCCTGTATGCAAGCAAGAGCAACAAGATGAATCAAGGTGGTCAGTGTGGGCACACTGGCCCTCTGAAAGAGCACACACGTATGCACACCTTCCGCCAGTGAACTCCAGGGGCTCTACGGGAGGGCAGGAGCAGGCAGCAACGAGTAAACCAATGGGAGTCTCTGTGCCACTTGGGGCCACAGAACTGGAAACAGGGTGCCAGGTGGTGCTGGTGTCTTTGGCATCATCTCTGGATGCCTCTCCAGAGGGGTCTCTCTGCTACTGCCCCTGAGTATGGCTAGATGTGTCACAATACCCAGTAAAAGAAAAGGGGGTGAACTGAGGAAGAGCTTCAGTCCATGAACAAACGTAATGTGGACTTAATAATCCTAAGGAACGTTTAGCTGAAGTTGCGGGGGGAGCCAAGAATATGGTTTTTCTTCTCTTCTACCCTTACACAGAACTGGCTTGGAGGCCAAGGGAGGAGAGATGCACCGAGTCAAACAGAACTGTATTCTAGTGGATTCCATGATGCTTAAAACGTGAAATGAAGGAGCGCCTGGGTGGCTCAGTCAGTTGAGCATCCGACTCGTGGTTTCAGCTCAGGTCATGATCTCAAGGTCATGAGATGGAGCCCCACATCAGGCTCCATGCTCAGCGGGGGTCTCCCTCTCCCTCTCCCTCTGCCTCCACCCCAGGCCTCTCTCCCTCAAACAAATAAATCTTAAAAAAACAAAAAAAAGGTGAAATGAAATAAGACATTACCAAGAAGAGCAACCAAATCAGCCATGGGTTCACTGAGGATACCCCCAAAGGTTCCTGAATGAAAATCTTGATCTCTGCATCTCACCTGTAAGATGGGTGAACAGGAGAGGCGCTCACCTCTGAGGTTGCTCTGGCGATAGCGTTCACGTGATAGAGAACGCCCCACACTGTCCCTCAGGACTCAGGTGGCTACCTCCCAGTCACACGACTTGGACCATCTACCCCTCCCAGGTCTTCATTTCTCATTCTTTCCCAAATCCTCGAACCTGATTTCAGTCCCCAGTTGTCCCTCTAACACAGCTCTCTCTGGGGCCAGCAGCCCCCTCTCCGAGTGGCTGAGGTCTATGGAGCCCGCCCATCTACCCTTCCAGAAACCGTCTTCTCTTTATTGTCCTCTTGCAGTTCTACTGGTGTCTCCACTTGTAACTTCCCCCCTGCCTCCCACTCTGGAGCTCAGTGCACGGCTCAGATAAAAAACAAATGATTTACCACGGAGGGACTTTCTGGTTCTGAATTGCTGTCAGTACAAAGAGAAATGTTAAAGGAAGCTGAACTGGACAGCGTGCTTGGGGATCACAACCACCCTGGGCCCGCTTTACAGGTAAAGAAACCGAGGCCGTGAGGTTAAGGTGTCCGCACAAGACCGCGCACCGTGGGAGCCAGAGTCCCACACAGCCAGGCCGGGCCGGCGCCCCCTCCTCCCCCCGACCACACACACCCGTGGGGCTCCGGCCTGAGTGGCGGAGCAGGTGCCGTCCCACACTCATGGCAGCCCAGGCCCTGATCAGGCAGGCAGAGTCACAAACCCTGAATCCTCTCCCTCCGGAGAAATGCACACAGCATAGCCACTCCGCTTGGGAGGCTTCCTGAATTCCCCAGTCCCGAGACCTCTGGGACCCCAGGCCATGCCTCCAGCTCAGAACTCTGCTCTCCCAAGAGCTTTCTCTCTTCCCACCAAGATCCCAGGACAGACTCCTCTCTCCACACCACCGCGAGTACCTCCACCCTGAAGTAGCTGTTTCCTCGCGTGCCATAAGTGAGGGCTGGCTTCCTCTGGCTGAGCCACAGATTATCTGAAATAACGATGTAGTCTACACTGGAAAAGAACTGGTCCTTCTCCTTTCTGACCAGTTCCTCCAGGCCAACGGAACCGGCTTCTTCCATCCCTTCAATGACGAATTTGATATTCACAGGGAGATCCTGAATCAAAATAACAACAGAACAAACCATTCTGGCAAAAAACTGCACGACTTGCCCATTCGTCTTTTCATATCCAGAATTCGTTTGCATGTGACATAAATACACAAATTATTACATACATTCAATGTACGGGTTGTCCACATTCCCAACAGCTCCGTTCACAACAAAGGAGTTGTAACCAAGACAGTGAAGGGGATTACAAGGGAAGACCCTGTGTATGGCCTCCAGCATGACCCTGATGGATTCAGTGTGGACCCTAAAGGATGATTCGGGGAAGGAATTCTTGGAGGAGAAGCAACACCCACACTGTAGAGCTCTCCTGAGCCGCCACAGACACAGACGCTTTCCTCCATCCCCCCAAAAGGAACCTTTCAAGAAAGGTTACTCGATTACAAATCTCTTTTCTGTCCTCATAATTCTGAGCGTGATAAATGAGAACTCTTCCCTTTGAAAGACTGTCTAATGTTTAAGCCTCAGGATAACTTTTATTTCAAGTATCTGTTATTTTTCAGCTTTGAGTTCAATCTGCCTTTTAACTTATTCAAAGGCTTTGATCTTGCAGCAAAATGGAACTTGAGTTTTTCTCTAGTTAATATTAGGGCAAAGAATAGCTCCTTTAAAATTTTTACAACGTGCCTTTCCCCCATTTGGTTTTGATCTTTTTGTATCTTTATAATTTATAACTTCATATCTTTCAGAGCCACATGAAGAGAAGAGGTCAAAGTCTTTTCTTGGAGCATAAAACACACACAGGAGAACTCCAGAAGTAATTCTATGCAGATAAACGGTGGCACAAACACACTAATTAGTTTGGAAGAGTGGGATTGACTCACCACAGATTAACAAAGGCAGGATGACTGGAGGATTATGTATTAGAAAGTAAGTGACCTTCGGTCATTCAGTTGGTTAAGGGCATTTGGGGATAATGATTTGTTCGAATGTATCCTTTGCATAGATTTATTTCCATGTGTCTTAAGAAGTTAAGCTAAAATTCTGAAATATTAATATTTGAAAGCTCTTTATTAACATTTAACTAGAAAACAATTGCTGAGAAGTAGTTGGATAGCTTAAGAAATTTCTGGCAAAACATGATTAATAAAATGCAAGCCAGTAGCCCCTATGTGTTGGGGGAGGAGGACAGACCAGCTGCCAGGCCTGGGTTTGGGTGTCTGCTCTGTCACCGACACCCAAGGGACCTGGGACAAGCCACTTGACCTCTTGGCCACTCACGTCCCTACCTATGCAATATGGGTAATAACAGTTGTCTGACTCTTAGTAACACCATCCAGTGACGTGAGGTGCATTCAAGGGCTCAGTAAGCAACAAAGAAAGAGAGGATGGGGGGGCGGGAGAACAGGGAAGAAACCCACCCTCGTAAAGGGCCTCACTCACACAGGCATTGGGGCTCCTCTGTGTTACCCCGTTTACTCCACTCCAGGTTCCTGAGGCAGAAATAACTATTCCTAGTTCACAGATTAGGTCAATGAGGCTCTGAGAGATCAGCCGATTTGTCCAAGGGCAGTGAACATTTCTTATGTTTTGTTTGTGTTTATGTACGTTTCAGAGTTGAAAGTTAAAAAGCAAAGCAGATTTTGGCCTTTATACAGATTCTTTCTTATAAGTATTGCTCTCTCCCTTGGGAGGAAGGGAGGGAGGAGGGCAGGGAGGGAGGGCTGAGGGCAGGGAGGGATGGAGGAGGGGAGGGAGGAAGGGAGGAGGGCGGGGAGGGAGGGAAGGAGGAGGGCGGGGAGGGAGGGAGGGAGGAGGGCGGGGAGGGAGGGAGGGAGGAGGGCGGGGAGGGAGGGAGGAGGGCGGGGAGGGAGGGAGGAGGGCGGGGAGGGAGGGAGGAGGGCGGGGAGGGATGGAGGAGGGGAGGGAGGAAGGGAGGAGGGCGGGGAGGGAGGGAAGGAGGAGGGCGGGGAGGGAGGGAAGGAGGAGGGCAGGGAGGGAGGGAAGGAGGAGGGCAGGGAGGGAGGGCTGAGGGCAGGGAGGGATGGAGGAGGGGAGGGAGGAAGGGAGGAGGGCGGGGAGGGAGGGAAGGAGGAGGGCGGGGAGGGAGGGAAGGAGGAGGGCAGGGAGGGAGGGAAGGAGGAGGGCAGGGAGAGAGGGAGGAGGGCAGGGAGGAAGGGAGGAGGGCGGGGAGGGAGGGAAGGAGGGCGGGGAGGGAGGGAGGAGGGCAGGGAGAGAGGGAGGAGGGCGGGGAGGGAGGGAGGAGGGCGGGGAGGGATGGAGGAGGGGAGGGAGGAAGGGAGGAGGGCGGGGAGGGAGGGAAGGAGGAGGGCGGGGAGGGAGGGAAGGAGGAGGGCAGGGAGGGAGGGAAGGAGGAGGGCAGGGAGAGAGGGAAGAGGGCAGGGAGGAAGGGAGGAGGGCGGGGAGGGAGGGAAGGAGGGCGGGGAGGGAGGGAGGAGGGCGGGGAGAGAGGGAGGAGGGCGGGGAGGGAGGGAGGAGGGCGGGGAGGGAGGGAGGGAGGAGGGCGGGGAGGGAGGGAGGGAGGAGGGCAGGGAGGGAGGGAGGGAGGAGGGCAGGGAGAGAGGGAGGAGGGCAGGGAGGGAGGGAGGAGGGCGGGGAGGGAGGGAGGAGGGCGGGGAGGGAGGGAAGGAGGAGGGCAGGGAGGGAGGGAGGGAGGAGGGCAGGGAGGGAGGGAGGGAGGAGGGCGGGGAGGGAGGGAGGGAGGAGGGCGGGGAGGGAGGGAAGGAGGAGGGCGGGGAGGGAGGGAAGGAGGAGGGCAGGGAGGGAGGGAGGGAGGAGGGCGGGGAGGGAGGGAGGAGGGCAGGACCTTGTCATCGTCCTCATCGTTGTCATCATCGTCATCGCCATCACCTTCATTGTCATTGTCATCACCATCACTGTCATCACCTTCATCACCATCATCAATATCACCATCGTTGTCATTCTAGTCATCATCATCGTCATTGTTGTCATTTTCGTCATTGTCATCTCCTTCAATTATCATCAGTGTCATCATCACCATTTCAATGTTGTCATTCTCATCATCGTCATTACTGTCATTGTCCTCATCGTCATCATCATCCTGTCACCACTGTCTTCACCCTCATTGTCAACAATGTCATCATTATTGTCATCATCCTCATCATCATTATAGTCATCGTCATCATCCTCACCTTCACCGTCAATGCTGTCATCATCATCCATCACTTTTGTCATTATTGTCGTCGTTATTATCATCATCATTGTCCTCATCATCACCTTCACTGTCAACATAATCATCGTCACCATCACCATCATTGTCGACATCATCCCTTCCCAAACACAACTGGTTACCTACTTCCTCCAGGGATCTGAAGGTGCTCACGGCATTAATCCATGCCAAAACAGGGCCTTTATTGTCTGTTGCTCCCCGTCCGTAAAGTTTTCCTTTAAAAATAGGGGAAGAACTTTTAGAAAAGTACAAACACCTCTGCCAAGTTGAGTGAGTTAAAAACAAAGGTAGTGTTATGGGTAATCATTTTAACATTGCTTTCTATTTTTCCAGACACAAATCTTGCTCTGAGGTCACAGAGTCTGATTTCTTATGTAAAAACGTTATGGCCATCAGTTAATCAGATAATATAAACTAATTTGAAATTTACAGGTCCCTTTGGCCTTAATAGGAATTAGCTATTTTATCCAAGTTCATTGAAAAGGACCTGAGGATTTGCTGCAGAATGTCATGTAACATAGCCTCTCATTTCAAGATTTTATAATTAGTAGAAGAATGAAAAGGGGGTATGTGTGTATCTCCAATGAAAAAGGGGTATGTGTGTATCTCCATTAACCTTTCTTCTTTTCCTTAAAAAAACATAATTACATTTAGTATTTAAAAAAGGAAAATATGTGATCTAGACAACTTCTTCCTCCCAAGAACTCCCATCTTGGGAGTCAGTTTTGCCCAGGGGCACACATCATGTATGCATAGCTCATAGTTTCTTTCACAAAGGAGAAAAAAGCCAGCCTCATTGGACAGCTGGTAGACTATGAGACTGGTAGCATTTTGTCCATTCTTAACAAGAAGAATGACAACAACCTTCTCCAGGGTAAGGCCTGGAGCTGGGGACGGGAGTCACATCTTCGATTCCTAATCCACAAAGAACCCAGCACTGATGTGTCACTGACCATCCACTTCCGTCAGTGTGTAAGGGTCTGTGAGCCACCCATCTTCCTGTCTAGCAGGCTGCACATCCAAGTGGCCATAGAAGCACACAGTGGGTTTCTTTGGATCATTCCCCAGTTCAGCCAGGATGATGGGAGGTATCGGGAGACTCTGACCATTAGGCAGCTGAAAAAAAAACAGATCACATTAAAAAAAAAAAAAAAAGTTGTTTAGTTCTCCCAGAAAATTCAGACGTGACATTAGGAGTCCAGTTTCTACCCCTGAGTTTTTTTTAGAGCCCACATAATTTTTCTAATCATCATTTTATGTACCTCTAAAATGGGTACCACGAGAAGCTTAATTAAAACATAAAAAATAATTAAAAGTAAAGTGCTTTCTTGGATGCATGGGGCAAACAGTAAACTTAATCAAACACGCTCTCCAATATGAACTCAGACTGAAATGGCTTAAATTAGGTAGACGTGGTTCTGGAAAACACACACCATTCAGAGACTCATCCATGCTGAAGCAGGCAGCACCTGCGCCTGGATTAAGGATCACCATTTGCCACCGGGACACAGTAATAAGCAGTGATTCTGAAGAAAGACTGGATCCTTTGAGGAAGGTACATTTGAACATAAGGGAAAGGACAGTTGGGGAGAAATTTGACCGACATGTGAAGGATGTGAATAGTACGGGGAGGGGGGCCTTTCCTTCCCTTACCCACCCCACTCGCTCTCTGCTGCCCTGCAGTGCTGCCACGACGAGAAATCAGTAATCCCGACTCGTCTGGGACAAGATGTAATTTTTTATCTTACTGGGAGTTGAGATGATGGGGCGTTTTTGAGGAGGATCGGAAGGGAGCAAGTCCCCATCTTGCCACGCCCAAGGGCAGCCAGGGCCGATGCCCACAGAAGTGGCAGCTCGTGGTGGGGAGGGGGCCATCCAACACCTGCTGAACACCCGGGTCCACGGAGTCCACGCTGGCTCCCAGGCGCCGGAGCCTGTCCGCAGCCAGCGTCATCATTCTGAAGAGTTCCCGTCTGAGGCGGGGCTGGGGCTGAACCGAGTCGCTCTCCACAGCCACCCACTCCTTCAGCGTCTGTAAGGAGAGGTGACAAGGTGACTCGTCCGAGGGGGGCCGACCATGTCAACCACGTCCACTCTAGGGCACGTGGCTCGAGGCAGGAGGCACCAAATCCTCAGCGCGGGCTGCCTGCCGCGAAGACTGAGCCAGCAAACGCAATCTTCGTCAGCGACCGCAGACGGGCTGGTGTCATCAAGAACCCAGAGGTAGAGACATCTGCTTCATGAAGAATAGGGCAGGACAGGCTGGGGAGAAGGCCGCCTTCCTGGACACCTGGGCCTGTGCCTCCTTGGACCCACCACTTCTCGTTTCTTAGGGACCGGGAGCAACTGGCTGGCAGCCCGTACTCGGGACTCTGGGCCTCCCACAAAGGCCCCTGGACACCTCTGGAACTCGCGACTCAGTCTAAGCAACCACACAGTGGCCTCGGCTGGGCTGCACGGTGCCTGTCGGCTTTGTGGTCATCCCCCTGCCCCCCTACCTCCAGAACCCGGGAGGCAGTGTGCCCCAGGGCTACACCTTGGCTCCTGCCCTGGGTTCGGCCCATTCGAGTTGTACGACTTGCGGATGCTCCTCAGGCTCGTAGCCTTGGCTCCCTCCTCCCTATGAGGGTAGTGCTCTCTGCCTGTGGGTCATTGTCAGCGTGAGGCTGCCACACAATAAGAAATACCTATTTTGGTCTTTGTCCTGGGCTCTTGGCCAGAGCCCCTCCAACCTTTACAACTTCCCATGCCATAAACGTGCGAGGAGCATCTTTTGTTCAGAGATTCAGTCTCTGTCTTGGGTTCCTAACACAGAGCTCCTAACTTCCTTGGAATTTCCTGGGAGAATATCTTGTTGTAATGAGGCAGTTCTAGTGGGCTCCTGGACAGGGGCTGGTCACCAGAAAGACCAAGCTGTGATTAGAAGCTTGGGGCTCCCCACCCCAGCCACATCCTCTGGGGAGGAAAGAGGGGCTGGAGATGAGTTAATAATCACTCATGCCCACATGATGAAGCCTCCATAAGCCTCCCTGAAAGTATGGGGTTCAGAGATCTTCCAGGTTGGTGACTGCAGCCTGGGAGAGCGGTACACCCCAACCGCAGCAGGACAGCAGGTGCCTCCAGACCCTGCCCAAGTGCCTCTTCATCTGGCTGCTTGTATGTACCCTTTATCATGTCCTTTATTACATAACAAATGGCAAACGTAATTAAGTGTCTTCCTGAGTTCTAGAGCTGTTCTCTAGCAAAAGATGGGACCAGAGCAGGGTTCATGGGAGCCCCGACTTGCAACTGCTTGGAACATGTAAATAACGGGGGGGCTCACCACCCGAATGTGACTGGCATCCACTGCTGGCGGTGGGGGTAGGAGGGTGACACTCACACCAGGCAGGCGGTGTCAGAGGGAGTCGGACTGTGGGACGCCCCTTTGGTGTCCCGAGAACTAGACAGTTGCTTAATGTGTGGAAAAGGCACACCTCTGGCCACAGAAGCAAGGGGAGCCATCGAAGAAAACAAGCATTGCTTTCCGTGAGGATTAGAGAAGATGACGTGCGTAAGACTTAGCTCAGCGCCTGGCTGCTGGCGGGTGCTCAATAAACTCCAAGTAATATTGAATTACTTGATATTGAATTTTGAATTATCAATAACATTGAATTATCAATAATAATCAATCACATCCCAGTACTGGGTCTCGAGTTGCTTATACTGGGATAGCCACCATTCTTATTAAAAACCACGCATACTTTGGGTGACTGATCTTGGATTCCCCAACTTATTTTAGTCTGATCTCTGTCCTGGTTGTAGCACTTTAATTTTTATTATGAAGAAATTCATTTGGCCTAAGGAATATTGTGTTTTACACACTTAAACTGGAATTCATAGAACAGATGCTGCCCTGTGGTCCCTAAAGGTAATGGATTGGACACATGTGAGGAAGTTGCAGAAAGGAGAGTTTTGGCTCAAAGACCCAAATCAACCTATCTCCCCCACACACTGTCCCTCTCCCTCTGCTAATTCCAACCTACAGCCCGAGTCCCCACTCGGTTTTCTAAAACCCAACAGGCATTATGTCAAGTCACTACGCCCACGAGCACGAGGAAGGATTCCATGAAGGTCAAGTCTAGGACCTGCGGCCTAGCCATTCAGCGTTGTGTGACCGCAGGAGACATGAACCCTGGACTGTTGCTAACATTGGCTGGCCGCTCCAGTATACACATACTGAACACAGATTCATGGCATGGGGGCTCAGGGGACAAGATCTCGTGACGTGTCATGGAGTCCCCGGGCTGTGGTGGACTCAACTCACCCGTGTGCCAGGAGACAAGCGGGTCAGTGAAGAAGGGGACTGAGAGGCTGATGGAGGCTACGGCCCTTCGCTGCCCCCACCCTTCTGCTCCCAGGCCTCCCTCTCTCCTTGCTCCTAGCCCTTCGGCTCCATCTCTTCCCCCCGAGATGTCTGCCCACACCACAGGCAGTTTGCCATGTAGTGAGTTCGGAATGGAGCAGAGGATTATAAGGGAGGAGATAAAGTGCACATTGCACAAGGACTACAAAACACCTTTGACATTGAACTTGGCAGAACTCGGGACCTAGAGCTTGCTGTAGCCAGGTGGTATTACTCTGGGGTGGCGTCATGGGGGGTGGGGGTGGGGGATGAGTCGCAGGAAGGCTTTGCAGGAGGAGGGGACCTCAACGAGGGCCCCTCTAACGCGGGGCATGGGCACCCTGATGATGGTCTAGGGTCAGCCTACGCTCAGCGGGCATCAGCGCTACCCAGACAGCCCTGATCAACACACTAGGAATGCCCTCTCCAGGAGGAAAGGCTGCGGAGGGATCTCTTCCCTAAATGTAACAAATATTTATTAGTTTAACTCAGTGAGGAGCCATGGGCATTTTAAATGGAATTAAGATTTTAGGCAAAAAAAAAAAAAAAAAAAAATCCACACCTCCCAGCAAATAAGCATTCACCCAGATACCCAAAGGTTATGTCACGCAAGCATTTTGTGGGTGTAGTTTCTCCTACCTGTACAAACTCATTCTGATGGAGATCGATGTACCGGAAGGCCTTCTCCAACAGCCCGGCGGGCGGGGGGGACGGAGAGAACATGCCTCTCTCAAGCAGCAGCAGGGAGGCAAGGAGAGAGGACACCTGGAGGGGGCCATAGGGGAGGGACAGCAAAAACAAATACCGGATTTTGGACTTCCAACCTTTCAAATAATTCAAGAAAGCTTATGTTATCCAACACAGCTGCTTCCAGTCATTTGGATTAAAATAACAAAGGTAGTAGAACAGGAAATATATTCTTTGCTTTATCTTCACCGAAATGCTTCATTTTCAACGCTTAAGAATTTCCATAAGACAGAAACCAAGAAAACAAGCCCGTCTTTCAGCGCCACGCTTGGGTTGTTCCTGCCATGGAATCGCTCCCATCGGCTCTCTTCCTGAGAAGGTAAGTCAGCGCCCTATGGCCAGGCGGCAGGGGCAATATTTGTAAGAGAGATTAGTGGGAAGCACTTCAGAACAAAACAAAACTTTTCTGTGTGATCAACCAGTTTACTAGAAAAAAAATATTTTGTAAGGACTCTCTAAAATCCTGTGTGGTCTTGTGGGTTTCTCCCATCTGCTCCTGAAGGTACAGGACCTTCCACAGAAACTCCCAAGCCCTGTTGCGATACATAACACGGAAGGCCTGAGGTTCACGTAGACGCCGTTAGCCACACTCTCGGCTGGGAGGCCCGGCCCTATCTCGTCTTCCCGCAAACCCTTCTGGCCTCTCTGCTTCCATCCCTGAGCGGCCCCTAACTTCCCTCGCCTGTAAATGTGGGACCTGCCAGAGACCCTGGCCTCCCCCCTCCTCCCTCCCCTGCAGCCCCTTTCCAGCCATCCCTCCACCCCCATGGTGGGCTCCAGGCTGGGCTCAGAGCAGAAAAACTGGGTCCACAGAAGGGTAGGCTGACCAGGTTCCGAGCTAAACTAATGCTCTTCTTCCCGCCCAGCTCTTCCTTCTGGATTGTTGTACATTTTTACAATAGAACCATTTTAGATGTAGGCTGCTTCCTCCCTTGGCCTCTGCTTCCAGGCGCTGGCACGGCCGAGGTGAGGACTTGTGTCTACAATACAAGAAACTGCAACTCAATAATAAAATACAAATTAACCCAGTTTAAAAGTGGGCAAAGGATCTGAAGAGACATTTCTCTCACCAGTGGCCAATAAGCACATGAAAAGACGCTCAACCTCATTAGCCATCAGGCAGATGAAAATCACTTCACACCCACGAGGATGGGTTAAAATGGAGAAATCCTACAACAGGTGGGGATGTGAGGCGGCAGCCCCTTCCTGAGCAGGCCCCCGACTGCATTCCTCCTGGCAGCTGAGAGGCAGAGCTAATCCAATGACCATCCACAGACAAGTGGGTACACAAGACATGGCGGCCACACACAAGGGGATGTTGTTCAGCCACGAAAAGAGATGGAGGGCTGACCCACACCACGGCACCAACGAACCGTTAGCACGCAGTGCGAAGTGAAGGAAACCGGACACAAGATACTGCAGATGGCATCAGCCCATGTATGTGGAATGTCCAGAACAGGCAGATCCTGAGACGGGGGAGGGGGGGACCTTGCAGGCTGCCGAGGCCTGCGAGGATTGGGGGAAATGGGGAGCGAGTGCTGATGGGCAGGGGTTCTTTCTGGGTGGCTGGAATGTTCTGAAATTGTGACGGCTACACAACTGGATATACTAAAAGCCATTGGAGTGTGCACTGAAGCGGGTGAACTGTAAGGCACGTGAATTATAGTGCAATACAGTCGTTATAAAAATAGCAATCATAAATAGAAGGACTCATTCAATAATATATCACCGAGTTGGAGAAATACCCATAAAGGAAGCAAAGTAGTGGGTAAAAATAAGATAAAAGGGGGCGCCTGGGCGGCTCAGTAGGTTAAGCGTCTGCCTTCAGCTCTGGTCACGATCCCAGGGTCCTGGGATCGAGCCCCGCGTCGTCGTCAGGCTCCTTACTCAGCGGGGAGTCTGCTTCTCCCTCAGCCCCTACGCCTGCTCATGCTCTCTCTCTCTCTCTCTCCCAAATAAATAAATAAAATCTTTAAAAAAGGGGGGGGGGTAAAAGGGAGCCAGGCTCATTCATGAACAGATTAAGAATTTAGTCCAGTAGATGGTGCCAGTGGGCCATTGAGGCGCTCCCTTGGCCTTCTATTCTGAGAAGAATGAGGCTGGATTCAGCTAAACTCAGCTAAGCAGAGCCAAAAGCCAAAGGTTACAAATAAATCCCAAAGAAATGAGTCCTCAGACCCGCACTGGCAGGAAGATGGAGCTCTGGGCACCCGGGAAAAGCCCTTTGAAATGGAGTAGGCTAATTTTTTGCAGCTGATACACCTAAATCAATATTTGAACTTTTATTATTCATTTGTTCAATTTCCACTAAAAATTATTTGATGCGCCTCTCTGATAAAAAATAAAAAGGGGAATTTGAAGAAGAAAAGGGAGCCACGGGCAAAGAAGGAAAACCGTGACCGCAAGGACCAAGAATATTTGCAGTTTCAGTGGGAATGGCCTCCTTCCCAGTGGAAGCCACGGGCCAAGGACTGATGCTCCAGAAAGACTGGTCCTGCACACCTCGCCCGCCGCTCCCCCTCCCTGCAGAGCCAGCAGAGCCCTGCTGCCCTTCGCCCTCAGGCCCGCGGGGATTCACTGGGCACCAGCCCCGCCTGGAAGGTCCTGGGTGGGACCAGGGCTGCGGATCAGCCCCTCTGGAGTCTCTCATGTTCCTTTACCTTTCCGCTTGTCTCCTTGTGTTACAGTCACGCTTGACCTTGAACTAACCACCCAACAAAATTCCGCAGATATAGAAAGTTGCCAGAGAACTGGAAGGTGAAGCATGGGGTCACGGGGGCAGAGCTGGGAAGGCCCTGGGCTTCCTGTTTTCTTGGGGAGAATAGGTAGTCCAGCCCTGCAGGGCCCGTCCCAGAGGAAACCTTGCTTGCTCCACAGGCTTCTGCTAATTCCAGCTGGTTGTTCTTTGGGAACAAATTTCCAAGCGCCCTGTGCTGAATCTTAGTTTTAAACACTTTACCTTTTAAGACTTCTTAAAGTCATGTCCAGGTCTGCAGCGTAACCACCCCTGGGCCCCAATCCAGCTCCACCGCCTTAGAGCCTCCCACACCCCACCATCCCCCTGGATGGTGTCTTCTGTCTTCAGAAGGGCACTTCCACCACCCACCTGGAACAAAGCAGGTGCCCTAAAAGGGGTCTGGGAACGGGGTAAGCTGTTGATGAAGCCCACTCCCTCCCCATTTGTTACTGTTGTTGGATTTTGAAGTTGACTAGAATCAACAATAGAAAATGAAAACAGGGTTGCCTCCCACGGTGGACAGCCTAGACAGCCGGACTGAGCTGGCTTCCCCCCAGGCACACAATGGGGGGGAAGCCAGAGGCCAAACCCTTTTCTGCCTGTAAGAAACTTTAGTGCCAGGGTCTACGTGCACACCAAGAATTCTACTTACCAAGTCCCCTGGAGTCCGACGTGATTGTCTTACAGAGGCTGATCTGCCCCGTGTCAGCTTGGATGGATTTGTTATAATGCAGAAAAAATGCTTGAGTTGCCTATTTTATCTCACTATGACAGGATTAAAAATAAAATCCCAACCCCAAACCAGGCTTTCCTGGAATGTGTTAATTCCCCTGCAGGAGCTGAACTGAACCCAGTGATCCTGCAGAGATTAACTAACTCTGCAACAACTCCCTAGAAGCCTGAGCAAGCCCGGGGCGTGGCTTTCAGAAGGGAGCCTGGAGGCAGTCTAGGATGAAGGAGAGGGTTTCAAGGAGCAGAGCTCCCCCAGAAAGTCCCAAGAACCGCCAGTTTCTCCACCAGAGTAGGCCAGAAGCCAGGGGTGGAGGAGGAGCTGGGTGTGGTCATGGGGCGCAGGTAGGGCAGGCAGGAAGCCTGCCCCAGCGCCCTCGGGGCCCCAGGCTCCGTACACAGTGCTCCATCCTGGCCACTCCCAACTGCAGGGGTGCGTGTTCTCTCCCTCACTCCGGTCTTCGCCCCACGCAGGCCACAGGGAAGGAGAAAGCAGGCATTGTCTGAGCGTGATGTCACCTCAGAAAGGCCTCTTGTGACCCTTTTCATTCCCTCCAGTGTGGCCAGGGACCTGGGCCTGTCCAAACATCAGCCAGAGAGGCAGTCCGGCTCTGCGCCACTTCCGAAGCCAGCTGCCCTCTGGAAACGGGCCAGTTCACAGCGCGACGGCAAAGAGCCGGAGAAGGGGTGAAGGAGAGAGCCAGAGGCCTTGCAGGCGTGCCATGTCGCCAAGGTCACAGCCTGAAAGGCACGGTGCCCTGAGGGCAGTGTCACCCCGTGGAGCTGGAGGGTCTCCTCAGAGGCAAGGACCGAGAGCGGAGCTCAGCCTCAGTGCTGAGGCTGAAGGGTGTGAAGCCCAAATCATCAGTGGCGCTGTGCCCGGCAAGGCCAGCGTCCTCTGCTAAGATCACCTGGCTGTGGTTAGACAGGAACCACTGTTTTCTCCTTCTTCCTTTAAATCTCATTTGGCGGACTTTCCGTACGAGTGTGAACAGGATAAATCTGAACCACCTGCAGGAGGGACTGCCTGATCTCAGGGCATAGCAGATGAAATCAGGGTTCTGGTGGCAGCGGAACAGAGAAGCTTCTGGAAGCTCCAGCAGGAGGAGGAGGGAGAGGGGATGAGGGCGGTGTGCACGGGGGAGCTGAGGAGACCCGGATGGCCCGGGAGCATAAAGGGAAGGGTGGATCCCAGGCCAGGCCACCTCTTGGAATAGCAGTACCGCAGGCTGTGAACAAACAGTTCCACAAATGAAAGTTCTGGAACAAGGGCAGCCCGAGGAAAGGGCAGGAATGTCTCCATCCCCCATGTTAGTTCCCTAGGGCTACTGGAACAACATCCCACAGGAACGGATTCTCTCACGGTTCTGCAGGTCGGAAGTTAGAAATCCCTCTGAGGGGGCACCCTGGTGGCTCAGTTGGTTAAGCGACTGCCTTTGGCTCAGGTCATGATCCTGGAGTCCCGGGATCTAGCCCCACATCGGGCTCCCTGCTCAGCGGGGAGTCTGCTTCTCCCTCTGACCCTCCCCCTCTCGTGTTCTCTCTCTCTCTCTCTCTCAAATAAATAAAATCTTAAAAAAAAAAAGGAAAGAAATCCCTCTGAGGGATTTCCCTCCTTGGGGAGTCCCTCCTTGCCTCTTCTCAACGTGAGGGGCTGGCCAGCCATCCTGCCCCCCCCCACTCACAGGTGCATGGCTCTGATCTGTGCCTCGGGCTTCACCCGCCTCCGCCTGGGTGTGGCTCCGCGTCCCCTCTCTTCCCAGAGGGACACTGGCAGTGGCTTTAGGGTCCACCCCACCCCAGTATGACCTCATTTTAACTGATTACATCTGCACAGACCCTACTTGCAAATAAGGTCACATTCTGAGGGTCCAGGTGGACGTGAATTTTGACGCAGGCCACCCTGCACTTTATTGTACCTCATATTCTATTACATGTTCACTTTATAATGATCCGACTTGCTTGAAGGTAAGTTGTAGGTGGGCTAGGACTTTTGTCTCCCTTATCTCCCTAAGTGCCTGTCACAGACTAAGACCCCAGCCAGCTCCTAGGGAACAATTACGCGCAGAGTCCTGAAGGACACCAAGTGTACCTGATCTCCACTGACGTCACGACTTCTATCCCAACACTGTGTAAAAAAGCAAAATTGGTCTATTTCAGCTATAACATGAATAAGGGAAATGTAAATGTAAATTTGGGCAGATTTTGTTCCCTCCCGGCAATCTCAAGAGTCTCGAGGGTTTCCCCAAAACCCACACTGGATGTGTTCCTCCTTCTGCGAGAGGCTCTCCTGGCCTCTGTCCCTGATGCACAGCCTGGCAGCCCCGAGCTGTGCGCCCGCACAGTGCACACCAGCTGCTGCAGCCCCCAGGGCCCTGTGCATGCGGGGCACCTGCAACCAGCACCCCCTGCAGAGCATCATGGCCCACGGCGCCCCTCCCCCGCTAAGGGATTCCGGATTTCCTCTTACTCCTCAGCTTCACTGTGAGGTGTCTGACACCTGGTACATCTTGCTCGATCCTCAACATCCATTAGCAAACTGAAGACTCCTTTGTGTCTTCATTTATTCCGTAAAATTCTCCTTCTCTCTCCCAGCACTGATTCTCTGCCATTCCCTTGACTCTCTTTCTAGAACTATGACCGTGGGCATCTTTCAATCTGTCCTGTGTTCTCCAGTTCTCTCAGCTTTTTTTTTTCTTCTTTCCTCTTCGCTCTGCTTCCCGGACATGGTGTTGTGCAGGTGACTAGGTCTCTCTTGGGGGCCAGTTATGCATTTACCTGAACTCTTGAGTTTTTCCAATGACTAATTTCCATTTTCAGGACTTCACGTTGTTGTGTTTCATACCCGTCTGTTCTTGACTCATATATGCCTTCCGCACGCAATCATCCATCTCTTGAAGAATGTAAACATACATCATTCTTCAGTATGTAAGCAGTTTACTTCAGAACAGTAAACAAGTTCTACTGTTGTGTTTCAGAGGCTATAGCCTTGCTTCTCAGTTAATCTGTGGGTGTTCTTCCTGTGGGTCTTAGGTACTTCTGGGTCTTCACTGGCGGGCCCCACTTCAGTGACAGCTGTCCTGTTCTCCTCCGGAATGATTTCTGCCTCGGGTTGTCGTGGCTGCCTCCTCTGGGCGCCCCATGATGCCTGGTCCACGATCGGGTCTTAAGCGGGTGGCTTAGTGTTTGTTCCCAAACAGCGTGCAGTGGGGCTGGGATGTGCCACCGCAGGGGCTTCTGCAATGGCACTGGCTCCGGCTGCCGTCCGTGCCCAGGCGCTCTGGGCCCTATGACCCTGCGGGAGTCTCACTCCTGGACATCACGGCCTCTTGTAGACCCAGAGTCCAGCAAAGCAGCAGCCTCAGCCCCTGCTCCCCACTGTAAGTTTTGTTTTTGTTCAGTAGGGATATGTATTGTGTTTCTGAGTCCATGTCTTTGTAATCAAAAATTTAAAGCACATGTAATTGGGGCATTTGAAGTGGATGGGAGCCTTGACCCGAAGTCCCTAAAGTGATTTCCCTTCTTGAAGGCAAGGGCTCCCCAGCCTTGGTGTGCAGTGCCCACATGCAGACTCCCTGGAAACACGCCTCACCGCACACTTTCCCAAGTCCAGGTGGACAGGATCCGCATGAAGAAAAAGCTCCCTGAAAAGCTGTGTGCTCCAATTACTGTGCCTAAAAAGGCATAAACATCCATGTCCTGGATACCCTCAGCCTCCAAGACGAGGACATGGGATATATTAATAACTGTGGGCCCCGCACCATGAGCTCGGGATCTAAATGAAGGTGTGTGTCAGCAGGGGCTTTGGGCTCTGTGCCGTTGCCCCAGACCAGTGCTCCTGCAGAGACCCTGGGCTGCATGCAGTACAAGGTGTAGTGAGGTAACAAGGTGCCCCAAGCAAACGGTAAAGCTAAAACCTCTTAGGGGTGCCTGGGTGGCTCAGTCATTAAGCGTCTGCCTTCGGCTCAGGTCATGATCCCAGGGTCCTGGGATCGAGCCCCTCATCGGGCTCCCTGCTCCGCGGGAAGCCTGTGTCTCCCTCTCCCTCTCCCCCTGCTTGTGTTCCCTCACTCACTGTGTCTCTCTCTGTCAAATAAATAAATAAAACCTTTAAATAAAATAAAATAAAATAAAACCTCCTAGTACAGCAGACTCAGGGAGCCCAGGGCACTGGGTTGCTCCTCATCCTACAATCTTTGGGAGGTTCCACCTGTGCACACTTCCCCTCCTCCACCTGGGCACACTCCCCCCCTCCACCTGGGCACACTCCCCCCCCTCCACCTGGGCAAACTTCCCCCCTCCACCTGGGCACACTTCCCCCCCCTCCACCTGGGCACACTTCCCCCCCTCCACCTGGGCACACTTCCCCCCCTCCACCTGGCACACTCCCCCCTCCACCTGGGCACACTCCCCCTTCCACCTGGGCACACTCCCCCTTCCACCTGGGCACACTACCCCCCTCCACCTGGGCACACTACCCCCCTCCACCTGGGCAAACTTCCCCCCCTCCACCTGGGCAAACTCCCCCCCTCCACCTGGGCACACTCCCCTTCCACCTGGGCACACTCCCCCCTCCACCTGGGCACACTCCCCCCTCCACCTGGGCACACTCCCCCTTCCACCTGGGCACACTCCCCCCTCCACCTGGGCACACTCCCCCCCTTCCACCTGGGCACACTCCCCCTCCACCTGGGCACACTCCCCCCTCCACCTGGGCACACTTCCCCCCCTCCACCTGGGCACACTCCCCCCTCCACCTGGGCACACTCCCCCCCTTCCACCTGGGCACACTCCCCCCCTCCACCTGGGCACACTCCCCCCCTCCACCTGGGCACACTCCCCCCTCCACCTGGGCACACTCCCCCTTCCACCTGGGCACACTCCCCCCCTCCACCTGGGCAAACTTCCCCCCCTCCACCTGGGCAAACTCCCCCCTCCACCTGGGCACACTCCCCCTTCCACCTGGGCACACTCCCCCCTCCACCTGGGCACACTCCCCCCTCCACCTGGGCACACTTCCCCCCCCCTCCACCTGGGCACACTTCCCCCTCCACCTGGGCACACTTACCCCCTTCACCTTGGCACACTCCCCCCTCCACCTGGGCAAACTTCCCCCCCTCCACCTGGGCAAACTCCCCCCCTCCACCTGGGCACACTCCCCCCTCCACCTGGGCACACTCCCCCTTCCACCTGGGCACACTCCCCCCTCCACCTGGGCACACTTCCCCCCCTCCACCTGGGCACACTTCCCCCCCCCTCCACCTGGGCACACTCCCCCCTTGCTGTCTCCTTTCACAAATTCCCCACTCCCTCAGGATGCACTGCACCCCATTCCTTCATGGGTAGACAGGGAACAGAGCCCCCAACTTTATGTGCCAGTGGCCTCAGAAGCTGAGTGTGGTCCTTTTCAGTGCCATGCATAGTCCGAAAAAGGCACCTCTGTTCCAACCAGAGAGCTTCTGAATGGGGAGGATTGTAATCACTTGAAAGAGCAATTGAGATGCAGGACACTTGAGGAATTATGGGGGCCAGAGGGGAGAGGTGCTTTGGGGACAAGAGCCCCTTGCACCTGGATGTGCAGGAATGACCTACTGTCCTGTGCACAGGGCTGCGAGGGGGTGGAGTGGGGCGATCCTTTTGGTTCACTTCCTCCTGCTGCATTTCCTGTGGGCCGCAAATCAGTGAGGCTCAACTTAAAACAGCTTGTCTGGGCTCCATCCCAGGAGCAATGCACCCACCTGCCCCCTGAGGCAGGAGCTCCGTGGGATGCCCAGGCAGCTTCAGGACTTAGCAGCCCCTACCTCCACTCTCCTCCCAGATGCAACCCAAACAGTGCTCAGGTTTTATAAAATATGTCTGCTTAAAAAATTTCCAAAATCTTTTTGGTAACTTGAAACCTTAAAATTATACTAAGCCTAACGATGGATATTCATTAAATATCCAGACCTTTTCTAAATAAGATAAAATACTGAAACCATTTATAAACCTAAGTTTTAAACATAAGTTTATCTACTTTTGGCTTATTACAGAGAGACAAAAGATAGATAAGTCTATTGGTAAATATATTCTCTTGCCACATTGAAAGTCAATTGTACTATGAAGAAGCATAGGTCTGTAAAAATTATGAAATGCTGTATTCATAAAGTTGCTGATCTACAGAACACGTAACAACCAGCTCGCAACTGCTTACCTCCCGGTGTTCACTAGATAGCAAAGTTACAAGGGTTCAGAATTCTAAACTATATATGTAAGTGAAACCGCTGAGAATAATTAGGGTAAAGAAATAAACTCTGTATACAAAGTACACAAGGAAAGTAAGATATGGTTTTGGTAAAAAAAAAATGGGGGTATGTAAGGTGTGAAGATGTGTTCTTATTAAAAGAAATTTTGTCCTAGTTTAGGGGTTACCTAAAGGTTGTCTCAAAATTAAAAAACAGGAAAGTAAAAAATAAAAACAAGTATCAAAAGTTGGGCAAAAAGAAAGAGAAAATCTTATATTGTGTAGTGAAACCGGAGAAAAGTAAATGAATGTATTATAAGGTTTTTGAAGAGCTCTACTATCAACAGTGTGACTACGTAAAGCTACAACTGAATATTCTTTCTCAATGCAAAGAACAAGACTTTCTTGGACTGTTGTAAAGGATTGTTCTTTACATGTTGAGCAATCTGCCCAGAAAATAAAGATTATGTGCCTTATCAAAATAACCTCCTGTACTTCATGCTGCCTTAATCAGGTCTTTGATTACTTAGGAAAGCTAAGTCTTCTCAATATTAAAAGAACTAAAGTGTTTTTTCTTCTTCTTCCTCCTTTTTCTCCCCCCAAACTATGTGACTTTCTGATTTGCCCTTGCAATGTTTCAATTGTCTCTCTGGTTAAATAGACAGCCAAGTTATTACTTCACGTGAACTCTGATCGTATTTAATCAAGTTTCAAACCTCTGGACATTTTCGACAACTTCCAAAAATCAAATTCTAAATGAAGTCTTTTTGACCTAGAACCAATTTTGGGATTTTTCCCAAGGGTCCCTGGAAAATCTCAACGATTTGGGAGTGATAGTAACTAGAATTAACTAAACTCTAATTAGGTCTATGTGATATGTTAAATTACATGAGGAGCATTGTCAAATAAAAGTGATGTTTAACCTTCTTCAGGTTAGTGTCTCAAAAATTGTGTAAAATTTCTAGAAATCTGTCCATGTTCTTACTGTACATAGAATCCATCATAATCCCAATGTTTAATTTGAAATGCTGTGTGCCTCAGAAATAACCAAATTTCGGTCAGTTAAAAACGAGCTTTCAAACATGCGTAGCCACGCTGTGTTTCAGTCCCAGTCCCGGACGGTTACTGCCTCACTCCGGTTCTTCTCCCAGAGTGTCTGTAATCAGCTGCAGCAAGAATGCTCCATGACGGAGCCCTAGAGGGGCTCCCAGACCCCGCCATGGGGCTGAGCATGGATTTCCAGAATAAGAAAGAGCTGATGCCATCACAAAACTTCTAATCCAGAATCAAGCAAAACAGAAGTTCACTACAGGGAACCGGACGAACTGATGAGGATGATTGTCACTTTTTAACTTTTTGTTTGAAATCATGCTGGTTCCTTTAAGATTTAAGGAAACCCTTTATCTCTTTTCTTAAGCTATCTTTAACTTACAGTAATCTGATAAATTATCTCTGTAAACAGAAATGAAACATTTATGCTTTTCTCCCTGCCTGATCCCTCCAAAATTTGTAAACTTTCATTGAGTGCTCTTATTTTCATTGCAATACAATTCATATATGTGTGTGTGTGTATGCAAATGCATACATTAAACAGGAATCTGTCCTCCTCATAAGAGAATATAGTTTAAAACACTGGTTACCAAAGCCTTGACTGGAAGGCCATATTTGAGAATAAAGTGCATAGAATCAGATATGACCAGTTTTAAGGAACTAAAATTGACTTTATCAAACCAGTAAAGCACCCCCAAACCAGCCTGGTCTCTTGCTGACAGAAACAGTTTCTAGCCTTACAGGTGAGTGAGGATGGACACTTTCTGGCAGACCCAGGAAACTTCAAATATAAATACCATATGATTTCACTTATATGTGGAATCTGAAAACCAAAACAAAGGCACAAACAAACAAGAAAACCAGACTCTTAAATACAGAGAACCAACTGCTGGTTGCCAGAGGAGAGGTGGGGGATGGGTGAAATAGATAAAAGGGATTAAGAAGTACAAACTACCAGTTACAAAATAAATAATTGACAGAGATGAAAAGTACAGCACAGGGAATATAGTCAGTAGAAGGTAGTAACATTGGTGATTATGCTTCTCACGGTGAGCACAAAGTAGTACCTAGAATTGTTCAATCGTTATACTGTATACTTGAAAATAACACTATGTTAGTTACAATTCAATAAAAAATTATTAAAAATAGATCTTGGGGACCTCAAGAAGAGAGGAATTCACCCAGATCTGTAGGTACTGCAGGCGAAGAATGATGGCAAGTCCTTGGCCTGACTTCCTTGTCTAGAGCGACTTTAAAAGTCTGATCTGACATTCTTTATTGAAAGTTCTGGCAAAGCAGACTTAAAAAGAGCCTATATGACCAATCGCTATTCTTGCTGCACTTACATAAATAACCAGGCCAAGTGTAATGCGACTAGACTTACTTTAGGAACAAATTAATCCTACTGTGATTACATCTGCTAGAAACGGAGGTGATGGTAGAGAGAATCCTGTTTCAGCGCAGAACTGTAATAGTGCACCCATTATCAGGCCCCAGTTCTAGTCACTGTCACCTACCTATAAACCAGGCTGGGTCCCCAGTTCTTTCTGTTTCCTCCAGTAACTAGCTACAACTCTCCAAACTAATGTTTCCAATTTTCTCCCACCCTCTGACTTGGAATCACTAAGAACTCAAACTTCCCTTTTTCCGAAACCCCTACAAACTGAAGCGGATATAAACTTGCGAGAAATCACTGCAGTGGTTCATGCACGGGACACCTTTTCCCACCTGCGGCTGTGCGGGGCCACGAAGGAAGTTCACCAGAACACCCAGTGCCCGTCACCAGAGTCACCCCAATGGCAAAGCAGGAATTCATCAGAATCACACCCACTGCTGCACCATCTAAAGATGCTCCAAACCCAACATCCCCCCAAATCTCAACTGATCGCCCTCTAGACTCAAAAACAGATTTTGGAGTTTGTTAGAATCTAAACTTTTATTTTTGTTTCCTTAGAAGTGCTTCCTGTTAAACAGCTAACTGCCTGCACCGTAGCGAGCCCTAAAAGAGATCCAAGCAGATGCAGGGTTCCTCGGGGCTGGAGGCAGGGACCAGGAAATAGGGAAGTCATTGTGAAGGGTACAGGATTTCTTTAATGAAGTCATGAAAATATCCTAAAATCATCTGTGGTGATGGTTGCACGTATCTGTGAATACACTAAAAATCATGGAATGACACCCTTAAAATGCACATCCCTGGGCCTCCACCCCACAACTAGGTACACAAATGGTGGGGTGGGGGGGGGGAAGAGTTCAGGGTTTAGCAAGAAAGGCAGCAGTTTGCACCTGCATGTGTATGATTCTCCACATCTTCCATCTTCCCCGAGGTGGTACCCTGCCTCCTACATTCAACAGGTATGAATACTTAATAGGAAAATGTGTTTTGTGGAAGAAAAAACGAGCATGGAAAAGCACACTGGAATATGTCCTAGCTCGCCGCACCTGCAGCAGCTGCTGGGGCCTCATCGGAGTCCCCGCCTGGCTCCACCACTCCCGGCACAACCACATGCCAGGTACTGCATAAGCTCCTGGAAAATCTTCCAGATACCACCTCCCTCGGGGGGAGACAGTGAGTACCTAAGAACATTTCCAGTGGCGGCATCGCAAGGGCCACATGAGCATCCGTTCTACCCACCTGACGCCCAGGACACACAGCACACACACTCCTTACGCCAACGAGGTCTAGCACTCTGGTCCCCTAGACTCTGGATGTTGGAGGGTCTACTCACCACTCTTCCTAGTTTGGGATCCATTGGGCTGGAGTTCTGTAGCCTCTACCAATTCCCCTGGGGCTCAAAGGAAAGGGGAAGAGGTCTCATCTAGGCCCTCAGCTGGCCGTATTAGCTATGTCTCGGCAGATGGCCTGTCTGTGCCCCCACCCCTGCCCCCAGAAGGAAGACGAGGCTGGACTAGTGGACCTATTCACATCTGGAAAACAAAGAGGCTTCAGACATACTCATTCAATGTGAAGGCAGAGGAAGAGACAATGCATCTCATACGCACAGATAATGGGAGGAGGTAGTGGCCCGAAGTCATCTGATGTTACTGAAGAACAGCAGGGCAGCTCCGGCTGTGGGTGATACAGCAGGTGCTTCATTGGGCACGCGCGGAGGGCATGACCCTTGAGAGGAGTGCGTGCGCCCAAGGCCAGCAGAGCTGAGAGAGACGCAACAGGAACACAGCTTGTTGCCGTGAGCAGGTGTCAGAGGCTCTGCTCGGTCGTCGTGGGCCCGTGTGATGAATGCTACGTATGAGCTAAATTGGCATTATAGGCCCTGTGTTAGCCTGCTCAGGCTGCTGCAAGGACGTACTGCAGACTAGGGGTGGCTTAAACAACAGAAATCTATTCTCCTCCAGTTCCAGAGCCTGGAAGCCCAAGATCAAGGTGTTGGCAGGGTTGCTTCCTTCTAAGGGCTGTGAGGGAGAACCTCCTCCTGGCCTCTCCTGATTGCTGGCTGGTTGGTGTTCCTCATCTTGCAAACACATCACCTAATCTCCGACTTCATCCTCACATGCTTCTCCCCATGTGTGTCTGTGTCCAAATGTCCCCCTTCCGTAAGGACATCAGTCATATTGGATTAGGGCCGGCCCTACTCCAGTATGGTCTCTTCATAATTAATTGCATCTTCAAAGACCCTAGATCCTAATAAACTCACATTCTGAGGTACTGGGAGTTAGGACTTCAACGTACGCATTTGGGGGGTGGGGGGAGACACAATTCAACCCCTAACGAGCTATGTCTCCAAATCACTTCGAGAGATCTTTCAAAACACACAGACCGTGAATCCGGATCTCCAAGGGTTATCGTGAGCAGGGTTGGTCCCTGATCTCTCCCACATGCATGGTTGGGGCCACAGGACCATCTCCATCAAAGATTTGGGTCAAACTCACACCGTTTCCTCTCGAGTAGGCTTTGGCCACGACCACCTGTTACTCCAAGGAACTTTTCTTCCTAAATAACAACTGTTCAAGGTATGGATTGAAGCAGCCTTTTCACAAAGGCCATTTCAAAGAACACAGGTCAGTGGAATTCTGCAAACCATCTTTTTATGCAGCATTCCATATAGGGGCCATTGTTGTAGGCCACAGAGTAACAGGTTCTCCTAAACATAGGTGATTTACGATCCTGGCCATGAACTCAAAAGGAATGGACTGTACCAGGCTCTGCTGAGAGCCTGAGGGGGCCCACAGTCACATGTCGATGGGAAATGGTGCAAAGGAAAAGAAAGGAAGGCGTGAACACCATTTGATCGGGCTTGCTTCCCGATCCCCATACAGCACGCTCCCTGAAGCCACAGAGGCTGATGCTGATGTTAAAATTAGCTCTGACAAATGAGTAATAAAGCAGGCTCCACGAATCCTTCCCCTGATGCTATGCAGTCTTTATTTCTCTCTGATTGCCTTGGGATGAATGTCATGACATAATGGCAGTGCAATTCCCAGTACGTTTTCCGTCTCCTACGGAGGGACGGGAAAGGGAGCGAGGCACATCCCTCGGGCGCAGTGAGGCGTGGCCACGTGACCTCCTGGTAAGAGGCAAAGGGATGGGACTGGAACTAAGTCTGCCCTGCGCCTGAAAGCACAGGCTGAAATGCGGCTGTGGCTGTTGGAGAAGGAACAGGGCGGAGAGAACCGGGCCCCCAAGGGCAGAAGAGCTGCCCCAACAGGCCAGCCTGCCTGTGCAGGCTTGACAAGGAGAAGGGCGCCAACAGTCACAGTGGCAAAACCTCTGGTTTTGATCTGGCCTACGTCCTCACTAATTCATGCGGTTAAGGATTGACATATCTGTCATCTTTTCCTGACACTGTTAGCAAAAGTTACACGGGCAGAATGAACTTGACTCTCCCTCGGTCACGTGGAGACACTCAGGTTCCTTCAGGTTGGAAAGGCTCGTCTCAGCTCATTCTCATCCGGGTGAGGGGGTGGCCCAGTGAGTTCTTTTTCTACATGAGACCAGGGGCTTGTATTTTTGTTGGTGGCCAGCTTCCTGCAGTGGAGCGACGAAACAGGGCAAGCTTTGGATTCCGGCAACTCGGGGGCCTCCGCCAGGCACAGAACCACTTTTGCAAAGCTTATTGATGAACGCCATCTCGTCAGCACCGCACAAAACTCCATTCCCTGACTAGAAACCAGAGTTAAAGCACAAAGACCCCGAGCGAGGTGGCTCAAAGGACTGAGCCACACGAGTGTCCCCGGTGAGCGAGTGGTGTCAGCTGGGGAGAGGGACAGGGAGACGGGGAGGGAGATGACAGGCTGCGGGGGGTACGGGCTTCCAAGGACACTGCAGAGGAGAACCGGGGCTCTGAGAACCACCTCCCGTGTCACCATTCTGCCCTATCCGGTGTTGGGTGGGAGGACCCAGTGAACAGCACCGCCACCCCCGCGGTGGGCTGGGGAGAGGAGGCAGGGGCGAGCCCCGCCCGGCCCCCTACGGCCCCTGGGACCAGCCACGCCCCCGCACAGGGCAGGGCGCCCCGCCAGTGAGTCCGATGGGCAGGAACTCTCCCAGAGGCTTCATTTTTACTTTTTTATTTGGCAACACATACTGAGAACAAATAATCCTTCCGGTAAGGTTTAGGTTTTGAGGAATCACAATAAAGAGAAGACAGGAGACACCAGTACTGGTTTCGGGGCTTGAGACAAGGACAGAAGCCACACAAGGGTGAAGGATCAGAAGGGGTGGCCCCTCGAGGCATCAGGTGCCCCTGACTGAATCTTCCGAGAGCACGCGGGCCAGAGTCAGGAGGCAGAGACGGGACAGCAAAGCACCAAGAGCTGCGTGCGGCCCCGATGGATGGCAACCAGAACCTCCTACGGAGCGTGTGCTTTCAGAGCCTGGCTATTCTCTGCAGACCTCACGCTGGCCACCTCCAAGAACTTGGCGGTTACTCAGGCTGTGCCAGACAAGAGGGCGAGGAGAGACACGCTGCGCTTTCCTGAGCGGCGGGGACAGAGCGAGGACAGGGGCGGGACTCCAGGGCCAGGGGCGCCTCTCCCTTCTACAGCCGAGACACTTCATACAGGTACGCAGCCAGCATTTTCGTTCCTTCTACGTAGTTGAGCCTGATGGAGAAGAACAAGCCGTCGCGTCGGCTGCCGTCCAGAGGTCCAGGCGTGTGCCCGGCATTCTTTTTGGGAGTCCCACCGTCCCAGCTTGCTGGCCTTTCGTTCCACTGGCCTCCAGAATTTGGGCATGTGGTTCTCAAGTGTGGGTTCAGTCCAGCTGCCCCACTAGGAACCTGTCCTGGTCGTGGTCTAACAGAATATACGGGGTCCCACGCAGTAGTTAAGAAGAAAGCCTCACTTTGATCACAGCCCCTCCCTTTGTTGGGATAAGAGGCCTCGCCTTCTGCCCGGATACCTACGTCTCTGTCCCTTCCCTCTGCCGCCGTCTTAGCCCGAAACTAGCCCACCCTGCGGCCCCCCCCAGGGCTCCTGTTCTCTGTCCTTCTCGGCTCTTCCACGCTGCCCATGGGTCCTCCCAGCCCGCCTGGGCCTCTCCTCACTGCGCTAACTCAGGGACCACCTTCCATCCCCGCTGGTTAAAGAGCCCCCTCATGTCTGCACAAGCCAGGAACACATAGAAGGGGCCTAGGAAGCCAGCAAGGACACTGATCTTCCAAGCAGGCAAAGCGCGGAGGCTCTTTAGGAATCCTAGATGATGTCCTGAGACAGACACAGAGCACTGGCTGAACCCTGCTGTGAAGAACCCTCACCTCTCCATGGCCCTGTCCCCGCCTTCCACCGGAAGCGCTCACTACCCCAAAGACGATGGTAGCAAGCAGAGCACTGGCCTTGGGGGGGGGCCACAGACCCCGGCCCCCCCTGCTCTCCAATCAAAGCAGCCAGACAGGTGGGGAGGAAGCAGGCGGGGAGGGAGCAGGCAGGGAGGGAGGTGGAGGGGAGGGAGGTGGAGGGGCTGGAGGGCACACCGGGGGCTCTCCCGGGTTTCTCTCGCTGGCAGCCATGAGGAAATGAACCCGGGGCAGGCCGGAGGACCCAGAGCCTCACCTGTTGAGCTTTTCATTCTGGGAGTGGGCACCATCATCTGCTGAGCCCACAGGCAGTAGCATGACATTCTTCCCAGTAGCCTCCTGAAAGGTCAAAGTCACAGGAATACTGCCGCCTTCCCTGGTCAAGTCAGGCTCGACACCAAACACTGGGGGGAGAAGAGTAAAAGACATGGTGAGCTTACAAGTGGCGAGGCTGGGATGCACTGCACACTTACTACCCAGCAACGTGAGTCCAAGCCCCAGGTGCGTCTCGGGGCCGGCAGCCCCACTCTCAAGGTCCGTGGGGGACATGGTCCCGCTCACACCGGGGGCTCTCCTCAGGGCCCCTGCCTGCGTCCCCAGGAGAAGTCTCACCTGTTTTCAAGGCTCTTCTCCCAGCCATGTAATGTGGGTGGTTGAAGTCAGACACCCAGGGCTTCCCACCATGGCCCATGTACACTTTGAACTTGTTGGGACTGCGCAGGTCAGCAAATTTCTTCGTCAGGTAGCTTGTGACCTGAGTCACAAACGAGACATAATGTATTCTAAGCCCGGCACCTGACCCAGTGCTAGAAATCTCCTCTACAGCAGTCTGCGGTGGGTCTAGAGGGGGCCTACAACCAGTCTACGGTAAGTCTACCACGAGTCTACACTGAGTCTACAAAGAGTCTATGACGGGTCTTATTTTCTGCTGTGAAACACTGAGCACAACTATGGTAACAAAAAAAGGGATTTTTATCAAGAAACAAAATCCAGCAATTTGAAGGTAAAAGGTAATGCTTTCATTTCAAGCAATTCACCCTTTACACAGACGTTCCCATAGGATAATATTTAAATGTCAAATCTTTAAAAAATGTCCCTTGATTTGCTTTACAATATTCATCACATCTGGACCAAAAGTGGAGCCCGGTGCTGACTGGGGCACAACTGATGACAAAATCTCAGGCCTCAGTTTCCTCGCAAATCCTTGAGGCCATCTCTCCGGGAAACCTCGGATGAGGGCAGGGTGACTGCCCCCCAATGTGCCCCCTCCGGAATTTACCCCTTCTGGAATCGTGCCCTTCCACTCCTCACACTGGCCCAGACGCAGCTCCTGTGGATTCCCACTTTAACCTACTTGGCCTAAAGTCAGCATTTGACCTGAAGCCTTACGATGAGGTCAGGGGTCAGGTTTTAGCATGCCTCAGCAGTGACAAAGGTCACACGTGGGGCTTTTTATATGGCCTTTATCTTTGATCAGTTTCTGAACTGCTTATTCTGGTAATTACTGGGCTGGCAGGAGTCAAGAAGCAGGGAAGTATGGGTCTGGGGTTCAGTGCTCTCCTAAAAGTCTTTATGCTCTGAGTCTCTGTCGTGGAGGAGCCCCCTCCCCGCGTCCCAGCTCCGTCACATGCCTGCTTGCTGACAACTTCTGGAGTCATGTTTGGCACAAGCCTGATGGAGAACTTGCCGACCACTTTCCTAGGAATCACGGTCTTGGCCCCCGACCCAGAAAAGGCGCCTTCAATCCCATGGAGGGAGAGGGACGGGTACCGCCATCTGTGCATCAGGATGTCTTTCTGCAGAAAACAACAAAGTGGGTCAGGGGACAACACTGTCTGCTTACGAAGGAGACGGCAACGGCATCTGGGAAGTTCTTCCTAGTGGCCCGCCGGCCTGGGATCTACACAATCACAGGCAGGCAGTACAGACCCTGGAGGGCTGAGAGATGAGCCTGCCCCAGATGTGCTCTGGTACTGGCTTTGATGCACCTTGAAGAGGGGGGCTCTGCCACACTCAGAGCAGCCTCAAGTGTGGCATCCTGGCCTCACTGCGGCTCAGGACTGCCGGTGACTAAGAGCCACGGGCTTCCCACCAGCCCCACAGAATTCAGGGGTAAGTCGTGGTCCCACAGACCTCAGAGCTCCTCTAGAGCCAGAGGCACCAGGAACCAGGAGGAAGAGGGCAGCACAACGCAGGTCACCTGTGAGCTCCCCGGCCCCCAGGGGAACAGAATGCAGGGGTAGTTCCTACTGGGAGGAGAGCCAGGGCCATCCACTGAGTCCTGGGCCCAGTGACCATGGACAAGCATCGTCACCCTCTGCCAAGGGGACTGGCACAGAGCAGGCCCTCATCTCCGAACGTACGACTGATACCACCGCCTCTCACACCCCCTGCACCCCAGCAGTGGCACAAGACAAGTCAAAAGAGGACACGTGGCCACCTGACAAAACAGGCTGGCGAAGAGAAATGTGACAGGGCCCCGGGGCCGCTCAGGGACTCAGCCACCTAATGTGTGGACTTCCATTTGTGAACCAAATAGGGTCAGTGAGACCTAGAAGGGAGACACGCGGCCCGAAACGCAAACACCTTACACAAACACAGACACCAACTGGAAGGCAACAAGGCCGGAGCAAACTGAAGTCTGTTCAGAAACCCACTTTCCCAGATGTGCCCCTGCCCCTGACTAATCTCTCCCGGCCTCAGGCCCCGAATGACAGCTGCCCATGAGGGCCCTTCTGCAACCCCCCCGCCACCTGCGAATTCTTGCCCCGCTCGGGCCCACCAACTCTCCCTGGTGTGTGGCCTGCTTCAAAGGTGCCCCACGCCCGCCCGGTCCCCATGCCACCAGCTCCAGGCTCTCCCCTGCAGCGGCACAACTGGTCTCCCCGCCTCACTGCACCCGCTCCAAACCTGCAACGCCTCTCCACCGCCTGCCCACAAGGGAGGTCTGATCGGCTCATCCCTCTGCTCCAACCCATCCGTCCACCATCTTCCAGGAGAGCACATGAGCTCCTTGGGACACCACAGGGCCTCACGCCAGGCCTTTTCAGTCCGAATCCCAGACCTCCCCCGGCCAGCCCTCCCCACGAACAGCCAGACTCCCCATGCCCTGCTCTGCTGCTCATCCCTCCCGACCCCCACAGGCCTCCCCACTCCCAGGCACACAGTGCTCCAGACCCTGGAGTGGCCTCCACACTCTTTCACACTTCTTTGCCCATTTGTCTCCTGGAGAGATGAAACTCATGGGCTGGGCCTGGCCATATTCTTCTTGCACCCCAGGGCCTGTTGCTGCAATTCAAATCACGGCTACATCAGATGTAAACTTATACGCAGGCCTCACAAGCCAGGAACCAGACTACTTAAGAGAAAAATCCTAACACAATTTTTTCTTAATAGTTAAGTAACCACTTTGTGCAAATGCTTTCCACCTAGGTCCCCGGCTGTTAGGGATGCTTTCAATCATCTCCGGGCCCAGCAGTAAAACATCATTCTACAAATGCAAATCAGGCAAAAGCTACCTGCTACTATGTGTCCTCTGCATACGTTCTCCAGCTCCTAAGTTGTCAAAAGTCAACATGTGACATTTTTAAAAATCTCCCAATTCCAATTCCAAGCCTGGTAACGTGCTGCTTTCCAGTGTCGGTACCATCTGAGGGCTCTGGGGCACACGCATATGCCCAGATCTCTGCGGCACCTCTGGCTCCTGCCCACGGTGGGAGGCCTTGCGAGCGCACGGACCAGGGCGGCAGGCAGACCCGCGGAGGCACGCACCTTGCAGCTGTGCAGCAGAGTCTCTGCCCCCACGTCCCGGGTGTACTCCTCCAGGTCAAAGTCGATCTTGTCGTAGAGGCCCAGCTCGTCCTCCGTCACAGGGGCCACTGCCTCGTTGATGCCAGGGATGAGGATCTTTCCCTTCCTGTCCACCAGGGAGCCTGGGAGGGCACAGAGGAGGGGCGCTCAGCAGGCAGGCAGGCAGCACAAACACAGCAGCGCTTACCACGGGGGCCCGGAGCCCACCCCCCCATCCCCCCACCCCGGGGCTGAGGAGGACCAGGAGCTTCACAGTGACATTTCCTGGGCATGCAGAGCACTCGAGCACGGTCTAGGAACAACTAGTTCAATATCTAAACAACCCAGTGAGGTGAGCAGTATCATCTTCCCACTTTAACACAAAGAGACAGAGATGCAGAAGGGTGGGTGACCTGTCCCCTGTCACAGACCAGGAGACAGACCGAGCAGAATGCCTCCTGCAGGCTTCCTGTAAAAGCCACTACACTGATTAATATTTCTTTTTTAATCCATGTTCCACAAGAAACTGGCTGCTCCCAAGCGAAGGAGGCCAAGACAAAGAGAACAGAGTAGACTCCCGTAACAACAGGCTGCACATATGGCAGCCGCTACCTGAGAGGGAAGGAGACAGAACTTAGGCAAATCCTGGGGTGAGGCAAAGTTCCATCGAGCCTTAAACCAGCAGGATGCTGGCAGGACTGGGCTGGGCCTCCCTCCTGCAGAGCTGAGCATGCAGGAGCCCTGGCTGGGGTGCTTAACAATGTCAAACAGACCGAGGCAGGTGGCCTCCGAGGGACAGAAACTACAACTGTGTCACGTGATCCTAGGGGCCAGCTCAGACAGGGCTGAACGGAGCCAGGGGCTGCCCTAGTTGGGTCCCAGAGACAAGGCAGGGTTTAGTGACACACGGAGGTGCCTGGGAGACAGAGGCAGAAATGAAGCATGTCCATCTTTCAAAGGGAATGGTGAGCGGGAGGAAGTAGCAACAGGGAAAGAGATGAAAGCACCAACTGCCAAGGACAGCCTGAAACAAGCCACTCCAGCTTCTCTCCCAAGTCACCAAGCAGCGACTGAAATCCGTGCTTACCCATCAACATGATGAGATCTGTCATGGCCTCATGCACCGAGCCCCCGTACACGCCAGAATGGAGGTCTTTGTCACTGCACTCCACCTGGACGGAAACAGAGACCCCTCTACCTGCTGCTCAGCGGGAACTCAGCCTCATCATGTGACAGTAAAGTGAACGAAGAACATTCACAATTCTCAAAATCAAAATCTGTTCCCTCAAGGAGCAAAGCAAAGTATTTCCTAAATTATAAAACTTCAGCAACAAAAGAAATACTCTTGGCAACGCTGACCAGGGGGAAAGTCGGGGTGCTGACCACAGGTGGACGCACGTGGCTTCACAAAGACCCCGTGCTTTTCTGATGAAATGGGACACCCACCATGAAAAGCAGCCTGTAAGGACCTTGGGCCTGAGGACCTAGGGCCAGATCCTGCCCCCTGCCCCCCGGTCCCACTCATTAGCCTGTGACCAGGGTCAGGTTTGAGACCTCACCAGGCCTGAGTCTCCACACCTGTAAATTGGCAAGGTGGGAGCGTCTGACTCACAGCCACTGGGTTCTTGTGTCAGACTATTTGTAAAGTAGTCTTGAGAGGCGAAGCGCTCAGGGCAGCAATGAGGATGATTCTGGCATTTTCAGCCTCCAAAACACTCCCTCACAGGAACCAATCCGCCCTGTGTGCTAGGACCCACCCTCATCTGTGGAGGGGATGCAGGCTCAGCTGAGCATGGCCCTCCCGCTCTGCCCCTGCGCCCGGCTTCTGTGTCGAGCACAACCACCCAGGTCCCTCAGGATCTCCGGTCCAGGCAGACCTAAGGGGTCAAATGTGAACATCTTAATTTTTAACAGTAAGTCTTTCTGCAATGCTTTGCTTAAGTCAATCTTAAATGGGCTACAGCAGTTCATCTTTCCTCAACTGCTCCAAGGCAATTCTCCAAACACCCTGTAGCTTGAGGTGGCAGGAAATGGACTCTGGCTGGAGAATCTCGAAGGGTGAAGACCCAGCCTGCTGAGAAGCCTCTGGGCTTCTCCCTCACACGCACGGCCCCCTTCCTGGGACTTGCCCACTACACGCTACAGAAGGACAAGGGAGACTACAGGCTGGGAAGAGACACCATGAAACACAGAGAACTTGACGTGATACCTCAATGAAAAAGTAGCAAATGCCCCTGAGACCATATGTGATGCAGGGCTTCTTCTTCCCCAGCCAGTAATTGTCAGAAATGCAGACGTAGTCCACATCTTTGAAGAATGTGTCTTTACGGGAAAAAATCAGGTCGTCCAAGCCTTCAGAGCCCGACTCCTCCATGCCTTCCAGACAGAACCGGACATTGACTGGAATTTCCTATGAAAGGGAAATGAGCATTGGGAGGCATTCAATTCTCATGTGCTTTTATTTCTTAGACACCACAGACAGGAAGTCACCAAATGCTTTGCAATCACAAATTTCAAATATTCAACTTCCTCCAGGCCCACCGCTCAGGCGGCCTGTGTGCGCCCTGTCGTGACCCTCAGGCCTCACGTGCTGGGCGGTGAGGGGACATGCACGGAGCCAGCCATAGTGACACCCTCACTGGGGACTCCTGCCAAGGACGCCACAGCGTGACCACGCTTCCTATCCACAGGGACCTCTGCACTCACCCAGCGCGAATCAGGAGTCTCCAGGGAAGCCCGAGCGGCTCTCTCCACAACACAGGTCACGGCACAGACAAAACCTGTCTTCATCTGCGCCAGGGACCAGTCACCACACCCACATGCCAGAGCAAGGAGGGGCCTGCTCCTATTTCCAGGCGCTCTGCACTATGACCCCCTCTCCATGCTGAAAGCCCTTCTCCCCAAGAGCTGACAGTAACCGCGAGGCGCCGCCGCCCACTTAGCTCCTGCTCTGCAGTTTCCCAGGCTCCCCAGGCTGTGCAGTGAGGCAGGCGGCCCTTCCACAGACGAGAACGTGAAGCTGCACCCAAGCGAGGTGACTTGCCGAAGGTCAAAGAGGCTACAAAATGGCAGAGCCCCCACGTGGACGCAAATCCATGGAGTCCTCCCCACGACAGCCCTCTGCACCACCCAGCTCGCCTTCCCCTTTCTGTCTCTCAGATGAAATCTTTCCTGGGACCCTGGCACGTGGAAAGGATGTAAGTGGAGCTGCTCTGGCCGCTCTGCCCTGCACACAGCCAGCCGCCTTTCAGTCACCCCGGATCCCGGTGAGCCCTGGAGAAGGGGGAGTCTTCCCAGCCCCTGAGCCCAGTCAGTTGGAGGTTCTGAGCCCTGCCTCCCGCCTGTGCAAAATGGCACCTCGGACGGACCAGAGTTCCCGTCCCTCTTCAGATCTACCATTCTACCGTCTGACAAAAACGCTTGTCTTACCATTCTTATTTTATCATGGTACAAGATAAAACAATGCAAAAACTGGGTCTACACAATGGTCAGCATTAGGTTAAAAACAGTTGAAAAGATCCGTAAGTAACAAAATACAAAGTCTCTGACAGCTGGAATTCTAGGCACCCTGTTCCTCCCTAGTTTTCTATTTTACAAACTTTAGGCAGGAGCAGATATCTCACATTAAGGAAATGTATCTTAAAAAATAAAAAATTTTCAGGAGGATAAAAACCACCCTGAGAAAGCTAGGGGTTGCCCACCACCACAGAGCCCACGACTTGGTCTCTAGGTGAGCCGTCTCAGAGGTGGAGCCCGCGGCTGAAAACTCCAATTTCAGGTGCTGGCTGGATTCCTGCTGAGTCATCAGTACTATGGCCGCTGGGCGGCTGTAAAACAATCACAATTCCTAAAGCTGGAAAACAAACCTATGATCTTATATCTGATCCCACTGTGCTGATGCGGTTTGGGGGGGACCTTGCTTCCTCATAGTCCAGTGATCTTTGATCTTTATGGGCTGTTCTGGGGACAGATAGCCCTGCTTTGTATGGCTGTGATAGAGCCGGGCAGTTAGACGTGAAGTACCTGATTTGTCTTCTGGAAGGCTTCCAGGGCATTCAGCCAGCCGGCCACTGGCCCCTTATCATCGGTTGCACCTCTCCCATACAATTTGCCTAGAACAGCAATCAGCAAACTCAGTTACAATCACGATGAAATAGACAAGAAAGTGTCTTGTTGGAGCATAGCCGAGAGCATCTTGGCGCCACCACGGGCAGCTGTCCTGAGACCTCCTCTTCCAACCAGAAGCCCCGTTTTCATTCTGTCAGAGCCCCGAGTCCCCATGCTACACTACTGTGAGGCCCTGCCAGAGAATCCACCATAATCTAAGAGCAAGCCGCGTGGATGCTCCCAAGTTGCCCTCCCCTTCTTCCAGCGGACACAGTAGTCCGCCAGCGCTCTGGTCCCTGCTGACCCAGGGCGTGGACTGCTGAGCCAGCTCCAGGCGGCACTGCCAGCCAGCTAGTTACTTCAAATCTACCTCCACAACCAGCTGGTAGCAGTTAAGGGTAGGCAACCTGGTCATATGTCGGACCCACAACGCACCATCATCAAGAGAGAACTACAAATCTCACACAAGCCCAATTCTGACACCTAATTTGGTAAAGAAAAGAACAGGTTTATTATTTACTTCTCATCATTTTGAAAACCAAAGGACGTGGCACTGCTTCTCCTCCACCTAATTAGTCACAGGACGCCCCCACCCCCCACCCCACACAAACACTCCTGGGACCCCTAACAAAGGCAGGTGGGCACTGGCCACCAGGAAGGACAGTTGGCCATCCAGCCCAGACCCTGCTCCCTGCCCTGTCATATGATGCAGAGCTCATCAGAGGGGGACCAGGCCGGAGGAAGGACAGCACTCGGGCTGAGGCGTGCTCATGGTTCAGTCCCTCTCTGGCCAGGTCTGTAACGGCCAGGCCTCGGACTTCCTCATTCTCAGCCTGTTTTTAATATTTGACAGTTTCAACATGACCACCCCAAAGCAGCATGACACTTCGAGCCATCGCTACCTTGGGAATTTCTTTCTATAAACTAAACTTATTTTTCACAAAAGCTACAGAGTTCTCCTAAAAAGCACCCTTATTCCTGTGACAAACACTGACTTGAATCGCTCACTCCAACAGGCCAGAACTGTACTGGACAGAGGCGCACAGGGCGATGTGCTCCGTCCCTCCCGGGGTCCCCCGACAAGGAGAGAGACAGCAGGCGGCCAGCTGACCACAAGGAAGCTCATCTGTGGCCTGAGGTGTTATCCCAGCTCTACCGAGGGTGCCTGGCTATGTGTCAGAAGCAGGGAGGGGCGGAGTGCGAGGCCTCCCAGAGGGGCAGTGGGTGACTGGTGCTGGTGTAGAAGCCGGGATCATGTGACAGGTGCCAGAGGGGCAATGAGGGGAGACGAGTAGGCAGAAGAACCCGCTGGGTCTCCCGAGAGGTGTCTGGGAGAGACACATCACACTGAGGTCATCACGTGGCCGGGAACAGAGGGGAGGAGGACCCAGCACTTCAACAAGCAATAGGAGCGCTCTCAGCAGGGGAGGAGTGGCGGCTGCGGGGGAGGCCCAGCAGGGACTGCAGGCCCACGGGGGCCAGGCGGGGTGAGGCCGACCTCCAGGTTTGTGGTGCACGCGGCACGGGAGGCAGGGGATCGTGTGCAGGAGGTGAGACGGGGAACAAGGAGGAGGGCAGGCTGGAGAGCTGAGACACAGAATTCTGCTCCAGACCGTGGCAAGGGGAACAGCCCGTAGAAATGTGGGTCTAACGCTCAACAGGAGCCCAGTGGAAAGTCAGCAATCGCGCTGTGATCACGACTGCAGTGCGGAACTGAATTTCCTCAGAGATGTTGCTGCAAGTGAAAAGTTTCCTCGATCGTGCACAGTAACGGACACGGCTGAAAGCTTCCCTTACCATCGCGTTCCACCAAGGTGAAGGGCTCGCTGTCCCAGCCGTCCTCCAGGGCTGCCGGCTGCACGTCCAGATGTCCGTAAATACACACGGTTTTCTTCTGCGGGTTGGAGCCCAGCTTGCCGAGTAAAATGGGAGGGAGCGGTATCTCAGAGCCATCAGGGAGCTAAGAGTCGAGAAGGAAGCAATCAAGGACAGCCTTTGTTTTAAAAATGTGGTGCTTATAGTAGATATTATTAAAATACCTGAGTGTTTTTACGTGTTCTTATCAATCAGCCTACATTGTACAGTTCAAGAACACACTGAGTACTTAGACCGCATAATATTCACCAACTGTAGGCAGTCTGGTAAATTTTTAAAGGCTGATTTTTTAACTTTTACATTAATAACGTATTATGAAGACTAAGTTTGGGGTACAACTTTGCTCATTATTTTCTAAAATAATGGATGAAAACTACTACCATCTTAAAGCAGGAGATACACGTTTGAAATTCTGCATGAGGATCACAATTTTGCACATAAAAGGATGAAGACCAGAACAGAAGGGAAGGGAACAGAATTTGCAGCAAGCCACACTAAAGCCAGCAGTGAGCGCCGGTGTTCCTTCTAAGCTCCCTCCCCACGCCTAACCAGTCTCCGACAAGCCCCTAAAAACAGGGGTGGGGGGGCAGGGTCTCAGTCACGGCACCAAGTGGACAGGTACTTTAGGTAACGTGCCAGGCTGCTGGGATTCTTGCAGGATTTGTCTTTCCAGTGAACTGCACTCAGAAACGCTCACCTCAGTAACTCTTGGCAAGCCCACAGTACCCATGTGCAGCCCTGGGACTCAAGGTCGCCCACCCACGTGAACCACCCCCGGGGCTGGGTTCTCGCACCGCTTCCCGAAAGACAGCCCCAGCCAAGAGAGGCAAAAAATCGTTCCTTGGACTCACTGCCCTGGTCACACAGGACATGTGGCACTGTGGTTGCCGCTGGCCCTCCACTGGCCTCAGGAGAATCATGAGTTTTAAATGACAGATTTTCTCTAAATAAATTTCTACTCAATATAGCTGAAAAACTGAAATACTTTACCATTTTTCTAAGATACCAAGATTTGAGCCCACAAATAAATTTGTACTGAAATTCAGGTTGCAAATTGCAAATCTCTGCCCAGTTATCCCTAACTACTCAGAACAGGGAAGAATGAAGTCTGGCTAGAAACACAGTAAAGTGCTTACGGGGCTACCACGCCATCCTCTACTAGAGAACCGGTCTGGGCAGAAGTCTTTGACAAGGATTCCACGTGTCTCCCCCTTCTGCCCCATCCCCACAGCCATCACCCACAGGCCCTATTCTGTCCTCTGCACTTTGTTCACTTCTTCCCTCACGTCACTTCCTGCTCAGGAGCCATGACTGTCTCATTTCCTGAGCACTTCTGTCTAGAGGTCAGGCCCCCAGTGACCAGGTACCCCACATTTCCCAGCCACGCACCCTTTCCATCCTCCTGCCTGGGCAGCAGCTAGGCAGCAGATAGGCCCGACTTGACGTTACCTGCAGCAGCCTTGGCAGTGGGCCTAACACCAAAGAGCCTGCCATCAGCCTTTCCCACAGTTCATGCCTGCCCACAAGCCTCGCCCACCAGGGACCCGGGCTCTGAGGTCCATCACTAGGACCTGGGCCCCAAGTGTCCTCTTTCCCCTGTAAGCCTGAAGATGCCCCGGCTTCTGCATGTACACGTGGTTACACCCAACTCCACTTCCACACCTGCCCCAAGTCATCACGGCTTCCTAAAACACGGAAAACTGCCACCACGTGAAGTGACTGGAAGAGAAGCTCCCATGGGCTGTCACCTCACAAGGATCCTTGCACAACTTTTCTAACAATGACGAAACTGTCAATTCCTTGGTAAGAAAGGGTCTTAAGTGATTCGAGAGTGTCGCAGTCACTTATCATTTGTGGAAGGCCCTTTCTGAAGAAATGCACTGCAATGTCAGTGTAAAATAGAATAAATCTATTGTAATGAAACAACTCTTGTAAATTATTTGCCACCTAGATTTCTTTTTTAATATATTAGGAAAAAAGGGAGGGGGAACAAATCAATTATGCTTCTACAAGAAAATAATACAAAGAAACTTGATTTATTCTCTCACAAGTGGGGAAAAGTGCCGGGAAGCTATAGTATATCCTAGGTTAATTTGTGGCCAAATGAAATCTCGTAAAACAATAATGGATTGGGAATCAGGAGACCCATGTTTGAATCTCCCTCACCATCAACTGAGGGGTGCTCAGTGGAGATAAAGCCCACCTGGGCCTCTGGGTTCTTCTCTTTATGAAAAGACCAGATGGGGCTGAATGTCCACACATAAAGCCCCAAGACTCTGATACCAGCGGACACTTAAATCACCAGGCAAGAGAACCGAGATAAGCCAAACCCTGTCATACCCTGCAATTTAAAAGAATATTACAAAATTGGAAAATATAGGACATAAAACCTGCCATTAGCATGGGACTTGAAATCGCCTGAGACAAAAAAAAGCGAAATAATATACCATTAGTGAGATGGTTCGTTCTTGTCAGGAAGAAAATGAGCCAATGTCACCTGTCAGAATCCTGCAGTAAAGTGCAGTCAAGTGCTTACAGGGCTACCACGGCCCCACACAAAGTAGCTCTTTTTCAGGAACCAAGTCATACAAAAGTGCTTTTTCCACCAGCTGGGATGCAGGGGGCACAGTGCGGTGAGTGGGGGTCTTCATCACTTTTACCCCTACACGGACAGTGTGCAATTTCCTAGTCTGAATGCACACTGCTTTCTAGGGAGCAATCCCAGTGATTTCCTAAGAGTGGCCATGACATTTAGTTATTTCTTCTTCTTCTTTTTTTTTTTTTAACTAGACTCCACGCCCAGCATGGAACCCAAATCGGGGCTTGAACTCACAATCTGAGATCAAGACCTGAGCTGAGATCAAGAGTCAGATGCTTAACCCACTGAGCCACCCAGGCGCCCCGACATTAACTTACTTCTGACTAACCTCAACAGCTCTCCCACCTGGAGAAAACTGCTGAGTGTTATAAAAGCTTTGCCCCAATCCAACTGAGGAAATCATATAGTTCAGTATCCCAATCAGGCCTTTTCTGTTCGTTTTAAAGACAAGCAGATTATCTGAAGCAAAAGATGATTTAAGAATATGCTGGGTCCTAGAAGACTGCATGGCGCAGTCAGTTGAGCGTCATGATCTCAGGGTCATGAGATAGAGCCCCATGTTGGGCTCCGCACTCAGCATGGAGTCGGCTTGAGATTCTCTCTCCCTCTGCCCCTCCCCCCAGCTCACACACACACTCTCTCTCTCTCTCTCTCAAATAAATCTTAGGTAGGTCTGCTAAGTGGTTCTGTAATTCCCAGAGCGCCAGCACCATACCTTCTGTTTTCCAATATCTACCAATTCCACAGAGCCACCCAACTGCTTGATCTCCGCAGCGGCAACTTCCATCATCCTCTTGATTTCGTCTCTTTTCTCGGGCCATGCAGATACACTCTGGATGGCCACCCATTCTGCAAGTTTCTGTTTGTGGATAATAAGCAAGAAGGGATTCTGAAAAGGTGCTCCTTTAAGGAAGAAAGGTATTCATAAATTTGCCAGGTTTCGGGCAGCCAAAGTTGACTTGCTTCCTGCAACCAGTCCATATTTAAACATGATGGCTAGATGTCCAAGAAGAGCTATAATATTTGCTTTTTAAGATTTAAAAAAAAAAACACCTGTCTGTATTGACCCTGTATCAAGAACTACAGCGTAACAAAAAACGTCAGAATGTGTTTTTAACCATTAAGCATGAGATGAGTGTGAAATGTACAAAGTTCTATAAATAAGTTTATAACTGAACCTAACAAAATTAAAACTGCAACAGACAGAAAATATCCAACATTTTCACAGTCTAAGTTAGTTACTCATGCTTACCATGGCCAAGTTCTTTAAAGTAAAATTTTTAGAATGAGAGCTAAAGATTTCATCTGAAATGTGTCTTCCAAGAATAACTTTAAAGCACAATTCTTTACTGTCAAGAAACAGATTTAATTTACATTACCAAATCATTTAAAACAGACGAAATGTAAAAAAAAAAAAAGTTAGAAGTTCTTTAGTCTATATCTACTACAAGAAATTGTAGATGGAGATTAAACAAAAATCTCTGATTAGCTCTGCTATTTCTAGAAACATATATACATATATTAAGACTTTCTGTCAAAAGCCAAAAGTATAACTTACATACTGTAATGAGGAGGCAGAAGAGAAGACCTCTAGATATCTTTGGTGTGGTGAGAGAGCTGTAAGATCTACTCTCCTAGCAAATTTTAAGTATATAACACAGTATTATTAACTACAGTCACCATGCTGTTATCTTCAATCCCTACTCATAGGGACTGAGCTTACTCAAAACTGAACGTCTTTACCCTTTGACGGGCCTCTCCCCATTTCCCCCAGGCCCCAGCAATCACCCTTCTACTTTCTGTTTCTGCACGTTCAACTTTTTAAGATTCCACATATAAGTGAAATCATGCAGTACTTGTCTCACTGTCTAGACAGTATACTTAATTTAAATGGCAGAGCTCCTACTAGTTTCTTGAAAGTGTCTCTGAGCCCCACTGGATTAAACCTAATTTTAATGTTTACTACAATAAATATTCCCTTACCTTAATGTAGCGATCCTGATTTTCATCGACATACTTAAACAGGGTAGTGAGGGCCGACATCTTTCAAGGGGACCGCACACCTTGAAGGTTCTTGGAAGGAAAAACCACCTGTCAGTCCTGCCTGCGGATGGGCCTGACTGAGAGGCAGTTAGGAAGGCACTTGTTTAAGTTGATAAAGGGCTGCTCCGCCCTCGATGTCATCATGAGGACACCAGGAAGCAGCAGAGAAGCTTGGGGAAGCAGTTGGGGGCTCAGGGTGATCTCCCATTCTTTTCTCAGAAGGAAAATTATGTGTTAAAACGGCCCGTAACTGAAAGAAGGGTCTGAGCTTAAGACAATCTGATGAAAATTATAAGTAGGTAGTTCCTGGTAACGCTTATTTACCAGCACTTAAATTTTTTTTAAAGCAGACAGAGAACTTCCCATTTACTATTACCACAAAGGAAATAGTCACTCCAAGAATCCCAGCAAAAGTGTCACATCCTGTCTGTTACTGTCACAGACCCACAACGCAGCAAACAAAACCCAAGGAGAGGTAGATAAATTGTTTTAAAAAAGTGGATAATCTGAGCCCAGAAACAGTCAAAGGCAACATGTGATACCTCCACAAAGGCCTGATTAAGATCAAAGAACCTCCGTGGAACCCACAGCCTCCCTCCAGGGTGCATTTGCTAACATCCAGTTTCTCCTGTGTGAGACCCAATACACTCTGCTCCACCTTGCAAGTATAGGGGAAAGGAAGTCATCTGACCAGTCATCTTTAAAATGGGAATCAACAGGCAACAAAAAGGATTCTGGTTTGGGGACTTTCAAAATTGTGTCCAACCTCCGACTGCTATTTCAAATTCCATCAAGCAGCAAGACTGGCCCGAAGCAGTAATGGGAAGAGCCAGACCACAGCCATACCAAGGATTTCAGAAATGCAGCTGTAGTCACAAGATCCTGTAACATCTAGGTAGTTCTAACGGCCTGCGGATCGACACACTTGTGGATCGACACACTGTAGTCACAGAGTATTTTTTTCTTGGTATGGGATTCCAAAGTGATTGCTCAACAGAGGAGTGACTGCATCTACAGTAACATCAGGCCTGGAGGCTGTTGAGGGGATTGAGGAAATGACCCTCAATCTGCGCGCAGTCGGATTTCAGTAAGGACAGGTCAAACCACTCAGTTCTCAGAGCCTCCTTCTTCCTCTTCAAACACCCACCCCTGGGCATAAAATACTTACAAACCTCCTAGCCTAGCCAGCTCAGCCTGCTTCAGCGGAGACTTTTATCTGAAAGGCAGGACAGTCCACAAATGCTGAAGAAGCATTTCATGAGCACTAGTAAGTCAAATTTTCATCTGTCTATCACCAATAATGCAAACTGAGAGGCTATCTGTGACAACATGCTACACTGGGCACGTTTCATTCGAGTCCCTGGTCATGAAATAATAACACAAATCCCAAGTTCACTGTGCATCCTTTCACTAGTGCAGCCAAATTAACCAATGACCTTCCGTTGATTCATTCAAAGATACAACTACCTAAGTTGCACTTTTACCAAAGAGTAAACAGAGCGCCGGCCTGCTCAGCTCTCCATGCCAAGTCCCCAGGGCTGGCTAAAAAGTAACTCCTTCTCTGAATTAGTAACCTAGTCAAAGGAGGTCAGGCCAGGGCCGTTTTCACCCTCCCGCTCAGCTCTGGGTTATTCTTGTCCCAACCCGCCCCTCCGCCCCCATCCAGTACCCAGACCCTGAAGGCGGGCCGCCTTCAATGCGCGGTGAAGCCCACTGACCAAGGTGCAAGCGCTGTGCTGGAGAGAGCAAGAGCACACATTACGCTCCCAAAATAAATGCCAGGAACTCTAAAATTTCCTGTGGGGCGGGGGTAACATAACTTAAGTGATGAAGCTAGGGAGAGGGAAGGGCAAATGAGACTGGCAGCACCCGGAACCGTCTAGCAATACCCACGAATGACTTCTTTCGTTCTGAACGTCCCAACCCTTGTACCTCGGTAATTCGGCGCACTTCGTGGAGTCAGCAGACGCAGGAACCCTGCCCTTAAACCTACAGAAGCCAGTGAAACGGGGGCAGGAACCTCCAGTGCGCCCACTCCGGAGCTTGATCCCAAACATGGGTACAAACTATCCTTCGCCACTCCTCCCTGCACACAGAGGAGCGACTCCTCGTGACGCCGGGTCCGCACGAGGAAGAGCGTCCGGGCGCCCGCCCAGGCCGTGGGGGGCCCCGCCCGCGGCCAGGCCCAGGCCCATCTTGCAAAGGAGTAAACAGGCTGAGGACACGACTGAGCGAGCCGTCCCAGACCCGCACACTGCAACCTTCCGGCCTCAAATGCCGGCGGGACCCAGCGACCCCTGACCCCGGGCCTCCGCCAGAAGCTCCGCTGGACCTAGAAAGGCTCTAGTTTCCTGCGGGCCGCGTCAGGAGCAAGCGGCTGACGGTCCTCCGCGCGTCCTTCCCGCCGCCCGCCGCCCGCAGCCCGCAGGGCCCCGGACCCTCAGGAAGGCCTTCTTCTAACGGGGACACCGTCCCTTCCCGTCCCTGCTGGCCACGCGGACCAGGCGGTGGGCCAGGCCGCGGCCCAGCTCCCACAAGCTGAGGCGCGACTCCGGCTGGACCCCGAGACCCACCCGCCTGGGTCCCGCCCGACTCGCCCCGCAAAAGTCCCTCACCGCTCAGCGACTGCCGCGCCGGTTCCGCACCACGTGCCCGGTCACGCCCTCGGCGCGGGCCCGCCTCCCGCCGCCCGCCCACCAATCCCGGGCCTCGCTCGGAGGGCCGGCGCGGCGTCCCGCCCTGCCCACCAATCCCCGGCCTCGTCCGGAGAGCCGGCGTCTCCCCGCCCCGCGTCGCCCCGCCCACCAACGGCCGGCCTAGCTGGAGAGCCGGCGTCGCCCCGCCCCACGTCGCCCCGCCCCGCCCCGCTCACCAATCACTGGGCTTGTTGCAGAGCCGGCGACGACCCGCCTCGACCCGCCCCCCAGCTTTGGAGTCGCGCGGAGGGTGGGACTCTCCGATTGGATGCCTAACCTCGCCTGCTTCCTTCTTCCTGCGTAGTTCCGCCGGGCGGGGTGCCGGTCTGTGGACGGTGATTTCCCGGGGTCCCCGGAGGCGTCCACACCCGACCCTTGGGCGGCTCAGGCTGGTCCCAGGCGGTGCCACCGGCCGCAGCCTGGCCCTGGGGGTCCCAGGGCCCCACCGTCCCCCTTTCCGAGGGAGGAGGCGTTTTCGGATTTAAATCCTCTGATCCCCGGAAGTGATGACGGGAGAAGACCCACCATTTATTTATGCCTCTACCTTTTTAGCCGCAGGACCCTGGGGTAGTGATGATCTCCCTGAGAGTATTCCCAAAAGAATTTGGCTCAACCTGTACCCCTCCCCCCTTCTTTTTTTTTTTTTTAATAGCAGGCTTAATAGTTGCTGTAAATATTTTAAAATAAAATGACCCTCCCTTAAATTTTCTATATCCCTCTCAGGATGTTGTCAAATTTAACTTTCTGTTAAGTTCGAACAATGAGGGAATATTAAATACTAAGGTGTCCCAATTCTACTCCCCCTCCCCGTTAAGTCAAACTGTACAGTAAAGAGCTTTTACCTCAAGAGGAGAAATTTCTCTACATTCAGTAGTCTAGTATTCATTTTTAACTCTTTTTTTCTTGACTTTTTTTTAATTTTAATTGAAGTAGAGTTGACATAAAATGTATCAGTTTCAGGTGTACAGTCGTGATTCAACAATTACAATCATTAGGAAGTACTCGCCACCATGAGTGTCATTACCATCTGTCATCACACAAAGTTATTACAGCATTATTCCCTAAACTGGAGTTTGCATCTCTGTGACTTTTTTTTTTTTAATAACTGGAAGTTTGTAGCTCTTAATCCCCTTCACCTAATTTGTCCATGCTCCCTGCAACTTCTCCTGTGGCAACTGCTACTTTGTTGTCTACATTGAAGAGTCTCTTTCTCTTTTGTTGTTTTTTAGATTCCATGTAAAGATGAAATTATAAGGTTTTTTTTTCTTAGCATAATACCCTCTAGATCCATCCAGTTTATTGTGAGTGGCAAGATTTCATTCTTTTTTTTTATATAGCTGGGTAACAGTCCATTGTGCATATATCTCACATCTTTATCCATTCATCTGTTGATGGACACAGGTTACTTGCATATCTTGGTTATTGTAAATAACGCAATAAATAAAGAGGTGCATGTATATCTTCAAGTTAGTGTTTTTGTTTTCTTTGGGTGAAGACCGAGAAGTGCAATTTCTGGATTGTATGGCACTTCTATTTTTCATATTTTGAGGGACCTCCATACTGTTTGCCAATTTGCACCAATTTACCAATGTCACCAATTTTTTTAACCACTTTTTTTTAGCAAAGTTGTACCAATTTACACTCCCACCAATAGTGCACACAGGTTCCTTTTTCTCCACATCCTCACCAATGTTTGTTATTTCTTGCGTTTTTTATATTAACCATCAAACTGTAATATTTTAATACTTGATAGTCTTTTATTGATGATCCTGTCATACTTCTCTGCAAAAGAATATGGAAATTTAAATTAATATTTACTTTTCTATAGCTAAAAGCTCTAAGTGTTAAAGTTTTTTTTCTGGATTAAATTCTCATAATCATTATTCATATGTGATTGATAAAACCACCTAAAGATATTACAGTTCACCCTTGAACAACACAGGCGTTGGGGTACCAATCGCCCTTGCAGTTGAAAACTCATAAGTTTTGACTCCCCAAATCCTTAACTACTAATAGCCTACCGTTGACCAGAAGCCTTACCGATAGCATAAATAGTTGATTACCATATGTTTTATATGTTATATGTACTATATTCTATATTCTATAAAGTAAGCTAGAGAAAAGAAAATGTTAAGAAAATTATAACTAAGAGAAAATATATTACAGAACTGTACTGTGTTTCTCTGAAAAAAAATCCGCATATGAGAGGACCTATGTATTTCAAAGACATGTTGTTCAAGGGTCAACTGTAGATGTTTGGCAAAGCGTTTTTAGATATTGAAAGTCATTTATTGGAAATGTATCCTTTAATCATATCTATTGGGCTTTTTAAAAATTAGTTCAGATGTCTATAAGTGAGATTATTGCTGGCATGAGACAGGGTTCAGTGAAAAATACAGCAAAAAGAAGAGATTTAGAGTAGAATCCATAACACGTTACCATTAAATTTATCAAAATTTTATAGGTATGTGGTGGTGATAAGAACAAAGAAACTATTGGTAAATAAGAGCAAGGGAGAGGCTTCAGTCCAAGTAAAAGTGAATATTATCTATGTACCTAATAATCACTTGGCAAAAGTTGATAAAAACACATTTCTCCTACATATCTGGATTAAGATTTGTTAAGAAAACACAGAATTTACTCTTGATATGGAACTCTTTTACTTGGAAATACAATGTTAATTGTCAGAAGGTGGACCTTCCACTTCCTTCCCCCTGAAATAATGCAAAATATGTAGCTAACAGGCGTCCTTGATAAAGGAGGGGTTCTCCAATAATAATATACTGTGGTATTTCAAATTGCCCCTTTGGAACATTTGAGGCTTTTCTTTAAGTTTTTATTTTTAAGTAATCTCTATGCCCAACAAAGGGCTCAAACTCACAACCCCAAGATCAAGGGTGGCACACTCTTCCGACGGAGCCAGCCAGGTGCCCCCTATTTGAGGCTTTTTGAGTTAAACGTACGGCACTTACAATGATGCCTGGCACTGAGTGTCTTGGTCTGTTCGGGCTGCTACACCTACCATGGACTGGGTGGCTTATATGTGACAGGAATTCATTCTCACAGCTGTGGAGCCTGGAAGTCCAAGACTGCAGTGCTGTCAGATTTGGTGTCTGGTGAGAGCCTGGCTTCCTGATTCTTTCCAGATAGGTGTGTTCTCTCTGGGTCCTCACTTGGTTGCAGGGGTAAGGGAGCCCTGTAGGGCCATTTTCACAATGATACAAATCCCATTCATGACCTAATCACCTCCCAAAGGCCCCACTTCCAAATCGCTTTGGGGATTAGGTCTCAACATATGAATTTGCGGGGGGGGGGGTGCGGGGGGTGTCTATACCACTATTTGAAAGGAGAGCCGGAAGGCAGAAAGCAGGACAGCAGGTACCAGCTCTGTCGCCCTATGAGAGAGGACATATGGACTTGAAGCAGATGGAAATTGGGGCCCTTAAAACTCTGAGAGCTCCTTTAAAAATCCTCCTGTGACGCCAGGTATCTCAGTCTGATGACCACGGCCTTACACCACTCCTCAGTAAATGAGCTGGTATTTGAACCTAAGTGTGCACAGCTGGGAATGCCCAGCAGGTGGCCCTGCAATCCATTTGTTTTTGGGTAAAGGAAGCTTTGCAGATCACTACAAGCAAGGAATCTGATCTTAGCTTAGGAGCTAAGTCAATAGTTTTTCTCTTCTCTGCCGGACTGTTTAGAAACAGGGACGCCATGAAAGAACACAAGGAAAGAGGTATGTGGACGGTTGACCAGAGGTTGGGTGTTTCAGAAAGAGAAGTGATGTGACTTATTCTGAGAATTTAAGGAATATAAGCATTATGCAAGTCACTGCTGATTATAGACCCACTCATAAAAGCATTAGATCCTACTTCCAATTACCATAATTTCCAGTTCCCAGCACGAGTCAGATCTTATTATCCAGAATCTCAGTTCTGTGTCACTCAGCTTAACTAAACACACAGCCATGGGAGCACCCATCACACTGGAAAATTGAGAATTGTCCTTGGCACAGAGGCCACATGGGAGAAGGTAATTATTCTCCAGCACTGCAGATGCAGAGACATACTAGGTAAGTACAGTAAGAGAGTACCTGCCACATAGGGCAGCTTACAGAAGAAAGCAGAATACGAGGAGGCCAGGAGGGAGCAGCTACCCATTTCTTTAGCCGGAAGCAGGTGGTACAGTCCAGTCTCCCCCAGAACTGGCCTCCTCTCTTGCCCTGCTTTCCTGCCCATGGCATCCGCCAATCCCTTTCTCCTGCACAAAATGTTTGCATTTCCTCTGACCTGCAGGGCGTTCAGGATTAGAATGTCTGTCATCTACTGCACCCCATTGTTTGTGACAGGAGCCAGGGAGCCTGGGAGATAAGGTTCATAGGGAAGTTTTCAATTTCTCTCATATTTTGGCTTCTGTCTTGCTGTCTCTGATCCCAGGGGAGCGTAAGGTCTGTAGGGACTGGGGCTCTAAGTAACCCCTGCCTACGGTTAAGGGTTAGATTCTGTAGTTCTGGCTTTTTGGCTTTTGTTGTCAGGTCTGGGCACTATGATCAGTATGTTCTCTGTTTTATGGCAGGCATTCTTAGCCTTGTGTTTTTCACTAAAGATGGGGTTAGGCAGCCGTGTGTCTGAACAGAAGCCGTTTTGTCAGTTTAATGCCAGATATTATTTTTTAACATTTGGTGTTTCAGAGGTAAATCTTTGTTAATGTGCTAGAGCCACACATAGATCTTCTCAATCTAACACTTTTAGAAAGAATGTTCTGAACGTCACGGCTGTGTCATACCAGCTCAAAGCTGTAACTAAACACATTGAACTTGAATCTCAAGTACTGACAAGTCCAGTACCTGGCATACAGTAGGCACTCATTAAGAGTTGAAGAGTGAACAGACAAGTGAATGGATGCATAAAGTGATTCCTTCTTCTATTCTTTCCTCCCCTGCCTTGGATTGCTCTCAAACAGTTGCACTTTATAGCTATAGTGAGTTGGAAGGAAAGTTAGAACGCTCTCCCTTCCTCCCTGGTTGTCCTGCATTGTGAAGCAAAATTATATGTTTACTGGAAAGGCTTGAGACTCCATCTCACAGTTGCTTACTCATCATCTGAGGCTGGACCTCTGAATAAATACCTAAAATTCTACATTGGCAAGTTTTAAATGTCTGTAGGCAATCTAATGCAATGACAATTCCATCCAAGGCAAAAAGAAAAGTCCAAGATCCTCCCAACCCCTGAAAGATTTCAACACAAACCAAAATTTCTGCCATATACATGTTTGTTGGACAGGGGAAACAGGCCCCTTCTCAATTCCTTAACAGCTTTTGAGATGCTATGGCCAGATATCAGCTGGGTGTGTGACAGTGTTTAAATGGCTTCCAAATGCTTTTGAGTTTGGAAATGCAGAAACCCCATTAGAAAGTACTGTTTCCAAAACTTGTGATGTTTAATCGTTCACAGAGCACATTTCCATTCCTTATCTCATCTGATCCTCAGAGCAAACAGTGAGACAGTATTTTCTCCCTCTGTGTCCTGCTACCGCTGTGTTCCTTTTTCTCAACATGTATCACGTGCTTTGAGGGTCGAGTGCGATGACAAAGACAAACCTCTTCCGTCCACGGTTGTGGCAGCATCACCCTGTTTCTTACCAAAAAACCCCTGAAAGACAATGGAATCCATGAATTTTTGCCTTAAAAAAAAAAACACCACGACTTTCTCTTAGTATACAAAAAAGTTAACTTTGACAGAATTTCCAGTTTCTTTTTTATTGTGGTAAGAACACTTACCACAAGATCCATTCTCTTAACAGATTCCTGAGTGTACTCTGCAGCATTGTTAACTACGGGCGTGGGGAGCTCTAGAGCCGATTCACCTGGCATGACCGAAAGTTTCTACCCACCCAACAGCAGCTTCCATTGCCCTCTCCCCCAGCCCCTGGCGTCCACCAATCTACCCTCCGTTTCTGTGCGTTTGACGCCTTTAGATACCTCACGTAAGTGGATTTGTGCAGCACTGGTCCTGCCGTGTCTGGCTTATTTCAGTCAGCGTCACGCCCTCCAGGTTCATCCATGCCGTCCCAAATGGCAGGATTTTCTCTTCTTTCTTTCTTTTTTTTTTTTTTTAAGATTTATTTATTTATTTATTTATTTGAGAGAGCGAGAGCGTGCACGAGGGGGAGGGGCGGACGGAGAGGGAGAGAGAATCCCCAGCAGACTCCACGCTGAGCCCAGAGCCCAACGCGGGGCTCGATCTCACAGCCCTGAGATCACGACCTGAGCCGAAATCAGGAGTCAGATGCCTAACCAACTGAGCCACCCAGGCGCCCCAGGATTCCCTTTTCTTAATGCTGAGTCATACCCCATTGTATATATCACCTTCTCTTTATCCATTCATCCATCAGTGTATATTTTGTTTGCTTCAAAAAACTTAAACTAGTATTACCATAGGATGCAGCAATCCCACTTCTGGGTATTTATCCAAAAGAATTGAAATCAAGATCTTGAAAAAATATCTGTGTTCCTCGGTTGAATGGAGCATTATTCACAATAGCGAAGATGTGGAAACAATCCAAACGTATTTCAATGACCTTTGGCATTTTTAACTGCAGACCTCACAAAGTCCTTCACTCTCTGTACTCTGGAGAAAAACACTAACTTGTCCGAGAAACAGAAACTATGGCATTGCCGTCGTGAGTATGTTGGAAAAACTGGAGAGGGAGTCGAGGTCACGTGATGACCCACCAAATGGAGGGAAATCCGCAGAAGGTTGAGAGTCTTGCAAGGCGCACGGTTGGCAGGGCTAGCCCGCCCCCACGCCAGCACAGGGGTGAGGTTTGGGAACCTGTGGCTCTCGGTCAATGATGCCACGGTAGAAAGGTCTGGAATAAGGGACAGGGAGGACTGCTTATCAAGCTCACTTGCTGGGTTTCTGCTTACACGTATATCTTTATTACAATACATGTGGAGAAAAACAATTGATTTTTCATTTTAGTCTTGTAATCTGTGTAAATTTCCAAGTGCTGTGAGAATTTCAAACTGATTTTGGAGCTTTGAACCAATAATGCTAACCGGGATTTGTCATCCTTTATAAGGTAACCGAGTGTCAGGACTCCCCTCCGAGCCGGTGATGAGCCTTCTGGGGTTACGTCCTCTCTCAGCTGCGAGAATACCACTGTCCATTTCTCACTGATACTTAAAAATACCCAAATATTTAAGGATTACATTCACTAATTAATCAAGAAAGAACTTTTTAATGTTTCAGCCTGTGCCCCCACTCCTCATCTTGCACTGATTATTTAGAAAGGATCCAAATGCTGAGTTTAATTAAAAGCACACGACACTTACTGCAGCTTACCTCAGATTTAAAATAAAGGGTATAAAACATAACAGAAACATGTGTGCTCACCACAAATTATACCCACTTACTGATAACTCACAGTGTGTTTCTGCCAAAACAGCTCTCATGGGTTGTATTTAGTGGTCCGTGATCTTTACATTTCCGCCTGTTTTTAAGCTAGTACAGTTTATTCTTATGATGTAAGGATGGCTAGGAGATAAGAGTTTCATTTTTCCTTTTTGTGATCAACAGACTCTCCTGTTACCTTTGCATGTCTTATTTGAGAAGGATTGCTTATGTTGGGGGACTTACTTTAAAAATTCATCATTTGTTGACATTTCACTGGTAGTTTGAAGCTATTTTCCCCGGCTTGTTTTTCATGTGAGGGGTGGTGGTGGGGGGAACCTATCCTGTTTCAGAATATAAACAGCATTAAAACCCTTGGCGAAGCAAAGGAAAGTTGAAACCGCTGAACGTTCCAGCACATATCAAGAGTTCTGTGTGTTTTAGGTGATAGCAATCTGTCCACGGGCTGGAGGAGCAGAGGATCCGGGGGAGAGTGGAATGCACGTCACAGTTCTGTGCCTTGTGTATTTACCGCACAAAAGCTGCACACGCACTGGAAAAAAATCTCAGTTTCTTCTTCGGACGTAGCAAAATAACCAAATGCACAGAGAAATGCTCAGTTGGGTGACGGCACTTTCTGTCTGTCCTCGGGTATCTGTCATCACCTCCGGTGCCCCAGGTAAGGTTTCAAAACGGTGGCTGGCTCAGAGCGTCCTTTGGAGGTAGTCTAAGGCACCCCAGCGTATTATCGCTCCTGTGCCGTTTGCTTTCAGGTCTTGCCTCTGACTGTGGAACAAAGACCATGTCAGAAAGCGTGGGGCCGTCAGTGCTCAAGTGGGGGATTTGGCCTCTCTGAGAACCATATGTACAGGTAGGCTCAGCTACACCTGGGACTTGTTTTTAAATAATTGAATTACACGTGTATTAGTTTCCTGGGGCTGCTGGAACAAAGCACCACAAACGGAGTAGCTCACAAGCACCATGAGAGTGCTCCTCACCCTGGGTCTGGAGGCCAGAAGTCTGAGGTCAAGGCCTCGGCAGCAGTGTGACCCCTATGCAGGCTCCAGGGCAGGATCCTTCCTGCCTCCTCCCGTACTCAGTGGCATTCCTTGGCATTCCTTGGCTTGCAGCTGCCCGGCTCCAATTTGTGTTTCTGTCTGCACGTGTACCCCTGAGCGTCCTCTCCTCTCTTGAGAGGACACCCCCCACCCATTCCATAAGAACTCCTCCTAGTGAACTGGCTGCAAAAATCTGATTTCCAAATAAGTCCCCCCCCAAGATTCCAGGTGGATATGAGTTTGGGGGACGCTAGGCCACCGGTAAGCGTGCATCTTGCAGTCACCTTCTGTGTGCACAGTACCGAAGCCATTCTCCAGGTCCCCTCCTCAAGGAAGCTGCCGCACACTTCATGCACAATGGGTCCCCTCACTCCAGCAGATCAACCCACGGACTCAGCCAGACAGAGCCCCTGGTGATCGGCATCCAGAGCAGTTTCTGGCATCTACTAGTACTTCCAAAAGGAAGAAGAAAAAGAGAAGGAGGAAAGAGGAGGAAAAATAGAAGAAAAAAGGGGTGGGAAAGGAATACAGACAGAGACGAGACACTGAGGAAGGAGAGGACAAAGCAAGCCCTTGTCTGTTGGGCTCAGGGAGGCTCAAAGCACCTGCTGGCCTGAGAGCGAGAAATGGCACAACTTGCCCATCTAGACGCTGTCTCCGGGCTCGTCTCTGAAGCACAAAAGTGCAGGTGGAACGGTGCCAGAGATCGGGCTTCCCAGTGGCTTCACTCAGCTGGGATCCGGGTGCTTGTGCAGTGGGGCACACAGCCCACGGTTACCGCCCCTGCCTGTGCGTGGGCAGCAAGCTCAGGCCCTCCGGGAAAGAGCTGTGAGGGCAGGGGAAGCTTTCTAGAACCCAGTGAACGTAGAGCACTCGAGTCCTTCCTGAGGGTTTAAGGCCACCATACCTGCTATTCACAAATGACAGCACAAGGATGGCTGCACGTTCAGCGCGTGCCTGGTTCAGTGGTGCACCACAGAGCCGCCTGTGATGGAACCTTTCAGCCCAGTCAGAGACGGTCTGTACCGTGAAATCAACGAACTGTGCGGTTCAGGGATCCTCTGCCACATTTGTAAGTATCCACTTCTGCACCTGATTTTCTTTTTTCATAATTTTGTATCTCTTTTCTTCAGGAGAACTTGTAAATTCCAGATCCTTCAGGCCCCATAAACTGGGGGCCAGCCTGGGCTAATGAAGGATGGTTAGAGCTGCCCAGAACCACCAGGCAAAACGTTCAAGGCCCACCCAGCCCTGGGTCCCAGCTGCTGCCTCAGATCATTCCGGAAGACATGTGGGTTTCATTCCAGAGGCTTCTGCTGTCTCCTTGTGATTTATAGTGTGCTGCCTAATTTTAAAAACCCACTTCGCTTTTCACCATACTTAATTTTACAGAAAATAAAATTGAAGAAACCAATCAGCATGTATGAATCAGCAGTCTCAAGAATACTTTCAGCAGGCTCCTGATTATCTTCAGGAAGTACGTCTCCTCATGGAAAAATCCCCTGGGCAGCTTTCAAAACCCCATCATCTCCCTGTAGGCTTCTAGTGGTTCCGGTGTAACTGGTCTGGGATGCAGCCTGAGCATCAAGATTCCTGAAGCTCCCAAGGCCCCTGGGTTGGGGGCCACTGATAGGATCCAAGTTTGTCTACCTAGTGTGCCTGTGTCATTGGGAGGGGCTGTCGGGCGAAAGACATGAGGGGGCTTCTGGGCACTTTCGGGAGGGTGATGGGCCATGAGGAGCCAGGGGCACAGAGGGAAGATGGGCAGCAGGGCTTCTTGTCCCTGCCACGTTTCCTTCGGGCCCTGTGTATGAGATGCCTGTGGAGGGATCCAGCGAGCACTGGAGCAAGGGAATGGGGCAGCGAGGGGGTCTGAGCACCTGTGGGGGATGAACAAGGGCCAGCCCAGGGGACTGCTTTTCTGCAGGTGCTGTGGCAGAGCAGGTTGGGAGCCTCTCCTAAAGCCTGCACCCTAAGGCCAGCAGCACCCTGGCACCCAAGCCCCCAACGTCAGCTCCCGGAGGGGACCTTGGTGTCTTCACAATGTGCAAGGCTTTGCTGAGGGATTCTTCAGGCAGCAGGTGTTGGAGCTGAGGGTGAAGAATCCCAGGGTGCTGCCTGCAGCCAGTGGACAGTGTGGGGCCCGAGGTCACCTCGTCAGAGATACTGATGATGCCACAGGGTAGGCAAGCTTATAACATTGAGCAGAGCAGGGTATTGTGCCACAATAATAAATACAAAGAGGAAGTGTGTCCCTGTTTTGTAATCCCAGTGTGCTAAGACCTGAGACACAGGGCGACTTTAATGGGAACTTCTTTCGGTCTGGTGGATTCAAGAACTCCCTCAGTACAACTCAAGACAAAGTTTCCAATTAAAGCTGTTATTGAACAGATGGGGTTCAGTTGTTAAATGCTACCGGGAACACTGAACAAAGTTTTATTCCCCTTTAGAACATTGGTCTCCTGTTGGGCGAACACAGGCAAGATAAATGAGGCACTGAGTTCAAAGACGCAATCTGTTCATGGGTTATTTCGCAGGTTTTCAAACTGTAAACAGTTGTTGTCGCTCACAATTCAAGTGTCGCTATTCACTGTGTTCTCAAAAGAAACAAAAAGGAATTGGAGCCTGGTTTTGGGGACGTGAGGAACTCATCCTTAAGTGAGTCTGAGGTGGAGTGTCTGCTCAACACTCAAGTGCTCCAGTTTCCCAAGTCCGCCGGAAATCTGTAGGACACGGCTGAAGACCGACTTGCATTCAGCACCCACGCGCAAGGAGTGTCATATCCGCACAGTCCGTTCTCGAACTGCCTGGGATGCCTGGAGAGTATTCCTACCTTCAGACAGGTAAAAAGCATGCGTATTTCTTCCCGTGGCTTCTGTAACTAGCTAACAAAGACATAGTGAGCTCAAGCAGCAGCCCTTCACTCCCTACAGGCTTCAGGTCAGAAGTCTGCAATAAAGGTGTCAGCAGGCTGGTTTCTTGTGGGAGCTTCTGGGGAGAATCCACATCTTTGCCTTTTCTAGCTTCTGGAAGGACCCTGTGCTCCTTGGCTCATGGGCCCTTCTTCTTTCTCCAAGATCCTTCCCTTAATCACACCAGCAGAGTCCCCTTTGCTGTATAGGGTGACATATGACAGGTTTCAGAGACTAGGCTATGGATGCCTTTTTTGTTGGTGGTTGTCATTATTCAGCTTCCCACATGTGTGAGGTACTAGTGGACGAGTCTCCTGGGAAATGAACAAATCCCCATCAAAGACCCATCTGGAAAGTCCAAATTTGCAGTATCTCAGATGAACACTTGGGGGGCTATGCTTCTGCACGGTGAGTTTCAGCTTAGCCATGGGCTTCCTTTTCAGTTTGCTCACATCAGTAGAAATGCTCAGCCTTTCTTGTCTGCCCTCCTTTTGTTGGTAACTGTCTTGTTTTATGTGTGTAACTGAACGTTAAACGTGACTCTTCCTATAGTCTTTGTCGTTGCCACAGAAACCTCTAAGACGAGCACAATGTAACAGGTGCAGATATTCTGACACCCTAGTGTGGGGCTCCACCAGCCAAGCAGGACTTGAGCAGGAGGTGTCCAAAGGGGTCCTGCCAAGCTTAGCCTTTCTACTCTCTCACTTCCACAGGCAAAGCCAAGACTGTTCAGAGATTGAAAAGGGAGTTGATGAGAAGTTCTCTGGAGTAGGGTGTTCGGGTGCTGGATATTTGCTTTCCGTTCCCCACTGGGCAGAAGAGGAGGTGCTTGACGAACCTGGAGCCACTTGAAAAGCTTGTAATGAGTCTATTGACATGAACGTCTGATTTATGCTGGAAAAGCTTACGGCTGACTCACTACAGCATGGTCTGCCCTGCAGACTAGAGGAAGTGCCTGGGAGGGGAAGGGTCTGCCTCCAGAGCTTCCTGTGGGCCAGATGGGGAGCCTGCAGAAGGGAACCAGACTGGATCATCTTGAGTAAGACCCTACCCAGGAGAACCACCTGGAGAAGGGGCTCCCAGAACAAGGGCAGAGGATAAAGTGCCAACAGTCAGAGGCAGCATCAGACAATGAAGTCAATTGGAGGTAAGAGACACCCAGCCCTGGGAACATTATCTCTGAAGAGCTCATAAAAGCATCTCTTGATGAAAGAAATCAGCATTTGAAATATGTCATATCTCGAGGACCCCAATGTCAAATCACAAACATCCTCAAGGAAGACATTTCCCTCCTGAGGCTGCCATGTGCATGTGCAAGTCACCCTGTGGAGTTTTGTGGTGCAGAGTCTGCAGCACCGTTTCTCACATCTGCTCCACAACTGGAAGGTCCCGAAACACCAGCTAGCAAGTAGGGGAGGGGGTCCCAGTTCCTGCTAATATGGAGAATGAGCATGAAATTTTGGCTCTCTTTCCATAAATGAACCTTGGGTTATAGAGAGAAACATGGACTCAAAACAACAACAAATAAGCAAATGCCAATCCCCTGGGAGACTGATGGCTGGTGTGGGGTGGAGCAGGGTGAGTGTGGCTTCAGTTGAAACAGAGGGTGGCTGGTGTTGGCTTGGGGGTGGGTACAAGTGAAGGGAAAAGTGGCATAAGCTCTCTGCTCTTGCCCCAGTCATTGCCCTGGGATCATCACTGTCTAAGACCAATGACATAGGGGTCCACAGGAGTAAAATCAGGGCAAGACCAAGCCCATGCTGAGTGAGGAGTCAATGCAGCCATTCATTGACTCAACACATATTTACCAGGTGTCCTCCATGCGCCAAGCACTAATCTGGACACTGGACGCAACAATGACAAAACAGAAAAAACTCATGCACTCAGTGGGGAGCAGCAAGTGCAAAGTTCTGTAGGTGGAGGTGAGTCTGGTTTATCCAGAGAACAGCAAGAGACCAGAGGGGCTACCACGAAGACAATAGGGGAAGAGAATCAAGAGACGGGGTCAGAGAAGTAATTAAGAGCAGATCACGTAGATTAAGGTAAGGCTTTAGTTTTTAATGTAAGCAAGATGGAAAGCCACTGAGGGTCTTGAGCAGAGAAATATCTAACTTTTCTTGAGAATGAACTGCAGGAAGGCAAGGTGGAGGCTGGGTGAACAGTCAGGTTGTTGCAGGTAGAGATATGGATGGAGCTCGGGATGATAGTAGGCCAATGGTAACAGTAGGAAAATCAAACAAAATACGGGCAAAAGACTTGAACAGACACTTTACTAAAGAGGATATATGGATGACAAATAAGCACATAAAAAGATGTTCAACATCATTAGATGTTAGGGAAATGCAAATTAAAACCACAGTGTGTTAACTATAAGCCTTATGTGCCCCTTCATACCAATGTTGTCTTAGATTGGAAATTCCAAGAAGGCAGGGAATTTACTCTCCATCAGAATGGCTAGAATAAAAGAATATTTACAACACCAGTGCCTCGTGAGGATGCAGAGCAACTGGAAGTCTCAACGTTGTTGGTGGGGTTGTAAAATAGTGCAGCCACTTTGGCAGTTTCTGATAAAGTTAAGCGATCCCATTGCTGGGTATAAAATTCCTGGAGAAATAAAAATGTATGTTCACACCAAAACCTGGGCACGAATATTCACAGCAGCTCAGGTCATAATCACCCCAAACTGGAAACAACTCAAATGTTCTTCAACAGGTGAATGGATAAACAAACTGTGGCACGTTTATATGATGGAATGTGACTCAGTGATAATAAAAAGGAATAAATTATTAATACCTTCAAAGACTTGTGTGAATCTCAAAAAATATGGAGCGAAAGAGGCCAGTCTCAAAAATGTATCGTTCCATTCTACGACATTCTCAAAAAGTCAAATCTCTAGTGATGAATCTATATTGCTAGATTCAGTGATTCTGGAAAGAACAAAACTTCATGACTACCAGGGCATGGGATGGAGGGAGAGGTGAATGTGGAAGGGAGGTGTGGGGAGGATTTGGATGACAGGACTATTCTGTACATATGGCGGCATGAATCTATACATGTGCTAAAATTCATAACATGGAACACACACACAAGAGTCAATTCTACTGTCTGTTCACTTAAACACAATAGAAGCTAATATCAGTTAGGACTTGTACAGATGATTATTACCATGCGCTTTCTTAATTTATTTTTTTAATTAAAGAAGAATTGACATAAATATTGTATTAGCTTCAGATATGTCACGTAATGATTCAATATTTATATACATTTACAGAATGGTCGCCACAATAAGTCTCGTTACCATCTGTCACCATATGAAGTTGTTACAAAATTATTGACTACATTCCCTGTGCTTTTGAAACCCCACGGACCTGCAAGTCCCTCATCAGAGCAGATTTTCTTACAGCTCCCAATAACAGTTGTGCAATTTCTCCAGTTACACAAATACAACATTTGATTAGGTCACAGGAAATAGAATAATGTGGGAACAAGACATGGATGCCTACTAGGGCCACTCCTAAACAAGTGTGAGGGAGTTTCAGAGAAAGAAAAAAGAGACATAAGGATTGCAAAGGAGGAAATCAAACCACACTGATCTGCAAGCTGAAGAGGAGGGATTGATTCTAAGAAATTCGGAGAGGAGAGCTCACGGCCCCTCCTCAGTGCAGATGTTCTGGCCTGAGGCTGTCCTGAGCCAAGAAAGGAGAGACTTCTTGAATGAACTCTGGAGTTGTGATATTAAACAGAACTGAACTCTTTACCACCTAGAAAGGAGGCTATTGTTTAGCACTGAAAGTGACTAAGCTGTGAGAATTGCCAAAAATGTCAGGAGCCAGGAGTATTGAGAAGGCTACATGCTGTGAAAAAACCAAAAGATAGCACCTGGAAATCTGGAAGTCTGTGATGTGACCCCCTGGTGAGATGTTCAGCTCTGATAGGATAGAAGCAGCAAAGCTGTGGGGGGCCAGGACCCACTCTGAGATGTCCCCCTCCATTCCCTGCTTCCAGAGGAGCGGGACCTGGGGCCAGCTCCCCAGCTCAGAGCAGATAAAACCAGCGCCTTCCCCACCCTCTTGGAATGTATGATCTACAACAACAGTGTTGTGAAAGGGCACAGAAGGCTTAGAGACAACTCAGCAAACCTTTCCCGTTAGGACTGCAATCTGCAAAGGAAGAAGGATAAGTGCGTTTGGCAGGAGGAGGGAGTGAATAAGGGAAAAACTTACATGATGGAATGAGAAAAGCCTGGCAGTGAAATTGGAAAGGGAGACTGGGGAGCGTGGGAGGAAGGCTGGCCTCCAGGGAGTGAGGTGAAGCCCGTGTGGAGCTAATTGGCCCGCGGGGATGAAAGGCAGCTTTTATTTAGGCTAGAATCACTTGATTACTTGCATTGACTGGCATTTGTCATAGGAGATTTTCATCCTGAGGAACCCTGTAGCTTGGCAAATGTGTAAAATATAGTTTTTGTTACTTTTAAAGAAAACACCACTGGTCTATGTTAGTTGCACTCAGAACAGCCATACTCTGCTTTGTAGAGAGTCGATTTTCTGACCTCACAGAGGCAACCATGCTTTATCAGAAGGCCCCCTTTCATTATTGCTTAGTATTTTTCTTTATTAACAATCCTGTATTCTAGCAGAGACTCAAGCAGCTCTTTGTACACCCAAGTTCATAGCAGCATCGTTCATAAGAACCAAAAGGTGGAATCCGCCCAGGTGTCGATAGAGATGAATGGATTAGCAAAATGTGGTCTATTCCGCACAGCAGAGTGTCATTCAGCCTTAACAAGGAAGGAAATTCTGACGTGCTACAAGATGGATAAATCCCGAGGACACAAGTGAAATGAGACAGACACCAAAGGACAAAAATTGAATGATTCTATTTATGGGGTACCTCATTTAGTCAAACTCAACAGAGACAGAATGTAGGCTAGTGGTTGCCAGGGGATGGGGGAGGGGGCAGTTAGTGTCTGACAGGCACAGAGTTTCAGTTTGGGCAGACAGAAAGTTCTGGAGACAGATGCTGAGACTGGCTGCACAACAGTGTGAATGCACTTAATGCCACTGAACTGCATGCTTAAAAAGGGCTAAGATGACAAATTTTATGTTATATATTTAACCACAATAAAAAATGTATTCTTTTTTTTTAAGATTTTATTTATTTATTTGACGGAGAGATAGCACAAGTAGGCAGAGACGCAGGCGGAGGGAGAGGGAGAAGCAGGCTCTCCGCTGAGCAAGGAGCCCGATGCGGGGCTTGATCCCAGGACCCTGGGATCATGACCTGAGCCGAAGGCAGCCATTTAACCGACTGAGCCACCCAGGTGCCCCCCAAAAATGTATTTCCTAATGGGGAATTCTATATATTTCAGGCACGTGTTTTGTTATTAAAAATAGTATCACCAAAGAAAAATACATAATACCATCAATCTATTTATGAGCCAATTTCATAGATTATCCTTAACTATTTCTCTCCATTTTTCACTGATTCAGTGCCAGAATTATCTTGAAAACTTATTAAGTGCCTGCTGATTTAGAGAGGCATCTTGTGGCTCCCTTTATTGCCCCTTTAAAAGCTCTATTTAGTTCTGTAAAAATTGTAGCTGCTGGTGGGATATGAAGAGGAGACCTTAAACAATGAGAAAGTTTCTTGTTTCTCTGTTGTGTTCCTGCAAAAGCATCCGTGGGAACAGTGTAAAAACAACGCTGTAATTCCTTAGCCAACTTCTGAACCTGCTTCATTTCCCTTTAGCATCCTTTGGGGTGCTGTCTTCCACAAGTTTACTGTCTATAGAAATTCTTCTGATTCTGAATCTCAAGGTTGGGGTCAATGAGAGGAGCTGGTAGGACCTCACCCGCTGACATCTGAGGATCTGCTCAGAGCCATGGGCTGGAAGCTGAGGAATTCAGGATACACAACACCTTTTCCCTCAAGAAGTCCCGGGTTTGTGGAAGAACCAGATTTGTAAAATACACACACAACCAAATAGGCGCCATGGAAAGGTGTGTAGACAGTGGCAGGGTGAAGAGAGGGGAGAGGATCAGGAGGTGAATGGATAAATAAACTGTGGTCCATCCAGACAATGCAATATCAATCAGTGTTTTTAAAAAAAGAGCTATCAAGCCATGAATAGACATGGTGGAACTTTAAATGCAGAGTAGTAAGTGAAAGTCAATAAGAAAAGACTACATAAGGTATGATTCCAACTCTTGGCATTCTGGAAAAGGCAAAACGATGCAGACAGTAAAAAGATCAGTGGATGCAAGGGGCTGGGGAGAGGGAGGGAAGAAGAGGTGCAGCACAGAGGATTTTTAGGGCAGTGTAAATACCCTGGTTAATACCATAAGGGTGTATACATGTCATTATTTGTCCATTTGTCCAAACCCACAGAATGCACAACACTGAGAGTGAACCCTCATGTAGACCATGGGCTTTGGGTGGCTTTGAAGTGTCCACGTAGGTCCATCCATTGTAACAAATGTACCGCTTGGCGGGGGGGCGTTGTTGACAATGAGTGAGGTTGTGCAGGCGTGGGAAACCTCTGTACCTATCTCTCATTTTTGCAGTGAACCTAAAGCAGTTCTAAAAATTAGTCTAGTTTAAAAAAAAATCCAGTGTTGGGTGTGAGAGAGAGGCAGGACCACGGATCGCCCTGGGTTTCTGGACTAGGAGGTTATGGGGTGGACGGTGACATCATTGGTGGATTTAAGGCTCCCAGAGGAGTGTCCTGAACAGAGAAGGTGGAAGTTATCTGAGAAGAGCCAGGCCATCAGATGCTTTCTGGGGAGTGGGGCTCAGATGGCACAACCTTTTCTATGTAATAATGTGAAAGCCACTGCTAGATTTCACCGGTACTTGGAGAGCCAGGATTAATGAGGGTGAGGGGAAATTGGGGCGATTTGCCACCCAGACTTCTGTGCTGACATTTAGTGACCCTTGGTAACAGAATCTAATTCCAGGATTACCGGTATTTTCAGGATGCTTATTTGGCAAAGTAGCCTCAGCCAAGGCATTTCGGCTTCTCTGATTTTAGCAACTCAGACCCATCAGGGAGCTGAGAGCCTTCTCCTTTCATCGGCGGTGAAAAAGACCCCCTTAATTAGGCGAGCAGTCATACCCGCAGACTATTCCAGACTTGCTTTACGGTGGAGCACTGCTCTTCTGCAAAGAGTTGCATGTCATTTGCCAAAAGTGAAATAACAAATTCTGGAATGTCCCCCTTTGCTAAGGACCCTTGTGTGAGCGTCTCACTGCCAAAGAGCATGATCCTTTTTTCCCTGTGAGGTGCTTCCGCGTGAATGGAGTGGGCTCGACAGGGATCTCTCACATGTGCTCGCATGAAGAAGGCACTGTGTATAAAGTGCCAACTGAAAAAAGGGTGCCGGGCAAGACCGAGAAGGACCGGCATCCGCAAGGTTACTCCCATCCCTCCTCTTCCACTGGAAGGAAATCCCAACCAAGCAGCTGTGTCTTGAGTTGAAATGAAAATATGAGAAGAGAGGCCAAAAAATGTTCGACATTTCCTAGTTTGTCCCAAACCATGTGGCGCAACTGGAGGTGGTTAGGGAACCCCAGAGGCTTATAAACCAAGGCGAGCCCTGGGAGGAACACGGTGATTCCTTTTGTGCAGGGATTTCTGGCCAACCTTAACAGACAACAAAGACATCAGCAACATAGCACAGCGAAGGCTGCAGTGAGTGGCTCCGGAGGTACATTCAAAACAGTATAGAGAATAATGCTGAGTGTCTGTGGGTTTTCAGTTCGCTGACCTTGACCGTCATCGCCAGTGTTCTAAGACCAAAGAACAACACTGTGGTCCTGTGTTCCCCAGAGCTGAATTTCAGGAGCACCTGCAAAGGACACGGTGCTCCATTTTCTCTTCAGCTCTACTGACAGATCCACGACAAGCCATGGTTTCCTCTCTAATGTAGGCTCTTTACACGACCCCAAACCAGGCAGTGCCACAAAGAAGAGAGGACCTGGACTCCGGGTTCCAAAACGTGATTCTATCATCAAAGGACCTACTTGCGGGACAATGAAGGCACAATCACCTGCCTTGTAGGCCACTTCTGGTCCTTGAAAATAAAAATGAAGAGTCTTGATTAGGGGAATGCACTTTAAAATCACAATGAAATGCTGCATTACATCCACTACAATGGCTATCACCAATGCAAGGACTGTTTGCCACGACAGGGAGAAACTTGAACCCTTGTGCATCGCTGATGGGAATATAAAATGAGGCAACCACTTTAAACAACAATTTGGCAGTTTCTTAAGCTAAACATAAATTTTCCATAAGACCCACCAATGCCATGCCTAGGCATTCAAGTAAAATGAAAACATATGTCCACATGAGGACATGTACATAAATGTTCAAAACCGCATCGTTCACAATAGCCAAAAAGTGGAAACAACGCAGATGTCCATCAACTGATGAAGATCCGTAGAATGGAAAACTATCCACGAATACAAAGGGAATGAAATACTGATATGTTCACAACATAGATGAACCTCAGAAACACTGAATTAAGTGAAAGAAGCTAGTGGGGAAAACCTATTATGCAATTCTATTTATATGAAATATTTGGAAAAAACCGAATCTGTGGCGGCAGATTCGTGGTCGCCTGGGGCTGGGGATGGGTAGAGGCAGTGAACGTAGAGGGGCAGGGCAAGAGAGAGCTCTCTGGCGTCGTAGATATGGTCGGAACTCGATGTGGTGATGGTTGCACGACTGTCAATTTGCCAGAAGTCATTGAATACATACCTAAAACTCAGGAAATTTTATGGCATGTAAATTATGCCTCAATAAATCTGTTACAAGCTAATGATGCTGACTAGAACCCAGAGATCTGAGAACACAGGAGGTGGACGATGTTTGGTCTAAGAGGCTGCCTGCCCTTAGAATGGAGGAAAGTGTGTGCCCTCTTTATACGGGCAAGAGCGATCGTCCCGAGTTTCTGGGCAGATGATGAGAGATTTTCTCTGGCCCCTGGAAGATGACAAAAATGAAAGAGAGAAAACATGATATAATTCCATGGCTTGGCCAGCTGCCCCTCCATCCCTTCACAATCAAGTCCTTTCAGGGTCCCTGGGTATGCTTGGAGGGCAACACCTAGCAGGTGCTCCTGGGATCAGCATAGGTTTGGCACCGACAGCGGCAGACCCATCTTCTGTTCGGGGGTCCCTTGGGGGGCCTGGGTGGTCAGAGGGGCACGGGGCAGGAGGCGGAGATGCAGCATATCCTCCTGCAGAGAATTCCATGTGGTAGAGTAATTGTTCCCACCAAAGGAGGGCTGAGACCCTGTTCTTTCACTTCTATATCTCTGACACCAAGGAAGTGGTGCTCAATAGAATGAATGAATGAATGAATGAACGAACTCCTACCATGTTAAGCATTATTACAGAAAAATGAGCAAGGCTGTGAGATCACAGAAGACGAAGAACTAGCACTTATAAAGTGGTTCAGGGTGGCCCAGGGTCGTGTCTCTCAGATGTCTAGCATCACAGCAGCTGATGAGAACAGAAGCTACGGATACCAGAGCTCTGCGATTTGCCTCTCCTCCAGTAATTCATCTCTTTAAACAGCAATGCTTGTTTACTATATCTTTAAATAATGTATGGTTGTCTAAAATCAAATTAGAAATTTGACATAAAAAAATAAAATACAACCTCCTGTCCTTCCTCCATCTGGAGATAACACTGTAAACAATTTGATGTCTCTTCCCATAAGTTTTGGTGTACATGCAAAAATATATGGTATGCACTAAAAAAAAAGCCTCAGATGGAACATAATGTTTTGAAACCTCAGTGATATATTGTGAGTGTCTGTACTGGTCAAGACTCTTTCCATTGTGAATGACAGAAAACCAACCCACACTGGCTGAGCCACAAAGGGAATTTATGGACTGGGTAACTGAAAAGGCAAGGGCTCAAATGCAGCCCTCAGCAATCCTTTCTGGAGGCTAGGCTGGCCGTATTCTCCCACAGATTTTTTCTGCAGTGGTCCCTGGTGCCTGCATCTCAGGTCCCAGGTGCCTGCCCTCTTTCCCACCAGTTGCAATAAGAACTGAGTCCCCTTGGCTCTCAGTGGCCCATTGGGGCTTCACCCCTCTGGTTGGGGAAGGTGCTGCTCTCATCAGCAGACTTTGTCTCAAGCCCATCCCCCATTGCCAGTGGAGACCAAACACAAGGACTGAGTGGGAGAGGGAATGATTCCCCGAGGAAACGTGGGGTGAGTGATGACAAGGGAGGGGAAATGACAAATTCTCCTGTGATCCCTCTCCTGTCAGATAGACTTCACCACCTAGTTTCCGATGACGGCATACATCGTCCACTTAGGGGTGATGGAGGTTTATCTAACTAATCCCTACTATACACGTCTGGGTTACTTCCAACTTGTTGCGGTTCTAAAGGTTGTTGTTAGGGACATCCTGACGCATCAGCTTTGCCCAGCTCCTTCAAGAATGTTGGATTCTCCTAAGTCAGGGTTAAATGGTTATTGAGCTTCATAAACTAGACGATCTGAAGACGCTAGGCAAGATTGCTAAAGAAGCCATGCTTTCTTTTTGACCACCCTAACTTCCGTCCCCTCACACCCTGGGACCCTGGCCTCTGGTTGTAGAGGATTCCCAGAGAGAGCTACACCCTGAGCCCGACTCAGGCTGGCCCAGACGCAGGATCGCTTCTCCTACCTCTCCAAACACAGCTCACATTTGAAAAGTAGAGCCAATCTCACTTCAGACAAGAGCAGGGTAAGTACAGGGATATGGTAAAATCCAAACGATGGTGTAGTTAGCCTGTCTGAAGTGTGCAATGTGTTTGAAGAGAGATTTTTCTTGAGTGGGGTGGGAAGTCCGACTATCCATTCTTATCTTCAGGCTTACCCTCCCTCACCCCACAACAGGATAACAAGTGACTGGTAACATGCCACCTTCTGAAAGGTGGCCTCCCCTACTCTGTAGTTCGCCAACGGGCCAACGTGGCAGCCACCGCTGGGATGGGAAACAGATGGTAGGAAAGCATGAGTTAAAATCTTGTTCCAGTAAAAACTTTTGCAAATCACTGGTAAAGATGATAAATGTTTGAAACTTTCTTGGTCAATGGCAGGATCCGTCAACAAATGATTGTGATACATATAGAACACTTTACGCTCTCACTTCTAGAGTGGGCTATTCCAACATCGAAACAGGAATTAGAAGATCAAGCCTAGAAGCCTCTAACACTGTCATTGCCACTGACAGATCCTTTAAAGGAGCTGATGCCCTTTTCTATGAACTGTTAAATAGTGACATTCACTCAATCCACCTGCCAGGTTGCTTGGAGAATCATATGAGCTAATGTATGTGAATATGTCAAGTAGTATATTTAAAACAGACATATTTGTCGTTATCCAAGTCCTTTTAGGAAGAAAAATATTTTTATAAGTTCAATGTATGTGGAAATGTAGCAGAATCGTGCACTAAGAAAGCTATCTAGTATAATCAAAGTCAGAAAACTATAGAATGTTACCTTTCTCCCCCCAGTAATGCCCTATAAGTGAAACGTTCATGCTCTTTTCTCGGTGACAAGTTCAACTGTCAATAGATGAGTTCAGAACCCAAAGGATATGTTCAAACATATTCTTAACCCTGTGATGTGTCTGGATTGCTCAATTTAGCCTCAGGAAATCAGAAAGAAATATTTATGTGTTAAAAACACTTTCTCAAGAAAAATTCCACACGGGGCTCAAAGTTTTCTGACCTTTCACTCATTTCTTCAGCAGATATTCCTTTGTATCAGGTGTCAGATCAGGTGCTGGGGTTACAACATAAAATAGGACAGTGCTTACCCTCAAGTAGCCTCTAGTCTAACGGAAGAAATAAATGAACAAACACAGTCTAGTCTGAGTGCTTAATTAAAACAAGCTAACCCTGGGTGCCTGGGTGGCTCAGTTGGTTAAGCGACTGCCTTCAGCTCAGGTCATGATCCTGGAGTCCTGGGATCGAGTCCCACGTCGGGCTCCCTGCTCAGCAGGGAGTCTGCTTCTCTCTCTGACCCTCTTCCCTCTCATGTTCTCTGTCTCTCATTCTGTCTCTCAAATAAATAAATAAAATCTTAAAAAAAAAAAAAAAAAAACAAGCTAACCCTGATCACATAGTACTTCTTCCAATCCCTGGGTGCCTGAGGCCTGGGCCTGGGTCCTGGGTCCCGGACTCTAGAACACGGGGGCCTCTCCTCTGCTTGTAGACTTTTGCCCTGGGGGCTATGCAGAGCAAAATTTTTACCTCCTTCAAGACGGAAGAAAACTACCCTGTAAATTTCTGCATGAATGCAGCATGGCTGAAGGGATCCCTGTGCCCAGCCATTTGTTTTTTCTTTCTTTTTTTTTTTTAAGATTTTATTTATTCATGAGAGACAGAGGAGGAGAGAGAGAGAGGATAGAGAGAGAGAGAAGCAGAGGGAGAAGCAGGCTCCCAAGGAGCAGGGAGCCCAATGCGGGACTCGATCCCAGGAACCTGGGATCATGACCTGAGCCGAAGGCAGAAGCTTAACCATCTGAGCCACCCAGGCACCCCCAGCCATTTCTAATATTATGACTCGTTTCCAGAGTTTGGGTAAGAGAGTAGGGGGAAGTAGTTCTTGGGTTTCATACAGTTTTTTTTTAAGGAGTCACAGCCTATTGAAATCAACCTGATGTGAAGCAGGCAGTGGGCCAAGCCCCTCCCCAGCTCTGCCCATCCCCTTCCTCCTGACACCCTAAGGCTGCCAGTCATTCTGAATCATGCAGCACAATTGAGGAGCAGTGCTGATGGCACCAACGTGCAGCAGGCAGGGCCCTGGGAGATGAGACCTAACTTGTTTTTCTCTGTTCGTGAAACCAAAGCTTCATATTCTGTTGTTCATGCAATTACGTATTTGTTTGTTTGTTTGTTTGCAGCTCTGGGGGCGTATCTTTAGTATCAAGGGTACAGCTGGCCTGTAAGTCACCTTCATGTGAATACCCAAAAAAGCCCCCTTTGGACAGGTAATTCAAAGAGGCCCCTTCCATGGGGCCCCCTGGGGAAAAGGGTTTGGTGAGCTGAGCTCTGGTGGACCTCAGCCCCACCCACCTCTCCAGGGCTTTGTGCAATGTGCAGACTGCCCAGCAGGACAGCAGGCTGCATAGTCCTGCATTCTGAGGACTTTATTTTGGTCTAGAGAGTACTGTAACTCCTGTGTTAAAAACAATGCTGAATATTTAAAGGATCTCTTTATTGTGGGGTTAAAATTTTGTTCTTCTGGGTTTTTTTTCTTTATAAAATGCCAAAAGAAGTATGATTGACATTTTTAAAAACTTACAAAAGTAAAAGCTGCCTTGCAGATCCTAACGTTAACTCTGACTTCAAGTTCTGTTTCCCTTCTGTGATTTTTATTCCTAGGTTGTAAAGGATAAGTGTTCACACATCTTTATCTCATTCTTCTTCCTATTCCTGCCCCAGACCCCCAAACTCTTGGGAAAAGGGATCAATTTCACACCATCAAGTCAAGATTTTAAAGCAATATCCTCGGATGCCTTCTGGGCTCCACAACTGTTTTGAAATGAGACAACCAAGTTTCGATACAGCCAGCTTACAAAAATACTCCCAGCAGTGCTTCTGTTTGGGGGTGCCCTGGGAAGTGGGAGAGCTGGCCATTCGGAAAGGACCCCAGTAGGCCATGACTGCCGTTGATGGAGCCATCCCAGGTCGGAGTGTCTGTTGCATCAGGGAATACTGGCCCTGTACCTAAAAGGCTCCTTCAGTGGTGTTTGTTAATTTGATGTTTCACAACTCCTAGAGACTTCGGCCACCCAGCAGTGAAGGTCAAACCCTAAGTTGCAGAATAGGCAAGGTTAAGAAGCCAGTTCCCTGGGGATAATCACAGAGTGCTTTATCAGGCTGGAGTGGTTCCTGTTATTCCTAAACTCAGGAATGGCAATTCAGGTGGAGGCAGGCAGGAGGGTGATGGCTTTGGACTGGCACAGAAGAGGCCTGGAATAAGCTTTTTTAAAGTGAATGCATGAGCCCCCAGGATGGACGGCTTTCAGAGGCCTTCAGTTGTGACAGTTCACCTCTTAGGACACCACCCACCCAGGACTCTCTTTCAGGGAACAGAGGAGTGGAGAGGGCTGGCAAGAACCAGAGACAGCTCTGTTGGCTGAGGCGCCCCACCTATTTTATATAACGACTGGGATTTGAACATGGAAGCATGCTCCCCAGATGATGTTATGAATATACAGCCGTACAGATTTAGACACATTTGGTGAACACTTGCTTTCTCCTAGCCAGGGGCAAGCGGAAATGTTTCAAGGGTGTGGTACTCTCTGTCCACAGAAAGGACGCCCTGGCAGTTTCTTTGGCATCCTGGGCCACAGCGGTGGGATGTAGGACGCTGCCTGGGAAAGGCGGGCAGGGGTCGCTAAGATGTCCCAGTGGTCCCGACCCCTGGAAGCCCAAGTTGGTGACAAGGGGAGAGAGGAATCTAGCAGAGGGGTGAATGCGGGGTGCGGGGGACAGAGCTGCAGCCGAGAGCAACCAGGGATTTGGCAGGGTGGGGTGGGAGGGGGCTCTGTAAAAAGGGAGTGCGGGGCACTGAGCGGCCACCCAGAGAAGGGGGGAGATCTTGTCTGAATTAGAGATGTGTTAACAGAGGAACCAGGAGTCTGAACGGGGGGAGTTTGAATCTACGCGGGTTCTGCGGATTTGGTTTAAGAGGGGGAACTAGTCTTCTTGGAAAAAAGGTGCAAAAAAAAAAAAAAAGGTGGAAAAAGTGTGGGGATGCGGCGGGCGGAGCAGGGCGAGCAGCTCGCGGACCCCGGGAGCGGCGTGCGGACACCCCCTTCCCGCGGCACCGCGGCGGGCGCGCAGGCTGTGGCCGGCGGACACTCCACCCTACCCCACCCCCCGGACGGGCCGGCGCGGGCCTTTCCCCCGCGCCCCCTCCCCCGCCGAGCCGGGCAGAGCCGCAGCGCCGCCGGGAGAGCGCCGGGCGCGGGCGGCGGGTCGGGGCGCGGGCGGCGGGGCATGGCGCGGAGCCGGCCCGGGCGGTGCGGGCGGCGCGGGCGGTGCGGGCGGCGCGGGCGGCGAGCGCTGCTGGCCTGCGCGGCGTGGACGGCGGGCTGGGTGCTGGCGGCAGCGCTGCTGCTCCGCGCGCACCCGGGCGTCCTCTCGGAGCGCTGCACCGACGAGAAGAGCCGCCGCATCCTGGCCGCGCTGGTAGGTCCCGCCGCTGCACTGTCCCGCGCCGCGCTCCCTGGGGGCCTGGGGTTGGTGGGAAACCCTCCGCGGGCCCCGGGAGCGGGGGAGTCGGGCGCGGTCGTGGCACCCGGGGGGCGGGGGTCCCGGCACGGTGAATGGAATGCCCGGTGCGTACAACCCGCCTCTGCCTGGGAGTCTGTGGGCGCGCGGAGGAGTCTCCCTCCTTTCGTCAAAATTGGTCCTTTGTCCCAAGATAGAGTTCCTGCCAAACGGCTCTCCTGCCGCCCCTGAGCCCGCCCTTGGAAAGTTCGCAGGTCTGCGCCGAGTCTCTCGACAGCCCCTCCGTGCCCGCATCCCGTGTGGGGCGGCCGGGCTCGGGGCGCTGGCGACGGCGCGGGCCGGTGTTGGGGCTCGGGGCGGGCGGGGACCACGCCTCTGCTTCTCGGGTTCTCTCGCTCAGCGGCCGTTCTATGATGCCAACCTGGGTGCATCTCGCCAAGCCCAACGCAGACGGCTGGTAGGGCCCCTGACTCTCTGCGCCCCAAAGCCGCGGCTCTCGCGGGCACGGTTTGTGGGACCCCAGGCAGAGTGCGCTCAGGGGAGCGGACCCCCGCAGACCCCTGTCCTGGGGTCAAGACAGCGGTCTCCGAACAGGCGTGGGCCTGAGTGGTCCTAGCTGGGCTGGGCAGGCTGCTGTGTGCACTGGGCCCCAGATGCTCATCCGTTCATTCCAAACGTTGGCGGCTCTCAGTCTCTCCGTTTGGTCCGGAAGATTATGGGGGTTAGGAAGACTTGGAAAGAGGTAGGAATCCCCTAAAGGAAAGCCGAAAAGGTGAAGACAGCGGGCAAAAACTGCCCCTTTGGTTTCTTACGTGGTGGTTATTCACTTCCTAAAACAGTGACCATCTAGCTGAGCATTTGCTGTGAAAGATGATCTATTTTCTATAAGAAATCTTCAAAAAACGCATGGGAAGTTTACAGTCCAATTGCTTACATATGGGCGGGGTTTTTGAGATTGTAGTTTTTCAAATTTTCATAGCCTAAAAGTTAAAAAAAAATTTAAGTGAGATTGGAAAAATTAAAGGACTGAAACATACAAACGCAAATCATATTCCTTAATTGAGTCTGATCTGGATTGATCACAATGTGAGACCCTCATCAACGATTCCCTCCATCCTCTCGGTCACGTATTATCAGTCATCTATATGGGCTGTTACACTGAAGTTCTATCAAGTTTTCTTTAACTTACAACTCATCAACTTTCTCAGTAACCCATATACAAATTCCTTCTACAAGGCTTATTTCACCTGTTTTGGGGGGACTGATTGACGAATTTTAATGAACAAAAAGAGGTTTTTTTCCAGGATGGAATACCTGTTTACAAAAATAACGCAATAATCTTTTTCATTAAAATAAAAATGCTGTTTTCACTTATTTATCTTTGGTTAAGTGGGAAAAGGACTAATGGACTTATGGCCTAATATAATTTAGGTAATTGCTAATCATAATTTTCCCAGCATGCCAGCTCATAAATTAAAAACAATTCTGGTTAGAGGTTCTACCAATATATCTCTAATGGCAGCCAGCTGGGGTTTTTAGTCTGACATGAAGCTGAAGATATGGGCTCTGCTTCTGAAGGCTCCCCATCTTGCCTACTGCCCAAAGAACAATTTGAAATACTGCCTTTGTCTGTCTTCCCGAAGGTCATCTGATGTTGTCTCAGTGAACTGATTTTTCGGGGAGCATCATCTGGGCGCCCTGTTCGAGGCCATTATTTCTCACCTGTGCTCAGGGCTTGCCTTTCTCTCCCTCTCTCCTTGCCTCCTCCCCTTCTACCTTCTCTGCTCTGAATTTGTGGGTGTTAGTCCCACCCAGCACCCTGGCTCCCTGTGCCCCAGGACACTCTGAACTCGAACGGGGCTTGAACAGCCCCGCGGTCTCCACAACCCAGACTCTGCTGGGACCTGGCTGCCACGCAGAGCCTGGCATGGTGGCCGCCCAGGACTCGGGCTGAATCGACCCTCTGTCTCTAGGGTCCCGGGCACTTTCAATTCATTCTGCCTGGCTTTTGTCCTTAATAAGAAAACTGGCTGTTATTTTTCTGACTGCTCTCCAGACCCTCATTAGCTTTCCCTTGGAACACCAAGCACAGAAGGAGTGCACTGCAGCTGAGCCAGAGGGAGCCCTCTCCCTCCCTGGCAGAGTCTGGGGAGTCCTGCACCCCTGCTGGGGTCCCAGGCCGCCAGTGTGGCAGGTGCCATTGCTGGCCTGTGGAGGGGTCTGTAGACAAAGGTGCAGAGCTCAGGGAGCTGGGAATCCAGCTGGCTGGCACCCTCAGGCGGCACCCCTCCTGCCCAGGGAGCTCAGTGCACTTCATGGCCCTGGACGGGGGGAGAGTTGGAAGAGCCAACTGGAATTGTTCCAAGGAGTTGAGCCCTGGGTCCTCTAGCTTTGGAGGTTTTTGAGTCAGACCGCTGTGCTCCTCTGGACCATGGCTTTTCAGCACATCTCATAATCAAGACATCTGTAAGCCCTCTTCAACTTCTCTGAGGTTTCTAGAGCCCTTCTTTTCTAGTGAGCTGTGTCCCGGGCTATCCCAGGCTGGTGAGTATCACCAAGCCTGGCTCCCCGTTCCACGGGCAGAGCACTGCACATGACAGCAGAGAGATACATGCTGTGGGCGCCCACTGTGCTTGCTGTGGGCAGGCCCTGGGCTAAGTAGCTTTCTGCGTATTAGTTCACTTCAGCCCTTCGATAACCTGTACTCCCCTCACTTCACAGATGGCAAAACTGAGCTCTGGGACGTAAAGTAACTTACCCTGATTCACGCACTCATTGCGTCCTAGAGACAGTATGGGACTCTGTGCAGTGTGATAGTAGAGACTCCATGACAATCAGTGGCTTCCCCGATAACGAAAGCCCTGAGTAACAACTGGATATTCTTCATCCTTCCGTAGCATATCATTTTCAAGGCATCTCAAAAATATTCCCACGGGCTCTGTTATTCAGAAGGCTTAACTCCCTTTTGGCTCTTTCGCTCTTGATGTGACTTAATTTAGTTGCCTACAGTAGAGATTGCTTTTTCATAGGGCAGGCTTAACTTTCTTTGCTGTGGTAGAAACCCATGGTCCCAGTGGGACTACAGCATCCAGGAAGATTTTATAGCAGGGAATGTCTCTGTTTTCCCGAGTGCTCTGGCCGTGTTTGTAATATGTATCTTCTGAGCCATCCAGGGGTCAAGAGAGGTTGCACAGTGGACGAGCTAAATGCTCTGAGATTCTGCAATGCACAGCCAACTGCTCAGGGAAGGAGTTCTATCGTGTGCTCTGTTGCTAACCACGTAGAGACTTCATGCTCCTTAAAAACAAAAACAAATACACAAAAGAAAACCCAGCCTTCAGGCATGACCTCTGAGACCCCATCAGCAGTTTCTCAGACTCAGTGGACAGGTTTTGTTTTTGCCTGAGAACCATGATCCGAGCTGGAGAGATTCTAAGCAACAACAGCTAAGACATTCCTACCAGAACTGAGAATTCTGGGAACATGCGTTTGTATGGATGCCCATAAGTCTAGAAACACAAATCCACTGTGAGTTTAAGTAATTAAAAAATGCCTGTCAATGGTAAGGAGACTTTGTTTACTTGGTTGTTTTTTTTTTTTTTCAGTTTATTTTAAAATGTGATACCTGTGGATTTTGTGTGTACTCACATTTGGGCACAGAAGTTTACCTGTGTTCATGCTGGCAGCACCCCCTCGTTTTCAGAGAAAAGTGACTTTAAACACTGAGCTCAAGTGAACAAACCACTTTTATTGAGTTAAAACATAGCTACTTCAGTAGGACATGCTGCTCATAAAATAATTTCACTATTTCCTCTCACATGATGGCAGTTTTTAATGAGCTCATAAACTTGTAAATTGCCCTTTAAGTTCACTCGTGTTTAAATGCTAGGTTAATTGTTCTCCGGGTTTAGGAGGCACAGACCTGAAAAAGGATTGTGCAGACTCACTTTAGCGCTGGTAGGCAGCAGAGCCCTGGCGCATGAATTTTACGGTCTCTGTAAGAGAGTACGGACCCGAAATGCCAAAAACACATCATCCTAAAGGATGATGATGAAGAGCAACTCTGTTATAACCACACTGTGCACACCCTGTTCTAGTGTCAACTATCTCCTAAGATGAACGAGGTGACGGGGGTACCATAAGTTAGGTCATAAACCCAAGACCTCCCCTATGGTAGCTGGAGGCCCTCTGGGGTCCTGGGCACCTCGCTCCACTCCCTGGCCTTTCTGATGCTCGACACTGCAGCCCCCAAAGCTGTCAGCCCTCCAGGAGGCACACTTCTACCCCAATGTGGTAAGCCTCAGGAAAACAGCCCCAAATAATGCTCCCCTCCAAAACTGATAGGCTCTATGCCAAATTCGATCATTATACCATTGTTCAAAATGTCTTGCAACTCCTGTTTGGAATGGCCGTCCAAATTTGCAGGGGCAAAATTGCATAGATTTTAATTCGATTTGAACTCGACTTCAACAATGCAGGGTAGTTTTGTAGAAAACACTGTGCTGTGGGGAGTCCGTAGGAGAGAGGATGTGCTAGTGAGTCTGGTGGATTGGGAGCTGGGCGCTGAGGACGGAGATGAAGCTTCCCAGGGGCAGCGGGGCTATCTCCCCGCCCCCTCCCCACCCGTGGAAGGTTGATCTGGCCCTTGCAGGGTAGAAGAATTTTTGTCTGGTGGAGACATGGCATCTTTTCATAGGACAGCCCGGTCTGTGACACACAGGTGCTTGCACTAACTTTGCTCTCCACGCCCCTGAATTGTATCTAGTTCTCTGAACACACTACTTTGCAACTCTGGCTCTTTGCACAGCTTATTTCCTGCAATGGAACTGCCCCCTCTCTCCTTCTCTGCTAGGCACACTGCAATTAGGCTTTCAAAATTGAGCTCAGGCACATCTCTCCGGGAAGAAGCCTCCCTCTCCACCCCCCACCCCCCCTACCCACCCCCGCCACAATGACCAGGGCTGGAGAGGGTGGGAGAGAAGTAGCATTCACTGAGACCATGGGTCTTCTGCACCTGTGACCTTGGTTGACCTTCACAGGGCTCCTGTGACACTGTATCAGCATCCCATGCTATAGACTTGGAAACAAGCCACCAGCTGGTCCGGGGCAGAGCCAGGAGGCAAACCCAGTCTGCCCCAGAGCCAAGCCTGGCAGTGTACCTATCCTGTACAGATCATCCTCTGCTCTCATTTATGAGTTTGGAAAGCAGCCACCTCTGTAATGTGAACTCCTGAGCCTGGTACCTGTAGTTGGATAGGGGCTCAGCTCACATGCAGCTGGGTGAAGTCAGGAGAGTGGCATTGTCGATCTGAAGGTGGCCTCGTGTGGCTGGAGCAGCAAGGCCTTGCCCATGGCCATCCCCAGTCGCAGAGGAGTGGAGCGGGCTTCTTGGCCCACAGGTGTCTCTCCTGGCCAGTGGCAGTTTTGGCCGCAGCTCGGGATGAAAGTAAAGGCCCTGGGCCTTCATAGTGGAAGCCCTCCACACTTGCCACCCAAAGCACGCTGGACTCTGTCGTCCTCCACCCTTCTCTCTGGCTTCTCCCAGAATTCTGAAGCTCTCAGCTCAGGACTCAGCCCTCCCACCAGACCGTTTCTGTCACCTGGTTTTCTTTTCCTGTTCTGTGCTTCATACAGAAGCACTTTTGATTCAATTCTAAATGTGACAACATTCCAAAGATGTTTATGGAATTGAATCAAATAATTTTGGGTATCAACTTAAAGGAATTTTGGGACTTTATAAGGACGTTTACTAAAGAAATGTGAAACTCTGTAAATACCAGATAGCGTAGGGGAAAAAACAGCAACAAGTAAAATGAATGGCCCACGTTATTTCCATCATGCATAACTTTTGCTCCTGGTTGTCTAGAACACTTCACCCTTTCATTCCCACCTCCCCTCTGAGAATATCCTGAGAGGTCTGGGGCAGCCCGAGTCAGTGGCTGTGACTTACAAGGGGTGACATGGAAGCGATTCTAAGCAGAGAGTGAGTGACTCAAAGGGTCCTGATCCTTTCAACACTCGTTTCTTGGCCCCAAGCCATGGAATTAAGAGGATGGCATTTTACCAGCGTGTGTTATGTTAAATTGCAAGATGAGCACAGCATCAAGTGTGTTTAACACAGTTGTCAACACAACGTCATCACGGGTGTCTGTTTTCCAAAGACAAAAAAGCAGCCAAGCTTGGCACCCCCAAGCTCTGGGGGCAGATTCATGACCAGGCACAGGTCTCCGTCACTTGCATTCTTGTGCTTGGCGAGTTTGACACACTCACTACCCAAGGTGGTATACTAAGATCGAAAGCCCACAAAGGAGAAATGGCTCCCAGGAGCCTCCTTCAGCAGAGAGCCCCAGGATCAGGTCAGATGACATGGCCTGGGTCTTTCAGGCTCTTGTCCAGCTACTGCCTGAAATGGTCCCGAAAATCCAGATACTTGTTTTAAGAACTGGGAATATTTCTTTTTAGTAAGCATTCGGGTAATGCGTGCTTTGAACAATTAAACTAGAGTATTTATAAAGGTCCACCATCCTTTATCTAACACTTTGGGGCGAGGCATGTTTTTGAAGTCACACTTTTTTGGGCATTAGAAAAATAATATGGATCGTATACCTTGTATTTTGCATATGAAGCAGAACCAGTAATGAAACCAATGAATAATTCTGCAGCACAATGTATGGAAATTCACACCAAGTCGAATACACTCAGACTATAATTAGCCGCACAACTCTTCAGTTGGGGTTTAGTACCAGGTGAGGCTCATTGAGTCACAAATGTTGTAGTTTTCAGAGCTTTTGGGATTTTGGAATTGTTCCTATATCCAGGCATTGGAAGTACATTGTCTGACTTTGAGCTGCTTGTAATGCAAAGCTGACCAGCATGAAAGGACCCGAGGCTCTGAAGAGCCTGTAATTACGTACCTGGCCGTTGTTGGAGGGCCAGTCTCTGATGCGCCTGTCTCCAGTCCTGCTGGCACGGCCAGCCACGGGGCCTCCTCTGACTCATCTTTCCTGAGGGTGCCCCTCCGAGCCCTGTCACCCTTCCAGACTTGCTGGCCTTAGAGGCGGCACCACTTGGTGTCACAGAAGCGGGCCGAGGGAACTGCTGGGAGGGTGGTCACTGTGGCTGGCCTGCACCAGGTGATGCTCGCTGGGGACCCCCCCTTCCGAGATCTGACTTAGCCATTCTTGGATGGTGGTGTTCAAAGCTCCCCAGAGCGACCTGCACGTGTGGCCAGCGGCGAGAACCTCTGGCCCGGACAGCCCTGTCTCTGACAGCTGACGGAACGGTCACCAGCGGGTGAAAGGCTTTTCCCAGCAGCACGTGGCTGGATGGGGGCGCGGTGGTGAGGGGGGGGGGAACCCGCGTCTCACCTCTGGTGTCCGGACTCTGAAGACCTGGGCCTGGGTGAATAATGTAATAAATACGAGACACTGTTTTAGCTCTTTCAGTGAATTACCCACTGACCCAAATAGCCTGCGTGGTTCACGTTTGTGAGGTTTCTCCCAACAGCTGATCAAAGCATCCGCGCGCAGGGACCCACTGGCCCCTTTCCCTGTCCCCGCCCAGCGACCGCAGGGCCGCTCCCGCCTTGTGACTGACTGTCCCCTTCCTTGCAGTGCCGGGAGTACGAGGGCGGGGTGCTGGTGGGAGACCTCTGTGAGGACCTGTGCGTGGGGGAGAAGCTGCTGTACCAGCGCTGTTTGTACTACGAGAGGGGCAAGAAGGTGCTGCAGGCCGACTGGCGTGGCCGGCCCATCATCCTCAAGTCCAAGGAGGAGGCCTTCTCCAGCTTCCAGCCGCTCGCTCTGCTGCAGGACGCGGCCGACGAGGGCAGCCAGGACTTCCCCGAGGCAGAGCTGCTCCTGCTGGTGGCCGGCGAGGTCAAGAACGCCCTGGGCCTGGAGCTGTCGGGCGGCAGCCTGGGGCCGCTGTGGCCGGGGAGGCGCGGCCCTCGCTGGCGGGGCCAGCTAGCCAGCCTGTGGTCCCTGCTGCAGCAGGAGGAGTTCGTCCTCTTCAGCCTGCTGCAGGACCTGAGCCGGCACGCCCTGCCCGTGCTGGGCTCCTGTGGCCACTTCTACGCGGTGGAGTACCTGGCCGCCGGCAGCCCCCGCCACCGGGCCCTCTTCCCCCTTGACGGGGCCACGGGGGCCCCCCGGGGCGGCCGGGGCCAGGCCAAGGCCGTCAGCGACATGGCGCTCAGCTTCCTGGACATGGTGAGCCATTTCGAGGACGACTTCTCTCACCGCCTCCACCTCTGCGACGTCAAGCCTGAAAACTTCGCCATCAGGAGTGACTTCACGGTGAGTGGCATGGGGAGGGCGTGCGTGTCATGGCGGGGGGCGGGGGCAGAGAATCTAGGAGAGGGTTTCTGAAATCTTGGAGGGCCACTGCAACCTTACGCAAGCTTCCAGCCTGGGCAAGCCGGACCTGCTGGAGCACCTCCTTTGGGGTGTGAATGAGAGAATTTGAGGAACACAGGCATCGGGCACCTCCCTGATGGGAGATGATAATGAAGGCACCCACAGCAGGTTTGTCCCCCCTCGTGGCTCTTCTGGTTTCTCCAAAGCATCTGAGCAGCTTCTTAGACCTAATTAGAAAGTCAGTGCCTGCTGAGTGCAGAAAACAATGCTCAGGAGACGAGGAGCCACAGCAGATGACAAAGAAGGGTGGCCTTGGGGGCTTTCGTGCCACGGCTAGTTGGAGGATGCTGTTTTCACACCGCCCATGCTGTGTGATAGTGTCAGGCTTTTCCTGATACTTCCTTCTTGGAGCGGTTCTAGTTAGTCTCCCCTCCATGGGTGAGACTTCTAGAGGGACAGCTAGAATTCTGGTGCCTTCTCCAGGGGAAAGCCCTGCCCACGCGGAGTGTCTGCCTCTGCGCCACTCTGTAGAGGGTAGATGAAGTCCGTCTCCCACTCCGGGCAATGCAGGTGTGCAAAGAATCAAACGTGCTGGAGAAGCAGCAAGAGGGACCTCGGTGTTTTATTGTAAGATAACCGCCTCCCGCTTCCCCCCAGCGAGGCTCAGCCCGAGCGTCAGATTAATGCTGTGGTGACCCGGGTGCCTGAACACAGGTGTCCTTCCCCTGTGCTGAGACAAGAGCTAGGACAGCTTGAGAACAAGTAGGTGTGGGCGTGGGGTGGGCAGTGGGAGGGGGCTGTGCCCTGGTGCTCCCCTCCCAGGCTGCACCAAGTCAGCTGGTACCTGAGTGCTGGCGAGTGAGGCCAACTTGACTTCGGCCACACCAGGGGGCTGCTCATTGAGGGTGCTGGCTCATGGCAGAAGGGTGCTCTTCCTCCTGGTTAAAAACATAAAGGGACAAAAAGAGGGCTCTCTTACTGCCAGCCAAGGACTTCCACGGCAGGTAGCATAGGAATGCCTGCTTAAAACAGCCTGAAATCTAGAAAACTAAGTGTGCCCCCATGTAAACCCCTTCTCCAGTCAAGCCTTTGTCACTGTGAGGAGCATTGTGGCAACTTGCCCAAACTACTTTGTCCTAATGCCTTCCTTGTCCCTGGCTGCCCCAGAGGGATTGATAAGCTGGGGGTGGCTCCAAGTGTGGAAGGGAAAGAGCTGAGAGGTTCCAGAAGGTTCTGGGAGGTTCCCGGAGGGTCTGCACTCTGGGTGGTGAGCTCTGGAGGCGTTCAGCTCCGTCTGCAATATCCTGAGCTCCACAAGACCTCTAGACATGGTCTGAGCTGTGAAGGGGAGGGACACCCCAGAACTCTGCCAGCATATTTTTTGGAGGTGAAATCCTGGCCAAGCTTCCCTGATTCATGAGCAGAAAGTTTATGTAATGGACGTGAAGGACCACCGTTCTCTTTCTCAGTGAAGTCCTGGGAAACCAGGCACCCCACGGCCCTGGGAAAGGAGGTGTGGCGCGTCCACTCACACCACTGGCTTTGGCGGTTATGGGGCCAGTGCTCATCTGACACCCGATTCTTCATCCAGCAAGTATTATGGAGTGTCAGCAAGCGGAACCCCACAGGGGCAGTAACACTTGAGGGAATTGCGACGCTATCTCGGCTGGGTTCCCAGGAAAGGCTGTAGGAAGGAGGGGGAGCTGACCAGTCTTCCCCGGGGAAAGGGAAACGTGGCACGTTGCTGGCTTGTGCACTGCACTAGAGTTGTGCCTTCCAGCATCTTGTGCATGATAGGCACGAAATATTTGTTCAATGAAATAATGGCTGCACTTTTTGACCTAGTCCCAGACTGTGCCCTGTGGACTATGGGCTGGGGCACACAGGCCCTTGCCTCTGCCTGCGCTCTTCTCTTCTCGAAGGAGAACGGGGAGGGAGGACGGGGGTCCCCCTTGGCTAACCCTGGCATTACTGACCTCCTTACAGACACTGAGTTTGTTAACTTTACCTATGATTTCACAACTTTAAATGAAACCCAGCGATGTCAGCATCACCAGAGAACTTGTTAGAAATTCCGATTTTCTGCCTTCCCCCCAAGACCTGCTGGGTCCGACACTCTGGGGGTGGGATGTGGTGACTTGCAGTCATTCCTTCTCTCCAGGGCCCCACTTATAGGTCCTGAGAATTCATCTAGTGGTTGCAAAGGAACAAATGGGAAACACCATTGCTTCCTACCTCCAAACCGTTGCTAACAAGTGCTCCTTTCAAACAGATGTGTGTCCTACTTGAGAGCCACACTGTTCAGTGGGGAATGAAACAATTCTCATCAACCCTTTCTAGTCTGATGCCGGGATGAAGTTTGATGAAGATGCGAGTTACGTCATTCCATGCAGGAAGAGTGTTGGGATTCTCCTGATACGATTAAAGAAGCTGTGTGCAGTTCTTTCTGTTGGCTTGGTTGCTGTTCTTATTTTAGGTGTGTGGAGTTAGGCTTACAAAAGCTGTAATCCATTCTGCACTATACACTAAGAATTAAAAAATAAATCTGGCTCTCCCTGGGAGCCGGATGAGAAGGGAACAATCGGAATGGGAGCGAGAAGTCACAAGGAGCTGAAAGTGTATGTAGGGGCCCAGGGGAGGCTGGGGAGATTGCCAAAAAGTATAGAAAGGAGGGAGGCCCTGTGGTCCTGATAATAAATTATGAAGACAATAGATTCATGAGCACAGCCTAATATATTTTCAGTGTATTAGCTAGGTTAAATAGCGAAATTAGCTATTTCTTTTGGCTAAATAATGAGACAGGAAAAATTGATTAAAATTGTAATATCTGTTTGCTGTGCCTGAATTAGTAATTAGGCAAAGCTCTTACGTAGGGAAAAGTTCCCTGTTCTTTATGTTCATTATTCTCCATATATTTTGAAAGAAACTATTTTCCCTCTTCTGTTTTACTGAATCATCCCCCAAGGAAGTTTACTGCCTCTGGCATCACCCCTGAGTGAACAACAAAAATCCAAACCAGGGAATGTAGCTTCTAACACTGTGAGTTGCAGAGGAAATGGACCCCAGCCAATGAGGCCTTGTTGAGATGCTACCAAAGGCAGAAGGAAGGGCTCGTGTTTGGAGGATGGCCTGTGAAGGCTTGTGAGATGCCACAGACTCCATCAAATTCATCAAGTCTTCCAAGAGCTTTTTTAATACCTTGAAGCTATGAACTGCTTGATTTGGGCAGACTCCAGGTTTTATCAAGTTTGAGATCATCTTTTTTTATTTTTTAAATTCAGGTGGTGGTGGAAAATCCTTATAATGTAGATGTTCTTCCTTTTTACTGGTTTGAAGCCTATTTGGTTTGAAGCCAAGAAGATAAATCTGAAATTCCAGGGGGTCAATCGTGGGCTCCTGCTGACGGCGACATTTAGTATTTGATGCTGTTGGATCAGGGTCCATATGCATCAGCCCTAATGCGAGAGGGTTGATGCTGCCTTTCACAACCACACGTCCATCCAAGCATCAGTAGGAAGCCAGTTGACTCGGGTCACAGCTTTGCCGTAAGTAGACAGCGTAGGTCCTGCCCACCCAATTACACCCTCATACCCATAGACCTGCCCCGGGAGTTCAGTTTCTTTGTTGTTGATATTCGTGGGGATAAATTATCTGGGTCTCACAGCATTTATAATGCTGGTCCTTAAAGGCCAGAGGCCAAAGTGATACAGCAATGGGAGGGGAATTCATTTATTTTTAAGACATTTCAGAGAATCTGCTTTTTTTTTTTAAGGTTTGTTTATTCATTTGAGAGAGAGAGAGAGAGAGAGAGTGCGTGGGGGGAAGGGCAGAGGGAGAGAGAATCCTCAAGCAGACTGTGCACTGAGTGTGGAGCCGGACCCAGGGCTCGATCCCAGGGTCTGAGGATCTAACTGACTGAGCCACCCAGGCACCCCTCAGAGATCCTACTTTTAAAGCTGAAAAAGTGTTTAAAGTTGAAAAATGATACTTCTAGTTATAGTTCCAAATCCTAGGCTTTCGCCATTGACAGCAAAAGTCCTTTTTGCAGTGAAAGCCTCGCAATATGGTCAATGCCTGGTGCTTGTGTGAATAAAGCAGGCGCCGCCCCAGCTCAGCCTGGCTCCTCTTTCTGGCAGGCAGAGTTCTGTGATCCCACAACCAGCAGGCGCCTGCACTGCAAACAGGGAACGGAGGTGCCCTGGCTGCCAGGTCACTGAGCCCCGGCATCCTTTGATGGCCATGTGCTGTGTTGGTTACAGGTGGTGGCCATTGATGTGGACATGGCCTTTTTTGAACCTAAAATGAGGGAAATTCTCGAGCAGAACTGCACGGGAGATGAAGACTGCAATTTCTTCGACTGTTTCTCAAAGTGTGACTTGCGCGTCAACAAGTGTGGAGCAGAAAGAGTCAACAGCAACCTGCAGGTAGGCGGCTGCCGCCGCGTGGGCTGAGGGACATTGTTCTCTGGGGCCGCCACTGCCCTCTGCACGGTGCACCCGCTCATGTGGCCCAGGTCACCCCTTCCATGCCACCTGGGCTCGATGTGCTCAGTGGGGACAGGTACAGTGAGAGGCAGTGTCGTCTGGCCCATGGGGCTGTTGGCCAAATGACCCCATGGGGGTCTCCTGGATGGAGCGGCCAGCAGACGCCATTGCTGGGCTCCCCATCGCTTCCTAACGTATTCCTTTTCTAACTTAAAATTTTACTCGAAAGAAAAAAAATCCCTGCCCCAACTGGCAGAGCAAAGGAATAGAATTTTTTTTTTTTTTTAAATTTCAGAGCTAGATGTAACGACAGGTAGCTCTCGGGCAGCAGAAGGTAGCTGGGGTATGCATGAATGGTGCCGGTCAGCTGGGTAGCTCCTGTTTCACTCCTGACTAAACTGAATTCCAGAGGGCTCAAGTATTTACTCAAAAAAAAAAAAAAAAAGGATCCTAAGTGTACCAGAGAAAAACTGGGAGAGTTTAAAATACTACCTGAGAGTAAGGAAGGCCTTTCTGAGTATGGAACACAGCTCAGAGGCCATAGGAAGAACATGTGACAGATTTCACTATCTTGAAAAAATCCATATAGTGGAAACAAAACAAAACAAAATCCCCCCCAAATAAGAGCAAAATTTAACAGTTAAATGAGAAAATGGGCAAACTTTGCAAATGCTGGTACAGATCAAGAGAGCAGGAGACAAAGGCGGTCCTCATGCACCAGCTGCTGCCAAGGTTCAGAGAGTGTCCCCCGGGATTGTCCTTCCCCACTGGAGCTTCTTTGCCGTGGCTACTCCAAGTGTCAGGGGCAGCATCCAGGGATGGGTCAGTGGGAGCCGGGGCACACGTGAAGCCCGGTCTCCAGCCTCAGTAAGGGACACCGGAAGATTTCCTTCTCCCTCAGGTCCATGGAGGCGTGGTTCCCAGGAACGCACCTCAATAAATCCTTGCCTGCAAACCTCCCTCTTAGAGTCCGCTCTCCAGGGAGCCAACCAAAGCGAGGGGATGTCCTTACGATATAAAGAGTATCTGCGAATTAATATGAAAAAGGCCAACAATCTGATGGAAATGTGAACAAAGGATATCAACTTGATGATTCACTGGAAAGGAAGCACAAATAACGTTCACCCTGACTGCTAAGAGCAATGCAAATTAAACCATCAGTTGGCAAAAATGAAAGACAACACACGTCTTGGTGGAGCAGTCGGGGAGACAAGCGTTCTCATCATACATTGCTGTGAGAGTGTATCTCAGGACAACTTTCATGGGGTCGATTGGGCAATAGATACTAAAACAAAAAATGCACATACCTCTAGGCCCAGAAATTTCTAGTCTAGAAATTTAGTCACATGCGCAAAGTGAAAATGATAAACATGAAAGATATTTCTTGCAGCATTGCTCATAATAGCAAAAGTTAGGATAATCCTCAATTGCCACCAATAGGGAATAGTTAAATAATCGATGATCTACCCACACATTTGAGGTGCAGCCATGAAAGCAACAGGAAATCCTTGTAAGAATCGACATGGGAGGCTTTCTCTGGTATTTGGTTAAATGGGAATGGAAGCTGAAGAACAGTGTGCAAAAGACTGCCTTTTGTGCAAAGTGGAAGGGAAAGGAGATGCATGTATAGGCTTGTGTACTCTGTCTAGAAGGACATTCAAGGAAGGGATGGCCTCCCAGAGCCAGGAGTAGAGTGTCTGATGGTCAGGAGCAGCATGGAGACCTAGGACTTATGTATGGTCTGTCCTTGGGGACATTGGACAGTTTTGCACATGGATTATCAATTCAAAACAGAACTAAGTTCATTTGTTTTTAAAAAGAATCCTCGCCCTTGCAGGGAGGGGGAGACAGAAGTTAGTTGCTTATCTTCTATGAAAAGTAGCTTTACAACACTGAGGCCTCTGTTCAGTGAGCCCAAGACAGTGCAACACAGAAAAGTAAAGCCCATTAATTACGCAGCTCTGGGAGCAGCCCTCCTGGCAGGCGGGACCTGGGAAAGCTGTGGGAACAGGCTGTGCCTTTAGGTGGAGGATTTAAGGAGATCTGCAGATTCGGGGGAATTTCGTACCCTGTTAGTCTAGGCTTCGAGATGATGGCTTAATTTTTCACTACTGCTCCTGAAATAAAAGGGTTCAAAGTCCCTTCCAGAACAGTCTTTTCTCCAGGTGTCTCAACATGCAATCATGTTTGCGGACGACTTCTCCCCACACGTCACCGGACCCTCATGACAACCCTGTCCGGTGGTCATCGCGAGTTATGGTGACCCCCACTGATGGCCGAGCAAGTCCTCAGCGACGTGGTGACTCGGCTGAGGGGCCACTCCTTCGGCAGTGGCTGCCCAGTGCTCTCTGCTCCCCTCTCTCTTCGGAGGGTTTTCAGTGACCGGGGCCCTCCCCGTCTGCTGCGGGGCTGGACGCGGGACTCCATTCCTGGTGCTGAGTGGTTCAGGTTCTGGGAGGGAAGGCACCTTTGGGACCAGAGCATCCCTGGCACCGGGGGTTTGCAGCCCTGCACTAACCGCCCCGTCTGCCGTCCCTCAGGTCATCTGTGACAAGATATTCCGCCACTGGTTCTCCTCGAGTCTCTGGAGCTCGGCCTTATCCTTCCCGCTGCAGCGGCAGTTGCGGGAGGCGGTGCAGGAATGCGCGGACCCCGGGCGCACCGCGCGCAGCCCCCCGAGAGCAGCCCCTGACGTGTTCTGGAAGCTTCGGCGCCTCCTCCGAGAGACGCAGAGGAAACTGCAGGAGGCAGAGAAGTAGCCACCGCTGTGGCCTTGGGTGGGTTCCCTCTGGCTGGTTGTAGGGAGGAGACATTCCTCTGGGCCAGCGACCGCCCCCGCAGGTGTCCCTGTGCTCTTCTGCGGAGCGAGTCGCTAATGCTCTGTGGGCTCAGAGCGTTTCTCTTTTGCAGCCTCTCAGTCAGGAAACAGCGCAGACCCAAGGAGCCATTGCTCTGAGGAGCGTGCTGGCGCTCAGGGCAGGAGAGTTCCAGCGGGCCTCCCTGCCCACGTGACCGCCTTTCTAAACGTGTGCGTGAGTGTGTGCACACGAGCAAGTGTCGGTGTTTGCACAGGTGCACTTGCACGAGTGTGAGTGCGGGTGTGAGTGAGTTGTACCGGCATGTGCATGCCTCCGTGAGTGTGAGCAGGTGAGTGTGTGCGGCTCTGGGGTAAGGGAAGGTGGTTTCCCCAGCGTGCCTTTCTGGGTCAGCTTGCCTGGCTGGAATTTGGAATTACATACAATAAAAAAAACAAAAGTTGCATCTTTAGGAAACATAATTTGTAAGGAGAGGATGTGTAAGGACAGCAGATGGCAGTTTTCGTTTTGAGGAGCACATCGATTTTATGGGTTGTGTTTTAGGGAGCACTTTACCGCTTAGCTCAGCGCATCTGCCTTCTTGCCCCAGAGAATTTGAAACAGCTCAAGTGCCAGATGTGGCATTGACTTCGGGCAGGGTCAGAGGCCAGCACCTTGCTGTCCCCGAGTACGGAGCCCTGGGCAGCACGCCGGGGTGGGAGATGCCAACAGCAGAGCCCCAGGGAAGCTCCTTGCGGTCCCTCCCCGGCAGGCGGATGCGGCCCCGGGGAGCCAGCCAGGCGCCACTGGGAGGGAACTCGGTTCTACTGCACACCCCGGGGTGCAGCAGGTGCACCACAGGTAACCAGCTGGTCTCCCTAAAGGTAAATCCAGAAAGACGCTAGGAGAGGAAAAGGAAATTGTTGATGGCTTACAAATTAAAGAAGACGAAGTGATCTGAAGTTTAAAAAAAAAATCACAGATTGACAAATTCCAAGCAATTTCTCTTTTCCTCACTCAGTCCCTTCCCGGTGCAGACAAAGGGGAATTGTGTACTTGTGTTCATTTGGATGCATTTCTCCAGGCCCTGCCTGGGACTCTCATCTGGGCTCACTCAGACGTCTACGAGGGAGAGAAAATCGAAGGCCCCGCCAGCTCTGGGTTCTGTGACTCCCGAGCACTCCTGTTTGAGGGCTCACGGTCACCTGCAGTCCTACCCTCACCTGTCACTACGGGCAGAGTTTCCCAGGGGCCCTCTAATCATGTATATGAACGATTCGCTCTGCATTTGGAGTCTTGGGCAGGAAGAAAAAGCCACAGCAATCACTTCTGTGGCAGAAGGTACATTGAAACTAGTTTGATGCACAGCCCTTGGACTAGTAGATTCTACAGGAAAAGAGAATTGGCTCCTGTCCACTGAGTGGAGATTCTTGTGTCTCCAGGGCTGTGCTCTGTGCAGTGGTTTTCTGCGGGGGAGGGGGTCCCTTGGAGCCCCGTGAACCCACTGGTCAGCTTCTGTCTGGAGCGAGGTTTCCATGAAATTGTGTGTAAAACGAAGGGCCAGCGAGTGAGGGAGGGGCAGGGCTCTGCAGTCTGTGTCCCTACAACTGTTGGCTTTCGCAGTGGGACAGCAGAGGGTCTCTGGCGGGCTGGCCCTGGGACTCCAGGCCTTCAGTAGCCTTGGCTCTGAGCCAACTGGCTGGGGGCAAAGCTGGTTTGGGAAAGGGAAAATGCTCCTTTTCATTTAGACCAAAATGGAAGCAAATGTTTTTGTTTATCATGGAGACGATGCAACATGTAATTACCCAACACAGTGGTGCTCTTATTGATGAAAAGGAGCAGTTTTATCCCTTTCCCCTGTGTTTGACCACCCTGTCTGTCTCTCTCTGTCTCACACACACACATACACATACGCACACACGCGTGCACACACACACAGGAACACCCCTTTCCCATCCCACCCGGAGAATTCCATGGAACGGCAGAGACTCCTAAACTATCTGTGGTGGTTTTAGTTTTTTAAACAATTTCAAACCCTTGCAAAACCATGCTTTTATATAATACAATCAACAAACACTGCTGTGTCAGCATTTAATATTTTTAATGTGACAAGTGAGATCGTCTCTTGCTGATCTGATCGAGCAGAGTAGAGAAAACTCTCCTGAGCTGTGTGCTCAGAGAAGGAAGTCCAGCAGGTTCAGGTTCCTCCTTTTTCAGTTTCCCCAAATTAATGCAAGTGGTGCTTCATTCATCTCTAGTCCCGCATCACAAGCCGGTTTTTACCATGTATCTTGATAAATCATGGTTAAAATTATCTTTTAATCAAGTGATTCCATATTGTATGCTGTTGGGTTATAGTTGAGACACATTGTATCTGCCCAGAAATTGTAGGGGCTGCTGAGCATGTGATAAAAATCTGTCAAGAAGGGATTGGATAGGCCCCTAATGTCACATGGCTACAAACATTTCTAAACCATCCCCGTTCTCATCTCCTCAGAGGGAGGTAGAACAAGCAGTTCACAGATGTGCCATCTCCAAGAAGTCCTCCAAGCCTGCATCGGCACCATGCTCAACACCAGCCTGCCCAGGCGCTCAGGATGAATGCCTGGGATGTTAAATTATTGGAAAAGCAGCTATTTTTTTTATTTTTAACTTTGATTTGGAAGCTGTTCTTTGAGCAGCTGGGAGTGGGGGAGTTTGGCTGGAATTTTCGGAAGCCAAGGACCATATGAAGGAGCCGTTACTCTCGCGGCACGGGCACCCGCAGTGGGTAGACAAATGCCACTCTGGATGGTAACAGTGTACATTGTCCCAGCTTGCGGACTCTGGAACCTGTGCAGCAGTCTTTGATCCTGACGCTGGCCCTGGCCCTGCGCGCGTGTTTTTCCCGTGGAGGGTACTTCATTCTGCCGCAAAGTGCCGAGGCCGAGCCTCAGGAGAAATCCTACGGGAAGATGTGAACCGTAGAACAGATGCCTTTGCTGGGGTCCCCACTTTGAGTTTCTCGATGGGGCCACCAACATGATCTGGAGTCCCAGGAACTTTGCTTCCTGTCTTTAGGAGATGACTCCGAGCTTCGGAACATGCCCTCCCTTCCCTCTGCTTCCTCGGGAGGTGTGCTGGGTCCGCCTGCGTCTCTTGCCGCTCCTGCAGGTGCCCGCGTCCCCAGCGTTTGTGCGGCATGAACGCTGGGGTCAGGCCATCTGAAGTTTTCTCTGAGTTACACCGTTTACCAGTGTTGTGACATCGGGCAGGGTGGTTCACTGCTCTCTGCCTCAATTTCCCCATCTGTGAATGCATTAAAGGTTGGAATCGCTCGGGGGTGCCAAGGACTGCATGAGGCCATGCATGGGAGTGTGGGCATGCCTCCAGGGCTCTGTAACCCCTAGTTATTTTCAGCCATGTGAAGCCACAAGTCCGGCTTTGAGGGGGGTGTATGACGCATCCTGCTTCTCTCCCCACCTTCTCCCTGTCTCCTTCCTCTGCAAAGGCTCCTCCTCCTCTTGGTCTAACTGTCTGTGAGCTGTGATGACAGCCCCTAGGTCCTGGTCACACAGGGTTGATCCTAACCCAGGGCTTCTCGTCCAAGGGGGCCTGGGCCCCGCCTCATGGCCAGGGGACCCAGAACCTCAGGTGGGCCCAGGGCAGTGACCTGTCCTTTCATAAAGGACATCAGCAGACGCTGATGCCCATCACATGTGTGGAGGCTGGTCCAGAGCTTCTGTGGACTGTTTGTGCCCCACCCGGAATTCTTGCACTGAAACCGAATTCCCTGGGGTGCTGGTGCTGGGAGGCAGGGCCTGTGGGAGATGATTAGGCCATGAGGGGGGTGCTCGAGTCATGGGATTAACGGCCTTATAAGAAGAGATCCCAGAGGGCTAGGCTCCCGGCCTCCCCTCCCCCTTCCCCCTCCCCCCGTCTTCCTGTCTGTCCCGTGGGTCTCCCTCGCTCTGCCCTGTGGACACAGTGAGAAGGCAGCCACTGCGAACCTGGAACAGAGCTCCCACCAGGAACCGAACCCGCTGGCCCCTTGATTTTGGACGTTGAGCTCCCAGAAGCGTGAGAAACAGATTGTGTTGTTCCTAAGACACCCAGTGCGGGGCATTTTGTTGCAGCGGCCCGAGCGAACCCAGAGGACTTCCCAGCTCTTGTTCCTGCTGAAAACTGTTCTCAGCAGGGCAGGTGTGCCTGCCGGCGAGCCCTCCAGGCCGGAAGCTGCCTCCCAGCTAACCCCGGGCACCGACGGTGCCTCCTGAGCAGGGCCAGCAGCAACTCGCTTGCGGTCAACATCACTGGCCATGAAGAAAAGAGCTAGCTGCTCCCAGTCAGTCTGAGCATGATGGGAAGGTTTGCATGTGGGAACGGCTCCCCCCCACCTGCTTGGCCCCCCAAGAAGACAGCACATGACACACCCAGCTAGCACCCTGGCCACCGCGTGTTGGGAGGCTCTGACCCTGCAGAGGCCGCCATATGTATACGCTCCTTCTCCCGAGGGTTTATTTGCTCTCAATGCCCTGCCTGAGCTTGTTAGTGCTTCAAAAAGGCATTTCAGCCAGGGCTGCAGGCAGGGACCGGGGAGGTGCCAGCCCTTGGCTGTGCTTCAAAACCACACTGGGGTACTGGGGCTCGGCCCCACCCTGATGTCTCCGTCCTCTCTTTTCCTGTAATAGAAACAGGAGAGGGGCAACAACGTGCTGCCTAGCTGTCTATCAGGCAAGCCTCGGGACAAATGAGCAGTTCTGATTTTTAAAATTGATTAACATGAAAAGTACACAATTGTAGCATTTTCGGAGTCGTTTTGTGGAAAGAAGCACACTTACTGGAAATTACAACCGCCTTGGCAAGTGCAAGGTGTTTGGTCTGCACGGTTTTGGGTAACAATGAAACAAGACATGTTTAGAGAACTTTCTGGAGAAAAGCACCGTGAGAAACACCCCAGTCTTCCCCTTTATGTTGTTCCAAAGCAGCTTGTCATCTGGGTAGGTTTTCACAAGAGTGAATTTTCTCATAGCCCCCTTCAATTATTTTCTCTCTCTAGCCCAGCTTCCTTTTATTGCTGTGTGTCAGGACAAGAAAACTGACGGGCTTTTGAATTGAAGTCAGCTGTGCTTATGGAAGGCTCCTGAGCTTGGAGCCAGAGCCTTGGGTTAAGGTTCTGCTTCCATGCGAGCTAGTTGTATAACTGTAGGAGGCAATTACTGTCTGCCTCCATCTTCTGTCTTGCGAAATGGAATATAAATGTTCTCCAGGGAACTGAATGAGATAAATAGGCTAAAAGAGTCTGGAACTTGGCAGGGGTTAATGCACAGATCAAAAGTTTCCCTCTGAAATGCAGGATTTTCATCCACGTTAGGAATTTAAATCAGCCCCATCATGGCCCATGCTGCCGAAGGGAGCTCCCTAAGATGAAGGGGGGCTGGTGGGGTTCTGCGGGACATGGCCTATATCGGGGTGGGGGACCAGAACAGAGAGCAGGGAGGCATTCCAAGATAGGCATCGAAGGCACCTCGACTTATTTGTAACTCCCCAAAGGCAGTTTTTCTCTCATCTTTTCAGTCTATCGCTGAAGGAACCCTATCTATTGGGTCAAGAACAATGTGCCTGGCCCATAGAAAACACACTGGAAAGTTGAGCGGTTCACGACGAAGATTATGATTATGATTACGAGTTCTACACAAGCAGCATGAGCTGTAACTAGTAGGGGGAGTTGGCCCTAGACCCAGGGCTGGGGGAAGAAGGCTCGGCTCCACACAAAGCAGGGGTAACAGAGGCTGGAGCCGGCAGGTACGTTGGTGAAGCCGTGGCGCCAGGGTAGCTCTGTCTGAACAGGATTGCAGCGGTGTTTTTCCCTGAGTTGACCGTGACACCTGCTTCAGGATCCCCTGGAGGCTGCTTCAAAATGCACATTCCAAGGTCTGCAATCAGGGTCTCTGGGGCCATCGCTTCTCGGCCTTTTGGCTAAGATCAAGTGCAGGGTCTCTGAGGCCAAGGCTGCCCCCTGTCCCCAAGATTTCTGGTGCACCCAAAAGCTTGAGGGTAGCCGCTCCCCACATCTGGCGACCCCCTTCATTCTATGACCGTAATTGTGGAGGCCGTTATCAGGTGGCCCCGGGGGAGCTCGGGTGGGGGTTTGACACTGACAGCTAGTCGTTGCTCAAGCATGCTCCCCTGACCTGCAGGGCATTTGGTTAGTTTTTATATAAAAGGTCACCTTTAAATAAAATATGGCTAGCTGACCAATCATATCTGCATAATAGACATGGAGGCCCCACTACTGATCTTAACAGCTTCTATTCCTGCTATGACTTAATATCAACTGTCACCGGCCCCTGGTTACCAAATTCCCAACTGGCGGTCCCTGGCATTGTGGCCCTGAGCCTCCAGCTGCCTGGCTTAGCAGCGAGAGTGCCATGTTGTCCCCATGCAGTGGGGCAGCGGCCCCTCTGACAGATCCTTTCTCCCTCAGTCTGAGTCCAGGGAGAATGCACTAAGCTGGTGACAAGGGCACTGGCTGTATGATTTAGGGAACAACTCGTTGACTCTCTCCCTCTCCACCTTCGGTGCCAAAGCTGGAGGTACCCTGCAGAAATCTCTGGTCTGGGGCAAGCTGAATTCTAGGACATTGCCTGCGGTCACATTTTCAGTAGCTAGAGAGGGGTTGCCCGCGCATACTTCTGCTCCTCTTCTTCTTCACATGACCACACCTGACCCCTCATATTTCTGAAGATGTTGGTGCTTTGCTCTGGTTTTCCAGTGGCGATGATGAGGGACTTGGAGGCTCTCGTGCCCTCCAGTATGTGCTTCTGACGGCGGCAGCCCGTGGGCGCTCTGGAAGCGTTGCCTTTCTGGAGAGGACCTGGCCACCATCTCACCTTCCCTGAAACCAAGTCCTCAAGGCGACGCCCCCAATCTTCAGGGAGCCTGAGAGCGCAGGCAGGCTCTGTCCATCGACAGGGCTCCGGAGACTCCAGCTCACCTGCTGGAAGGCAGGCTATTAGTCCCAAACCCTCCATTCTTCAGACTCGCTCAGCACGTCCACCCTCTATTCTTTGCTCCTGTTTTCCTTCTTAATTCCTCTTGCATTTATCCCCCAGCTCCCTGACATGCCTTTGAAGGCAGGGAGATGAATCTGGGGCATGCCTGGGGAGTGCACTGAAGAAGGCTTGCATCATTCTGCTGCAAAGTCCCCCAAATTAGTGCTGTTGGTCAATGCTTCTACTCACTATACAAATACTTGCTTAACTTCTTCTCTGGCCACGTTTTTAATGTTGGTATTTTCTATGAAAATATTGGGCTGAAACACCTGGGGCCCTGGCGCCCCGCATTCTCCAAGCTGTGTGTGGATGGGGGGCCTCACTCTGGCCGCAGCCTCTCCCAGGCACGGGGCAAGCCGGCACCCTCTCTTTGTGGGGGCAGGGGGGTTGTGGGGGCCTCTCTGTGTGAGGGGGTGTGGCCACCTTGGGGGAGGGGGAACCCCTCAAGCCCAGAGCGTTTCTCATGGAAGGCCAAGGCCACCGCCTGCAGCAGCTGAGGGTTTGGATGGGCCTCCAGAGTCTCCCTTTCCTGGGAGCATCTTGTTCCGAGTGCATTAATGTGTAGGCTTTCATTCGGGGAAGGCAAACTATGAGGCTTTTAAAGGCAATTCTGATTTATTGTGTTGCTTTAGCCCTCAGTTTGCAGAACTCTATGCACCTGGGGCCATGCCTCACACCCACATGGTTTCCTACAGCGGGGCCGATTTCTACAGCAAGGGTTGAGAAAAAAGAGGCAAAGAGCAAAAGAAATGGAGCTTGTACTTGAAGACTAAAGTCAATGCGATCCAAGTTTTTTCCCTTGTGGCACAATATACCCAAGATTTACCATTTTAAGGGTACAATTCAGTGGCATTGTGCACATTCACCATGTTGTATGGCCATCGCCACCATCCCCTCCAGACCTTTGGTATCATCCCAAATGGACTCTCTGGACCCCCACCAAACACTCCCTCCCTCCCCCAGCGTCTGGTGACCAGCACTGCTTCCTGTCTCTGTGGATCAGCCTACGCTAGAGACCTTGCAGAAGTGGACTCCCACACTTTGGTCTTTTTGTGTCTGGCGTACTTCACTGAGCGTAATGGCCTCGAGGCTCATCCATGTTGCCGCGTGTTCTCTTTTGATGGTACCATAGTTTTCCACTTTGGGGATGCACCACGACCCCACAGATTTTTGTTTCCAGATTCACTTCACTGGGCTTGGGATCACAGATCCGAGTTGAAGTTTGATTCCACTGTGGGCCCAGTACATGTGAACTAGGGCAAGTCCCTGAGCCTGCACTGTCAGCCCAGCATGATAACCCCAGCTCGGCACTGGGCAAGGTGGATAACCCCAGCTTGGCACTGGGCAAGGTGGTAGAACAAGATCACAAAGGGTTCCCTGTTCCCCTTCCAGAACCCCAAGCTCAGCGCGGGCACACCTTGTCTTATCACACTTCATGGATGGTGCATTTTTTTACAAATTGAAGGTTTGTGGCCACTCCTGCGGGGAGCCAAGCTATTGGTACCATTTTCCAAACAGCATTTGTTCACTTCCTGTCTCTGTGTCACATTTTGGTAATTCTCTCAATATTTCAAAATTTTTTATTATTATATTTGTTATGGTGACCTGTGACCAGTGCTTACCATCCACTGGAAGCTCAGATGATGGTTAGCATTTTTTAGCGATAAAATACATTTTTTAAAGATTTTATTTATCTATTTGAGAGAGAGAGAATGAGAGGGGGGAGGGTCAGAGGGAGAAGCAGACCCCCCGCTGAGCAGGGAGCCCGATGTGGACTCGATCCCGGGACCCCAGGATCATGACCTGAGCCGAAGGCAGTCGCTTAACCAACTGAGCCACCCAGGTGTCCATCAATAAAATATTTTTAAATTAAGGTAGGTACATTGTATTTTTAGACAAAATGCTATTGCACACTTACTAGACTGTAGAATAGTGTTAACGTAAGTCTTACCTGTACTAGGAAACCCCAAAATTCATTTGACCTGCTTCACTGTGGTATTCGCTTGATTGCTGCGGTCTGGAACCTAACATGCACGGTCTCCAAGGTGGGGCTCTAGTTTGTCTTGGGGTTTCCCGCTTTCCTCGTGCCTGAGGTGGAACAAGGCAACATATGGAAAAGCTCTAATTCCCACTTCGCACAGGTACACGGGGCTTCATCTTTGAAGATGAGGACGGAGGAGAGGCCGACCCTGGGCCTGAGGGCCTGACGGTGTGGCTGGGGGCCTGAGGGCTGAAGCCTTTGGGGGTCCCTGCCAGGTCTGACTGTGTGCAAACCCGCAGAGCCGAGTCAGGACGAGACCCCTGGGCGCCTGGACCTGGTGGTAGGCTTGCGGGTGGAGAAAGGAGCGTGTGCTTGAGCCACATGGAGTGGAAAATGCATGGGATTTGGTAGCCGGCTTGGTCAGGGCTGAGGGCAGTGTTTGGGGACCCCCACGGAGCTGGGGGAGGGTCCTGGGGTCCACGATGAGCTGCTGGTGGCCGTGCTCAAGGGGCTGGAAGACTGAGCTTGGTGGGCTGAGCGCATCCAGGCCGAGTGGATGCACGTGGTGAGCAAAAGGCAAAGGAAATAATGGCGTGAGCTTCTGTCATCTTGGAAGGGAAAGCTTGAGGAGTTGACGGGGACAGAGCATGTTCCCCGAGGTGCGTAAGACAGTTCTCTTTCAGAAGAGAAGCTTGGACTGCGTGAGAACCTAGCACCATTGTGAGAAGCTGGACATCCGTCAGCTATCTCAGAAAGTTCCGGAAGGATGTGTAACAACACAGCCATGAGTGCCTGTCAAAAGCAGAGGGCAGAGGGCAGCTCAAGGACCCGCTCTGTGCACGTGTGTGCACACACACACACACGCACACATGTGCACGCACACATGTGCAGGGTGCTGAGATGTCTCCCTGAAAACAGAAAGAGAAAGGGGAAGCGGGGAGCTTGCCTTTTTTGTCTGCGGTGAATCAGACTGGATGTTGATGCCACGGAAGCGGCACGAGAATTAAGAAGTTAGGGAGGGAAGTATTTTGTTGTGTCCACTTCCCAGGTGGGAAGGCAGGGGGCCCCCAAAAGGAAGGAACTTGTCCCAGGTCTCAAGTTAGCATCACCCGGAGTGAGGACAGGACTGGGTCTGGCTTTGGAGGCCTGCAGCTCTGCTGCATCCGTGGCCTGGCCACATGGCCACGTGGGTTGCATTACGACAGTACCATACTTAATTTGCCGCTATGTATTTATTTAATTTCAAACACATTCAGTAAAGAGGCAACAAAAGACAGAACGCCCGAGTCTTTCCAGGGGTCAGGTTGCCTTGGTCTGGGAACCACGTGAGGATCGCACTGAACAAAGAGTGGGGACCCTGGGGGAATGGCGGTTTGGCGAGGAAAGGAAAGGCTGTCCCCATGTGCCTCATCTGTCACCTCTGGCCCCCAGTGATACACACTTGAATTGGAGTGAGGAGCCCCCGTTTGCCCGTCTGCTCTCAGGTGGTGGGGCTGAGCGAGTGCAGACCCGGCACGGGGGTGTCCATGCACGCTAGTGACCGTGGCCACCGTGTCCTAATTCTTACTGTCATGCAGGAGCACGTGCGGTAGGTTTGCTGTGCAAGCAGCAGCTTATTTAATTCGCCTCACAACCCTGTGGCTGGACCAGGCCCTATTAGAGATGAGAAAACAGCATGTTAGGTCCAATCGTCTGTCCGAGCCTGGTTCCCAAGCCGGCTTCGACCTCGGCCTCCCCTGGGCCGAGATGAAATGCTTCATCCAGAGCTGCCTGCCCACGAAGCCCCGGCCGCGCCGCTCCCCGCTCAGCTAGCAGGCGGCCTCCGCAGGCTGCTACTGCCCACCAACCCGAACGCCCGGCGGGTCCAGGCTGCGCCTGGGGCGAGGGGCTGGCAAACAGTGTGGACCCCGGGGCAGCACAGGATGACCCAAGTGACCGCCAGCCGAGGCGTGACTGCAGGATGGCAAGGCTCCCTCCCAGACTTGCAGAATCATGCGCTTTTTACCCAGTCCCAGCATCACGATTCCTAGACAGGAAGGGCGGTGAGAGTGGCGGCAGGATCTAACGCGGCTGGAGCGCAGGTTTGGGTCAGGCGTTCAGTAGACACCCACGTGTTTATGCTGTTGCACCATCACCGTGCCACAGGGGCGGATTGCTAGCGTGCACGTAACCAGAGCCGCAGGCTGTGGCAGAGCCAGGCGGCAGCTCGCCGGGACTCACCCCTGCCCCCGCACTAGGGGTCCGTCTGGCTGCCCGGCGTTCGGAGCCCGAGTGGCTGTCATCAGCAGGTGCTGCTCCTGAGCACATGGGGGCAACGTCTCACAAGCCAACAGCGGAATGGCAGACTCCGAAAGTGCCCTGGGCACGACGGCAGGGAGACGTTCAGAGCGTCCCTCAGAGACTGAGGACATGGTCTGTGCAAGGGGGGCTCTCCCCCGTCTCTGTTGGCAGGAAGAAACCCGGCAGTGTGGCCAACTGCAGTGACCGTGTCAAGTGACATTCGTTCTGCGCCCCCCCCCCATGGCGGCCGGGGTTCCGGGTGCCTCCCCACCCTCTCTGAAGGGGCCCCTCTCCCCAGGCTCTGTTTGGAGGAGTGTCACGGGAAGGGAGGAGGGGACACACAGTGATGGGGAGGTTCTGTCTAATTCTGGAGGAGATGACTTCATGGCAAGAAAAAATCGATACCCTCCGACTCATTAGTGAGGGGCATCACAATCACTTAGAACACGAGGCTTCAGCTACCACAGATAGCAGTGAAAGGGCAAGAGGCAAAACTATTTATAAAACCCTGAGGCATGGTTTGCCTGAGTTGTGAGAGCTGCCAACACCCCAGAAGCAGGAGCAGGTTACAAATGCAACCTCTTCACTAAGAGCATTTTGTAGCTGGGAAAACAAACTATTGCAAGGTTCTGCTTTCCAGAATAAAGAAATTCATGCAGCCTCTTGGATGGAAAATGGCCAAATTATCTTCTTCAATAGCGTAACGACACACAGCTTTAAAAGTAGAGGAATCTGGTCATTTTGGAGTGTTTACAATCCAGTTTGCTAGCGACGAGAGTGTGCACCTTGCTTGGCTGGTTCTGCTGGGATCCAGGAGCAGCCTACACTCCTGGGCTCCGGCCCCGGGGGAGTTTTTCTCCCTCCTTCAAGGCATGATCACTTCCAGAAGCATCTCCGTTAAGGGCATCCTCAGATCTGCATCTGCGGCAATGACTCAGGTCTCCCCACCCCCACTGCTCTGTCCCCTCTGGGGTCAGAACCCCAGGTGCTCACCCTGCACTTCATGGCCTCAGTGTCTTGTACTCCGCCACCCCCGAGAGATGTCCTTAATAAATCCTTCAGCGAAAACAGCAAGCTGCAGAACAAATGGTCTACTACAATTCAATTTGTTTTCATTTCTAAAAATTGAAGTATAATTGGCATGTAACAGTGTGCAGTTTAAGATAAACCATATGTTGATACACTCCATGTATCTATTGCAATATGGTTACCATCCCAACCTCGCTGACACCCCTGTTGTATTACATAATTACCATTTCTTTTTTGTGGTGGGAACAGTTAAGATCTAGTCTTCTAGCACACAATTCAATTTTTTGTTAAAGGGAAAAAAACCCACATCTGTTGTGTGTGTGTGTGTAGATACACATACGTACACAAAGATATGTATTTAAAACTGAAAGTATATACACAAAACTATCTCTGCAAGAGGGTAGGAAGGATATCTACTTCACAAATTATATTCTGCTACATTGTATATTTCTTATTTTTCATAATGATCATTTTGGCCATTGAAATCAAATGATATATTTTAAAAGTGGAGGTTTTCAAAGTTTTCCAAGAGTCAGTTTTCAGTTTCCCAGGGAAACTTATTTTGAACTGTTAAATTTAATAAGATTATGGGCCAAGGCCTTGGGAAAAAATACAAGTCTATAAAAATCAAGGTTATTTTTGCTCAGATCCTTGGTGCAGTTCCGTGAGTTGGGAAGCAAAGTAATTCTGCTCTCACATTCAACATGCACGCTACAGGTCTTCAAATGACATCAGTGGTGCATTGCTATTTATTTTCACGTGAGGGGCTTGATTTCATGCTTTCTGAAACTGAGATTGCACTTGTAATTATGACCCCACACGGACACAGCTTCTATGACAGACTGCTCATCTGGAGAGCAAATTACAGTACAGTGGACCCCTGAGCAACACCGGTTTGAACTGCGTGGGTCCACTTATATGTGGATGTTTAGAGACAGTACTGTAAAATGTATTTTCTCTTCCTTGTGATATTTTTAATAACACTTTCTTTTCTCTAGTTTAAGAATACAGTATATGATACATATGACATACCAAATATGGTTCCATCAGCTGTATGTCCTTGGGAAGGCTTCTGGTCAACAGTAGGCTATTAGTAGTTAAGTTTCAGAGGGGCCAAAAGTAAAACAGATTTTCAGCTGCACAGGATGTTGGCATCCATAACCCCAGCATTGTTTAACTGTGTTTGAACCCACTGTTCATTCTTGAAATGTTTTAAAATTCAAGGCACTCTTTACTCCAATATGTTGACTAGGTGAAATTTGACTTTACTTTTGCTAATGCTTCTTTTTTACGTTTTGTAGCTTTCTGAAGTATGTAATCTCTTATTTTATTTTTTAAATAAGCTATAAACCTTAAATATCATATGTATATATGTATATATACATACATATATATAAATAGAGAGAAATTATATGTCTTTAAAATCCCTTTCTCTCCACAAACATAGGGCAAGTTTCTGGCTATCATTAGAGTGTCCTTGATCAAGGGCATTGGAGTTGTGAAGCTTTTTCTTAAGACTTTCAAGATACAGTTAAGGAAAAAAACACAAAAAACAAAAAAGCAGGAAAGAAAGCAGGCTTGTAAAACTTATGACAGTAATTCACCAAAAGTACCTTTGGGGTCTTTGATACTTTATTTTGCTTTGGTTTGATTTTTGATTTTTCTGCTTGAGGATACTTGAGAAATATATTAACACAAACCACAGGCAAAGACTGTGGTGATAGATCTGCAATCCTTTTTGGACGGAGGAGAGGTTATGACTAAGCATACGTGTTTGGGTCCAACATTAGCTGGTGTGCAGGAGTTTGCTGGAAATGTACATATGCACATCTGTGTCTTGGCCATACCTTTGTTCTTGGATCCATCTTCACGACTCTGTTCTCTAGAGCTTCCTGGGACTGTAACCTCCCCACAGGGGGGACCGTAATGGGAGGGGCTCATGGGAGGACAGGAAGCACCATATGGTCACTTGGAAAGTTCATGTTAGGGTGGGTGAGGAATTTTCTACTTGAGGTCAATGGTGCAACTAATTTTCAGGTCCATCAGCAAGGGCGTCGGAAGACAGCTGTTCTGCTGTTGCTTCTCAGGGTCCATGTGGGCTCGTAATAAATTCTATTGTGGGTTTTCCTTGGAACATCTAGGCCCGAGACCCTTGACCACGTTGTCAATGCAGCTTGACTGAATGGCTGAGTCTGAAGATTAAAACAGGAGGCTTATTTTTAAATAATAAACTAATAAACCAGAAGGTTTAGGTGCCTGCTCTAAGGAAATAGGTGGAAGGTGTTTGGTCTGGAGAAGGAAGCTATAATCTTAGCTATTCATTTATCCATCCATCGACCCAAATATCATCTATCCCTATCTAACGATGAATGACAGTATTTCCTTACAAAAGAAAGAGCTTGCGTAGAGTTTGAGAAGACAACATTAAGCAAGATGGTATTATTTTTGGGGAACGACACCCATGGAGGTGTTGCGAGTATAAATGACACAGGCTCGCACAGGAATTGGGGGGGACCATTCACGGGGTGGGGACCATTCACAGTGGGGTGCCAAGTCTGTATAGCCACATGAGTGGAGCCCATCAGCCAAAACTTACAGAACATTTGGTGCTGGGAGTGGGACAGTCAAGAGTCGGGGGAACAGGCGTGAAGTCCTCCCTGACCCCTCTGCCCATTGTGGGAATTTCCTCTGTGTGGAATTGAAAGGACAAATCACATTCTCCCACTCCCCCCATCCCTTCCCCCCACCCCCAAGCTGAAGAGGATGGTCCAGCCTCCTAGGCTTTTGTAAGCACCGTTTTCAAGTTTTACCTGGGTCTTTGTGAGGTTAAGACAACCATGCTTAGGAGGGAGATGCCTCAGAAATGGGTCCAGTTCTTGTTCTCAGCAGGCCCAAGGAAGCAGAATCGGGGAACGTTTGAGGTGGTGGTAGGGCTGAGCAGGTGCACTGTGCCCACGGTGCCGTGATGCACTCACAGCTTCCTAGGCATCGTGACCTTGTTAATGGTTCTTGGGAAAATATTAGCGTTCCTCCATTTGGCTCTGGCTTTGGCTTTGCTGCTGCTCGTCGAGGGTGAAATGGGGGCATGTGTGCGCACACGTGTATGTTGGTACTGGCTCCATGTCTGGGGGAAAAGGATGAGGGGGAGCCCACACCCACCTAGTCTGTCCTCGAATATCCTCAAGGCATATTCGGAAGGCAAACCCCAGCAGGGCGATGGGCACCAACCACTGGGGTAAGCCATCCTGCTGCCCAGCAGCTTTGTGATGGGATCACTGACGGTCTTAGTGGTTTTCTGGGTGCTCGCTTCCCCTTGGACTTGGGGCGGCTGTGCTATCTTTGCCCTGTTGACAAATCTCGCTCGCTACCTGGTAGTTTCCCTTAGTTGTTGTTCTAAAACCTTGGGGGACTCTGCTTCACTTTCATGAGGTGGCTGTATGGAAAATGGAGGGCTGGGGCAGAAAGGCAGGGGAGCAGGCCCGGAAGAGGAATGCCTGGTGTCCCCATGGCTAGGACTGGAGCTCTAGGGAGAATCCTGATGGGGGTGGGGCCAACAGAGAAGCAGCTGTGGAGGGAACAGGGCAGCCCCCAGCTGATGAACTGAATTTCACATAAAGAGTGGAACCACCCTGGGGCACCTGGGTGGCTCAGGTGGTTGAGCATCCGACTCGTGATTTTGGCTCAGGTCTTGATCTCGGGGTCATGAGATTGAGCCCCACATTGGGCTCCACGCTCAGCACAGAGTCTGCTTGAGGTTCTCTCTCCTTCTCCCTCTGCCCTCCCCACTCAAATAAAATCTTTTTTTAAAAAAAGGAGTGGAACCACCCAAAAACCTTTCATTGACTAGGAAGGGACCCCAACAGTCAATTAATGGTCACAAATAACTAATAATGCTGGCTAATTTGTTGAAGGCCAGAAAAATCCCCCATGTGAAGTCACAGAGAGGAAAGTATTGTTGGCAGAATGAGCCACTGAAGAGATTCTTGCAGAATGGACCTAATTTCTGGTGGTGTGATAATAAGCTCCGTGGATAATGGGAATGCAGTGAGCTAGAGTATCTCTCTGCTTCTTTTGAGCATTTGTGGCTTCTCTCTCAGAGAGAACCAGCTGGTTCTATAGCCATGTATTGTAGTTCTATTGGCTTCTATTTTTTTCCCACTGAAATCATATACCAAGTAATTATTACTAGCTCAGTGTCAAGGCAGGAGGAAGTATTGATCTGAAGAAAGCACTTTTCTCAATTGCTACCAGCTTTGGAAATTGAAATTGACAGTAAGCCTTCTGGTTCCTTGCAAGAAATACATGGGAATCAATAAAAGAAGGCTCATTGGGGGCTAAAAAAGAAACCGGTTGGGATGGAAAAGCTAAACTAGTAAATGAAAAGTGGTGCAGATGGATGGTTGGGTGGAGAAGAATACGTCAAGGAGAGAGGCTCCCAGCACTGGGAGACCCTGTTGGGATGTCTGCTGTAACGCGACTGGAGCGGATCAGTCATTCATCAGGGATGGATGGCAAAGTAGCCTTCACGAGTGGGTGCCATGGGCTCTACCCTGAAGACTTCTCCGTAAATCCCGGCCTCGTGGGTGGAGCGGGTGGGCTTGTGAGCTGCTGCCTCCACTCCCAGAAGGAGGGAGCCTGGAATCTGTTACAAGCAGAACTTAGTGATAAGAGAAGGTGGACTGGGGTGCTTCCCGCAGGTCTGTGAAGGAATTCTGCTGGTCCCGCATGATGCTCAGGGAGATGCTGTGGGAGCAGTGAGGCAGGAGGGGCTGTTTCCACACAGTCCCAGTGGGTCCCGCAACTCGGTGCTGGCTCAATTAAGGCCCATGCAGCCGTCTTCCTAACACCCACCAATGATCTCACCATTTTTCTGCTGTAAAATCCCCATTGTTTATAGACGAAGTTAGAGTGAGCTTTTAGAGCTAGTCTCGGTTGAATGGAATCATCCGAGCTCTGCACCAACCATGTCATTAAAGAAAAGAAGAAGAAAGCAAAGACTATTCTTTAGAGCGGTTTTAGTTTCACAGCAAAGCTGAGCAAAGTCCAGTTTCCGTAGACTCCCGGCCCCACCCATGCACAGCCTGCACCACTGTCCGTGGCCTCCCACCCCAGACAATGCGTTTGTTACAACGGAGGGACCGACACTCATGTGTTGCCATCATCAAAGTCCGTAGCTTGCATTAGGGTCCCTTCCGTGGGTTTGGACAGGTGTATAATGAGAACCCAGAGAGCAGCTTCCCTGCCCCAGAAACCGTCCGTGAGCTGCCTGTTCGTGTCGGAAGAGGGCAGCTTGCAGGGAACACAGAGAGGAGTGTCAAGGTCAGAGACACGCTGGAAATGACCAGAGAGGAGGTTGGATTCGAGTTCCCCACCTTTAAGGGAACCTTTCAGAAAAACTGGTGGGTGACAAGATGGCATGGCCATATGTAGATTCAAAGATCAGGGCTTTGTGTCTGTTTTCTTCTCTTCTATATTCCCAGTGTCTGGCACATACTAGGTGCTCAACAAACATATGTCAGGTGAACGAGCCAGACTCACCCTAGAGAAGAGGGAATTTAAGTTGAGCCTGATGAAGGCTTCCCCGGCCATGATTGTTTTCAGCCCCTGGAACTGATCACAAAATCCTCTATCTGGAGGAAATCAGGTCTCTGGAGCTGAGCCCGATTCAACACAGATTTCGTCAGGGTTATAAATGCGGGGTGTTTGGGAGTAAACAACTGGTTTCTTATATTATCCAGTCTAGAAAGCGCAGATACACAGTTCATTTTAAAAACAAAGGGAGGCAATGTGATGCAAAGTAACAGTGGAGGTGTGTGCAGCAGACCTGCCACGGGCTGGCTGAGCACGAGGCTTCCCAGAAGAGCATGTGGGCTGCCCCCTGGCAGCCTTCCAAGGCAGATCTCTGCTTTTTAAAAAAACGAGTCTTCCCCATGTGATTCTGATGATCAGCCCGTTGGTTTGCCGAAGGCCAGTATAGAAAAATCATCAAGTAGGACGCCTTAAAAACAGGCTAATGCTCATCAGTTTAAAGTGATGTAAATGTTCTTTGGAGGCTGGGGCCAACTTCATGCTGGTAAACTGAGGCAGGTCCGCTGGAGTGGGTGAGGGTACCCCCTCACAAGCACGCCCTGCATCTCCCACCGTCCACCACCTGCAGATTAATTCCGGGTCCAGAGCACTGCCCTCCAAAGAGGCAAACACTCATTTCAGGGAGTTACACTACCCCCTGATGCACCTGCTCTGTCTCCTGCAGCCTCTGAACCAAGTACCACCAACTGAGTGGCTTAAAACAACACACATTGATTTCCTTACATTTCTGGAGGCCAGAAGCCCGACACCAGTCTCACTCGGCTGGAGGCAGGGTCCTGGCAGGGCTGGTTCCTCCTGAGGTTCCCGGGGAGAGGCCCCTTGCTCACCGCCTCCGGCTTCTGGCGGCCCCTCCAAGCCCACCGCTGTCCACCTGGTCCCACTCCCTCCTCCTCTTCCGCCGCCGATCGCCCTCTGCCTCCCTCCTAAGGAAAGACACCTTTGCTGCCCTGTAGGCCCGTGGGACCCCAGGGTCATCTCTTCATCTCATGGTCCTTAGGCTGCTGCCTTCTGCGAAGTCCCTTCCGTCGTATCAGGACGCATTCACAGGTTCCAGGAGTTAGGACGTGGACGTCCGAGGGGGTCACCGGCCAGCCCCCCCCCCCACCAGTCTAAACGAGCCAACAAATGCAGGCATTTAAAAGGTCACTCACCTCCTAAGCGTAACTAAAATCAGCCGCTCCGAGTGGTGAGCATTTTGTTCGATGGGAAAGTGAGCTGCAGAACCGGGGGCAGGATTGTGAACGCAAGCAAACCCGCCGGGACTGAGGACACAAAGCCCAGCGCAGGCAGTGCGGGAGGAAAGGGGCAGGAATGCGCCGGGGGCCGGTGTCACCTGCCTGTGCAAGGAGGTGTCCGAGCGAGAGGCGAGTGTGCTGAACTTCTCTGCCCACCTCTGTGTGTGACCGTGAGGCTGCTGGGCACGGACGGTGAGCACCGTGGGCGCAGAAGCGTGCGGCCAACCGTAGCTACGACCATCGTGCTTCGGCCCGTCCCCGAAAGCTGGCTCTCTGCTCAGCTCCCAAGCTCCCAGAAGGAAATCCTTGATTTTCACTTCATGTGTTTTGTCCTTTTAGCCTAAAGCCACACTGCTCTGAGAAACTGCATTCTTCGGCAAAGCAAGATTTCATGAAGGTGAACAGGAGAGTTCGTAAGCGAGAGTAGCAGATTACAAATCACCAAGAGCCTTTCGACAAGGCCTGTTGGTGAGGTTGGAAGAAAGGCAGTGTTCTTTAAAAATACCTCAAGATTTTGAACAGAACGTCTTTGACCTTAAATAACTATTAAAAAAAGAGACATCTTTCCTATAAAACAATAAGTGAATAATATTTTTGTCTTGGACACCAAATAAAGTCACTTAAGATGAAAAACTCCTCTGAGCTGCTAATGCTTGGAACCGACTTAAAAATGGGTGTCCACAGCCCCGACCCTGAGTGTGTGGGAATGTGTTTTCTCTCTGCGATCTTTCCAAAGGGAAAATGAGCTGTGGGACTGGCAGGGAGCCAAGAGGAGAAACGAGGGAGGTTATCGCAACCAGGGCCTCTGGAGAGTGGGGCAGGGTCTCGGGGGGCCACTCGTGTCCGTGTTGGAAAGGGAAATGCAGGAGCGGTGACATGTGTAACTGGCCCCTGGACAGCCCCCTGTCCCCGCTGGCTCAATCCCGCTCCGCCAGCTGCTCTCACAGAGAAGATTCGCCCTCTGTGACACGGAGAACCGAACGAGCATGCCAGCTTGGGGCCTGGGCCACGCACTGGTGTCCCCACGAGAGGCCCACGGCGCAGACTAGGACGCTCACACCGCTGTGGCTAACCTTGAACCACACACTGACTGAATCTCGTGCTCCCGGACTTCACTGGGGCCTGAACCCAGCCCCGTGCCAAACTGACAGGTGGATCTGGATCCCGCCCTCACTCCTGCACGGGAGCCTCAGCCTCCCCCCCGGAGGGCAGACGCTGTCCCCACAAGAGGCGCTCCGCACAGAGCCTGCCACGCAGCCTGGGCCCCCAGGGCTTGCGGCCATCTACACCGCAGGGCTACACAGAGCCTGGCATGGAGGTGGTGGCTCAAATGAATGCTGAGTGGCTTCATGGAACGGCATTCTCCAGACCAGAGCCTCCGTGCATAGAAAGACGGTGTTGATGTGAGGCCTGCAGTGCGGGTCCCCAGGACCTGACCTTGCCATTTAGGAATGGCTCATCCAACTCGTTTCCTGGCAACATGGATGGTTGTTGTCTCTACACAAGGACCATCGTGTCTACCTGGTCACCGTGTCAGATACACTCCCAATGGATGGCAGCTCTGAAACGGGGGCCTGGACCCAGGGCCCCTTCCTCTCGTTGCCAGGCCGCTGCCCGGTGCTGGGGTTCGGGTCTGGCCCGCTGGGTTGCCACACGGGGGCAGGAGGAAAAGCCGCCGCGGCCCCACGGCCGACATAGCCCAGATTCTTGTGTCCAGAACTTTCTGCGTCCTGGCTGGGTGCTCCGGAGGCTTTATCTAGAGAGTGGCCCTGTGGCTGGACACCAATGACAACAGTGGAGAGATGCTCCGGGGTCTGGTCCTCATCCAAGTCAAACGGCAGAAATCAGGGGAAAGTCGAGCCCAGGCCGCGGGGCCATTAGGAGCCAACTGAGAAAACTCGCGAGGACAGATGAGCCCGTCTGCATCTTCTCCCTCAGTGCCGCTGTCAGGTGGCCTGCAGAGGTTTGGGTGAGGCCACCTTGGCTGACAAAGGAGTCTCACCCCCGCACATGCATGGCTTTGCCTGGAGCACGTTGTGAGTTCACATTACTGTCTCTGTTTGAGGGGAGTCGAAGGGAACAAGTCTGTGATGTCCTGATGATCACCCAGCCAGGTCCCCTGAGTGGGGTCCCCACACCGTCCGGGACGCTCTTAGCGGGCGCATGCAACCCGGGACACAAGCACTCAGGGGGAGCCTCAGCTCCTAATGCCATCATCTTGGGGGTTAGGCTTCAAGTTACAAATTTTGAGGGGACACGAACATTCAGACAGTAGCGATATCCTCTTGAAAATGCTAATCTTTGAAGCTTTGCTCCTGTGCAGGTCTCCTTCCTGAGACAGAAACCAGGGCATCGTTTACCGCCTTCCCCACGCAGCAGGTGCACCTTCCTGTTCGAACGCCGAGCTGTGCTGGGAGCTGGGGGGGCGGCTGGGCTGCTCCGGGATCTCCAGCAGCTTCGCTGAAGGCTTGTACGATGAACGCGGGTGCCTTTCCGGTTGTGCCAGGGGTAGGGGATGACAGTGAGAACACCAGCAGCACCGATCTCTGTTAGTCATTCTCTCTCTCCCCCTTACAGATAACCGGCAGGAGAGGGCTTTTTGGTACTGTTTGTTACCTGTTACTGGCTGTTACTACTTTTTGTGTGTTCTTCACCTACTGCCCTCTGGGGGTGGGGCAGGGGCCCAAGTCTTGGGCTATGAAGCTGGGGGTTCTAGAGAGGGCAGGAGAAGCACTTCCCCAGTGTCGAGGCCCCTCGGTGGGTGCGGCGCAGATGGAGACAAGCAGGGCTGTCTGGGTGAAGGCGCTGCATGGAGAACCAAGACGGCACCAGCCAGCACAGGGGGTGGGCACGGCGGGGGGCCGCTCCATCACTCCCACTAGGGCCCTGTCCCCTGGGGCTCAGCCATAGGTTCCCATAGGACAGAGACCCGGGGAACAGAGATCTGCGGAGGGCTGAAAGGGGCTGCTGGATCTGATGTAACAACCCTACTCACTGATGAGACCCGCAGACATTCACGCTCTCGGCTTTGCTCTCACTCACCCTGGAGACTCATGTCCTGCCTTGTGGACCCCAGAGCAGGGAGCTAATCAGTCTGCTTGGATTGGGGAACGAGTGGGCATCCATCCTGTCGCCTGAGCCCGAGTCAGCACGTGCATAATGAGCTCCCTTCTGCAGTGGTGAAGGCGGAAGATAATCAAAATCAATTGCTGGAAAACATTCCAAAAGACCCCGTCTCTCCCTCCTTCTGCCCCACCTCCCCTGCACCCTCTAGCCAACTCCTCTCTCCTTTCCTCTCCTTCTTCCTCCCCTTCTCAGTTCTGTTCCCCTCTGCTCCCTAGGGAGGCCATGAGACTGTCATGGGGCGGGGGGAGGGGGGACTGGATGGGGGCCCACCTGCCTGAGAGCTCCTTTATCCTGGCTTGGAGGGGGCGGGGATGGGCTGCCCTGCAGTGCCCAGCAGTGGAGAGAAGACACAGCCAGGGTACGTAGCTCTGGGAACCGGACACCCTGCACAGGGATGGGCCACCCGCCGAGAGCCGCTTCAAGCTATTTGGGTCATCAATGAGATCAAACGAGGCATTATAGTCCAGTGAATGGCAGGCTCTGAATAGATGTGAAAGTAGCTTTTGCTGGAGTCCCAGCATCCCAGAATCCCGGGGTCGGAAAGGACCTAAAGCCATCTGTCTAATCGCTCAGATCAGCTAATTGCTGGAATTCCCTCTGGCAGGTTTCCTGTCCGCGCAGCTCTGTCAATACCTGAGCTTTTCAAGCGCCCGGGAACTCAATCCCACGCAAGGGGGTCTGGTAACCTGTTCTAAGTTGTATAAAAATTTCTCAGATGAGTCAAAATCAGTTTCCCTTTAGCTTCTACCTGTGAATCTTGTTTTGCCCCTGAGGCCATGCAGAATAATTCTCCTTCCACTTCCATACTCCTTTGTTCAGCAAACATTTGGGAGGTTCCAGAGTGCCCTAGTGGCCAAGAACAGGGACTTTGGACAGAAGTCAAGCAGAATTTCCCACTTTGCCATTTTCCAGTGAGTGACCCTGGGCAAGTGACTTAATGTCACTGGGTGCAAGGCTGTGCATTTTTAAGTGGAGGTTAAAAATACACCTCCTTCCAGAAGCTATGAGAACTGCAGGAGATGTCTGCATGGCCTGCGCAAGGAGAAGCTGCCCGTTGCTTGAGCGTGCAGGTGGGGCCTGGCACGGTGTTGCATCCTGAGATCCAAAGGAGGCACAGAGCCTGCCCCTGCTCCCCAGCCAGCAGAGCACTGCAGCTTGCAGGTTTGAAGAGCGGCTGGCTAGCACTTGGACAGCATCTTTGGGTTTTTGTTTTTCGAGCTGGATTTGGTTGTTTTATCAATTGAAAATTCCAACTCTGCCCCGTGACCTCAGACTTCTGGTCAACATGACATGGTGGATGGGGCTGACATGGGAGACCCCCCCCCCCCCCAATCATAGTATGACCCTGGTCCAACCACAGAAAAATGCTTGATAAAATAACAACACATTTGGAAATGCAGATCCAGGCTGAAAATTCTCCAGGGCCAAAGAGAAGAGAACTCAAAGCTGCAGCTGAGAATCAGAATGGAAACGCAGTGACCTGACAGGCTGTCAGAACTCTGCCTCACCTGCAGGAAGGAGGAGATGAGGCCAAAGGCGCCCTCTCACTGCTGCCCCGTCCCCCACACTCAGCACAGAGTTGGAATCGGACATTCATGGGGAGCCAGGGAAGACTGCCCCATCTGTGAGCAGGGTTAAGAAAATTCTGCCCATCTGCCGGGGGTTATGGGTCAGAACCACGCCTCTCCCTCCGGGTCAGAGGTGGAAACAGAATCAGCAGAGGTCTGGGACACTTGCAGGTGCAGGGTCTGAATCACACCACGTGTGAGGTGCAGAAACCCCGAGCTGAGAAATTCACCTGTGATCCTGGTCCAGCACTGGTGAAACCCAGGGAGCCCTGCAGGATGTCCCCATATCCCAGGGCAGGTGCAGGGACTGCATGTGGAAATAGCTCAGACTGACGACCTCACGGCCAAGTAGTGCGCATCACGCAAAGAAACAAGGTGCTGCTTGAGAGCACACGGCTGCAGCAGCGAGGACAGAGAACTTCCCTGGAAGCCCCGGGAAAGAGCAGTCTGGAAGAGACGTCCATGTACCTATGCTTGAACTCTCAAAACCGAGGCGGCAATGAACAAGCACGGGAAGACCCCGGAAGGAATGAGTAGAAATTCTAGGATGGGAAGTATGGTTATTCTAAAGAAAACTCAGAAGACGGCAGCAGGGTAAGCTAGATGCCACTGAAGAGAGAGCTGAGGGATGGACGAACGTGCTGGAGAAGCCTGCTCTCAGCACAGACAGCCAGAGAGGGAAAACACAGCAGAGAAGCCGAGCAGCGTGTCAGACCAAGTGAAGACGTTCAGCGCAGGCCTACGGGTATGTCGTTGCGCTCCTTCAGAAGGAGGCAGTGCACAGAATGGGGAAGGTGAATTTGAAGAAACAGAGGCTGAGAGTTTTCAGAATTTAAGGAAGACAAGTCTTCAGGGTGAAGAAGCACACAACGTCCCTGCAGGAAAAATGAAAACAACTCCACTTTTAGATTCAGCGTAATGAAATGGTAGATTATTAAAAATAAAGACAAACTTTAGAGAGAAGTAATATCCCTTCTAAAGGGATATTGACAATTTGACTAAAAACAGATTTTTCATCAGTAATAACAAACACCAGTAAATAATGTTGAGAGAAAATAATTGTGAGCTTGGAGTTCTGTCCTCAGCTACCTTATCAGTCAAGAACGATGGTGAAATAACACTTTCAGTCTAAGACATTTACCGGGCTAAGCCCTTTCCGAAATAATTACTACAGGGTGTATCCAGCAAGAAGGGAATGGGACTCCTGCAAGACAATGGGACAATTCATTAAAAAGGACAAATTTGGGGAAACTTAAAAACAAGGCAGGATTAAAATAATAAATTAAGAATAATGTGGAAAATGGGAGGCAATGAGGAATGAACACATCCTGAGGGGAGTGGTTTTGTTCCAGAAAATGATAGGAATTTTAATTAAATTTAATTTTGAATGTGAAGAATGAATTGCAGGAAGATTTCATGGAGAACCCTACTGTGCAAGGAGAGAGAGAGAGAGAGAGGAGGGGGAAAGATGGGGAGAGAGAGAGACAGAAAGAGAGAGAGAGAAGCATTTACCTTAGATACTGAAATTTAAAGGACTTAAATCAGGAAGTTCAAGTCAACCAGACTTTCTGGGGAGAAAAGCCAAACTTCACCTTTTTATTAAAATTAGAATTCCAGTCTTCTGTCTGGGTAATAAATATTCAAATGGATGCCAACCACCTGGATGCAGCTCAAGGGAAATGTGGGTTGTGTTTGTCCAGCTCGGCTAAGGAGGACAGCAGCATCAGGGCTCACATTCACCAGGGTTTTCGCGGAAGACTGGGGGATGTGTCATGGACTTCTTGGTGGAGGCCCCTTGAAATGGGGAGTCTCACAGAGGCTCACCAGGGTCAATCCGTGCTAACTACTTTCTGGAAGAAGCTGTGACCACTTAAGCAGCAAGAAAGGGACAGGCAGCTGTCATCAATGATTTGAGTGGAATCAGCATTAGATAATCAATCAGTATACCATAACTCTGCAAGGTCTTATTTGCCTCCTTTAGCATTACGAGTTGGAAAACTCTCTGAAGCCGGAATCCCCTGGACTGGAAAAGGCTGAAGCACCTCCGGAGGGCTCGCCCTTCAGAACAGTTTGATTCAGGACAATGGGGGCAAAGTTCTGTGGAGGATGGAGCCAGCCCAGAGGGGCAGATACATCAGGAATTAACACTCAGGGCTTTCACAAGAACCTGCTTTTTAAGAATGCATGTTAAAATAGAATAGAAATAGAAACTGTAACTTCCCAACCAAGAGAGAAAAAAGATGGGAAGTAAAGAAAAATTGATAAATCAACAGAAAATGGAAAGGCAGAAACAAAGGAACCAAATAAAAAGGAAGGCAAATAGGGAGCCAAACGCCTGGCAGAAAGAAGTCCATGTGGTACTGAATATGCGTTGGAGCCAGTGCAGTAATGTAAGAAGAACAAATAAAAATTATAAAAACTGGAAAAAAGGAATAAAACTGTCATTCTTTTTTATGTATATGATCGCATATGTAGGAAACTGGAAAGAATTTAGGATTTAGAAAACTCAAGAGAATTAAAGAATAAAAAGTATCAATCAAGAACTAATTTTAATTAATATAAAATTTAACCATTTTGCAAGAAGTAACAAATGATTACAAAATGTAATTGGTAGAGATGTTGCTTATAATAGCAAAACTAGTAACAAAATACTTAGCAATAAATTTAATAAGAGACGTGTACACCCTTTATGAAGAAAATGATACAATTCTAAGGACCTAAAGAAGACTTAAGTGTAGAGACCTACAAAGACCATGTATTCACAGACATATTAATGAATATGTCAATTTTTCCTCATAGTTGCTACTGCTGTGTAAAAAATTCCTTGAACTCAGTGGCATGAAAACCAGGCATTTTTCTATGCTCACACTCTGCGTTATGGTCTGGAAAGGCCATAGCAGGCACTGAACTGCCCTCCTCCTGTGAGGCAGGAAGGAACCCACTTCCAAGCTGATTCCTTCCCTTGCGGTCTGGCACCTGGTCTGAGCATGGCCCTTAGCCCCTGCACGTGGTCTGGGTGGGGCCTGGCCTTCTCATGGCTGCGCTAGGTACTGAGCAGGAGCGTGCAGATAGTATTTGATCCCAAGGTAGAAACTTCGTGGTCTTCATGGTGCAAGGACATTCTTGTTACTGATATCCCTTCCATAGTGTTCAAAACAAAGCAGTCCTAGATAGCAAGAGAGAATGTCGTGTTTATAACACTCACGTACACAGGGATGAGGGGTCGGCACCCTGGAGCTCAGGTGCTGTCTGCAATGTCTCCGTTGCTTGGTTTCATTTTTCGCTCTCACTCTTCAGCATGAGTAGATGTCTGTGCTTTGTAAACCTAAGCAGTCTATTTATCTTCTTGATCTCAGTTTTTAAGATAAAATTGTGTATTTATTGCCTGCCTTGGAAAACAGACAACATGCATGGATATCATGAGCCACCACAGGGAAAATGATGGTGGCATTTCTAGAATGAGAGTGACAACTTCCATGCACGCTAATTATAGGTTTACAGGTTTCCTGACTGCTCTCTTGGAGGGGAAGGTACTACACAGAACAAGGCTGGAAAACATGCAGGTAGAAGCAACCCTTTCCACTCATTTTCTGGAAATTGAGAAAATGTGTAGTCAATTGTTTGTGTAATAAAGTGTCCGGGGGTTATTGCAAAATTGACTATTTCTCAGTGGAGGTCATTCTCTGATCATTCCTTCATGGTTACAATAAATATGTATTTGATGTGATGAAAAAGTCCTCAACAGGAGAGGACTTAACTTCCTATATTTTAGAAAAAAAATGGAGACAAGTGGCACAAATTAATTCTTCTCCAGTTGTCTTTTGAATGTGATGATATAGCAGCTTTTAAAAATTGCTCATACAAAGGGCCAACAAGCTCAGAAGATGCTCAACAGCTCAGGCCATGAGGAAATGCACGTCAAAACCACAATGAGGGGCACCCGGCTGGCTCAGCCGGTGGAGCACGCGACTCAGTCTCCGGGTCGTGAAGCCTCCTTCAAATACAAAAGCCATGCAGTGAGACACCACTCTACAGCCACTAGGATGGCCATCATAAAACACAGTGGAAACTGACAAGTGTTGGCAGGGATACGGAAACCCTGGCCCGACTCACACGCCACTGGTGGGCATGCAGACGTGCAGCTGCTGTGGAAAACAGTTTGGCAGCTCTTCAACACTTTAGACAGAGTGACCAGATGCCCCGGCAATTCCACTCCAGGGTACATACTGAAAAGAATTGGAAACAGACGTTCAAACAAATACTTGCACAGGGGTATTCATAACAGTGAGATTCATGATTGCCATGAGGTGAAAACAACCAAAATGTCCATCAGCAGGTGGACAGATAAACACCGGATGGCTCTCCACACAATGCAGTGTCGCTCGGCCATCAAAGGGAATGGGGCACTGGCACACGCTACCATTCGGATGAACCTTGAAAATCTGCTGTGTCGGGCACCTGGGTGGCTCAGATGGTTAAGTGTCTGCCTTCGGCTCAGGTCATGATCCCAGGGTCCTGGGATCGAGTCCCGCATCGGGCTCCCTGCTCCTTGGGAGCCTGCCTCTCCCTCTGCTTCTCTCTCTCTCTCTCTCTCTCCGTTTCTCATGAATAAATAAATAAAATCTTTAAAAAAAAAAAAAAAAGAAAAGAAAATGTGCTGTGTGAAAGAAGCCAGATACCAAAGGCCGCGTGTCATAAAGATGCCTCTTACGGGACATGTCCAGAGTCGGCAAATCCAGGGGGACAGAAAGCACATCAGTGGGTGTGGGGGGCGGGTAGCGAGATGGGGAGTGACTGCTGAATGGGTAGGGGTTTTATTTGGGGGTGATGAAAAAGTTCTGGAACTAGGTAGCAGGGTTGCACAACATTATGAGTATACTGAATGCCAATGAACTATACACTCCAGGTGGTTCAAAGGGTAAATTTTATGTCATGTGTATTTTACTAGAGTAAAAGAATTGCAGACCAGAAAGCAGAGATGCAGTATTTTTCCATCACGCAACTCAGGGTAGACGGGCTTCTCAGTTTCCTGGACAGGCTTCTCCTGGAGACAGTTGCCTTCTAGCTGGGCTTGGGCCACGAGACTACATCTGAATCAGAGGGCAGAGATATTGCCGCTGTGCCTCATGCCAAACCAGAAAAATACAACCCCAAAATTCAAAAACAAAAAACAAAGATTTATTTCATACCCATAGAGATTAATTTTTGGAACTGAAAGTCTTTTGGTAGCCAGGGTCTGTGGGCTCCACTGAGAAGGCTGGTTCGAATCCATGATCACTTGGGGGCAGAACTGCCAGATGTGGCTGGGAGTGGAAAATGGGAGTTACCCCTTTTCAGAGGAAGAGCAGCGGCAATGATGGAGGTGAGGAGAGGATGGGGGGCAGGCAGCGAGGGCTCCAGACCCTGCAGAGCTGGGCAGAGAGGGCTGCTGGTCACTTCTGAGAGCCCTGCTGTGGAGCTGGTGTGCTATAGTGATGGGTCTCCCCTTCCAGAAATGTGCCCAGGAGGAATCGCAGCCTGAGGGGTGCGAGTCTGAACAGTGTGGTTGTCCTGTTTTCTCTGTTGCGATGCCCCTTCTTTCGCCTGCAGACTTTTGTTCATGCCTTAAGACTCGATTCCAGCAGGAGCTCCTTGGGAACCCCTCAGCACTTGCCCAGCCAGAATCTGCCCCACTTGCCTCTATGGTTCATAGACCTGTCTGTATCTCCTCACTGCGGCTTTGTTAGGTTAGTAACTCACAGCCATGCTTGCTTTTGCTCCACTCCACTCCATCAGAGACCGCTCAGCTGGTCTGCAATGGCCATTCTCTTCTTCCTTAATAATAGAATCCTAATTTTATTAAGAGAGTTGGTGCACTTTTTTGGCCCTTCCCAACTTCCTAGTTCCAGCTGCCTGGAGAGCTTACGTGATGACTGGAGCTCCAGCAGCTATTCTGGATAATAAGGTGTTCTTGAGTATGGAAGCCATTGCTTGGATAGTGAAGCATAAAACTTCAAGGTGCTTGGAACTTATTGTCATAGACCTGTCATGGGCCATCATGGACCAGCTTTGGACTGCTTATGGACTTCCTTTACATAAGAGAAGAATACATATTATGTCATTTAAGCCACTGTTACTTTGGATATTTCCATTATATGCAGCCCAAATTGAATGTTAAGTGGTACACTTGCATATCCTTGCCCCCAAAATTCTCCCACAAATTCCAGAAGCATGGATGAATAATGTTCATTTTACTGAACACTGGAGAAGGATGTTATATTGCAAATCACATGAATTTGTAAAATCCTTTTAAAACTCTTCTGTTCCTCCTCCAAGATTCTTTTCCCTGTAGCAGTGGTTTCATCCCTATTCTTCCCCAATCCCTCCGAATCTCCTCTTCAGCTTAACCAACCCTTCTCCTCCCCAACCCACACTCAAAGTTCTGTCAGCCTGCACACTCTAGCTTAGTCATCTGCTGAGTAAGACAAGACCACCAATTGCTCACCAGGTATGTCCCCGGGGCCTTGAGTCACTCTTCCATATTTGAGATTATAATTACTTACTTCTATCTTTGTAGCCACTTCACTTCCTACCTCCTGCTCACATGGTGGGGTTCATCAGTGTTCATGCAGAACCTCCTGCTCACATGGTGGGGTTCATCAGTGTTCATGCAGAACCCTGCATGCACCTGTGTATCCCCACTGCCCAGCACAGCACTCTGATGGGCAGAGTTCTACTCAATCCACCTGGCCCCCTTTCTTGTGGCCACAACTTTCACTGCAGCCTCCAGGGTAAATAAGTCTGCTATGTATCTGCCACATAAAGAATCAGCTGTACCAGGGTTATGCCCTGAGCCACTGGGAGTTCTTCACTCCTCTTGACCTGCACTTGGGGGGGCTGTATATCACCTCCTCTTTGGTTTATTTCTAAATACGGTGCAGAACAGGAGGACCAACTTCAATTGGTCTGTAAGCTACAAATTTTAAAGCTAATGTATGTCTAGGCTTCATGTGTTTTTTGTGGGCTTTGCTCTGTGCTTTCATTGGCTTTATCCCAAGCCTCTTGGGCAATTATTTTTGGCTCATTCAGGGAATGGCTTTAAATCAACTTTTTCTGTTCCAAATGCTTAATATAGGGCTTGTCCACATGTAGTGTTCATAGTATTATTGGAAAGTGTCTCTTGTACGTAAATCTTTCTGTACCTAATCAGTTGCCTCCATGCGGATGCAGTGTACACCCTATTTGCCTAGCCCGACAGAGAATTCTTTTTTCAAAAATATTTATTTAAGAGAGAGAGAAAGAGAGCGGAGAGAGAAGCAGAGGGAGAGAGAGAATCTCAAACAGACTCCCTGATGAGGGCAGAGCCTGATGCAGGGCCTGATTTCACCACCCATGAGATCATGACCTGAGCCAAAACCAAGAGTTGGGGGGCGCCTGGGTGGCTCAGATGGTTAAGCATCTGTCTTCGGCTCAGGTCATGATCCCAGGGTCCTGGGATCGAGCCCCACGTTGGGCTCCTGGCTCAGCGGGGAGTCTGCTTCTCCCTCTCCCCCTGCTCATGCTCTCTCTCTCTCTCTGCATCTGTCTCAAATGAATAAATAAAATTCTTAAAAAAATTAAAACAAGAGTTGGACACTTAACTGACTGAGCCCTCCAGGCACACCCCCCCTGCCCCCCGTCAGAGAATTCTAAGTGGGTTCTCCACTGGAGGAGCTATTTCTTACATCCCATTTCCACAGAGGCGGAGGGACTGAAAACCTGTACTAGGATTTCCACACTATCCAATCTTTCCGGACCAGCATAAGGCCTTTGGAGTCCCTAAAGACCTGTGGTCAACAACAGAAGTGAAGGGGCCAACTACACATCCTGGGGGCAAAGAAAACCCTTGGGCAGGGCTGCGCACACTGCCGATGGGAACCCAGCTCAGTGACCCCCTGCTACAGGTAAGGAGACATTATTGTGCCCAGGCTCTGATCAGCCTGTGGGAGGACTCAGGCTGCATCTGGGGGGTTCCGGGGGGTGCCCCAGTTGGGGGGCTGGGTGGGGGACACTCAGGCTGTTTCACATTTTCTCTCTGATTTCTTCTCTTTCTGTGTAATTTCCAACTGCTGCTGTAGCAAATAACCACCCACCTAATGGCTTACCGTACACTTACACACTTAAGACAACCCAGACTAATTGCCTTACAGTTGTGGAGAAGTCGGATATGGGTCCAGTGGGCTAAAATCAAGGTGCTGGCAGGATCGTGTTCCTGCCAGAGGCTCTAGGGGAGAAGCCCTGGCCTTGCTTTCTCCGGCTTCTAGAGGCCACTCAATTCCTTGGCTCATGGCTCCTTCCTCTGTCTTCAGCCAGAAACATGCCATCTTCAAATCTATCTCTCCCCTCTGCCCCATCCTCACGTCTTCTCGTACTCTCCTGCCTCCCTCGTCCCCTTAGTCCTAGATAATGTCCTCACCCAAGATTAACTCAATCAAGGCTGCAAAGTATGCCATATAAGGTAACACATCATAGTTTCTGGGAGTTAGGACCATGGGGCCATCATTCTGTCTCTCACCCCTCCCTGTGCACTCTGAGACCCTGGAGGCATGTCCTGTGCTGCTTCTAATTTTGACCCCTCCCACCCCCAAGTCCAACACCGGCACTACATCTAGTGGTCCGGTGTTGATTGACTAAGTCTGGTAAAAAGCTTCTCTTGGCCGTCGATTTTCCCCTTACAGACTGACGGCTGCATTGTTGGGAAAGCCCACATCCCTCCCTCTGCCTTCTTTGTTTTTTGTCTTGATTTGTCTGTTATCAACTTCCACCTCATTTTTATGTCCTTTGATTGCATGAGAAAGCTCCAGAGCTTACAGAGGAAAGGAGGGCTGCTCACAGAGGAGCCCCGTTTCTTCCGGCTCCGGTCCCCAGATGCAGCCGTGGGCAGGCCTGAGGAGGTGGCTCCACGGCAAGTGGGGCAGTCTGGAACCGGATTATTTTAAGCGCAGAAATGTGCTGGAACTTCAAATCATTGCTGCAATCTGCTGGCTTTTTCCCCTTTTAGGCTGGCTTCTTTAATAGTTCTCTTCCCTCCCCTGAAAAATAATAGCCTTTACATAACTCTGTAGCTGGAAATATAAGACAAGCCCACTGGTTGTTTAAGAAATGTGAATTTTAAGATTAGGAAGCAAAAAAAAAAAAAAAAAATAGAACACGTTGCCTGGGTAGCTGGAGATTCTCAACAGGAATGTATGTGGGACACTGTTCTGTCTTAAAGGTGACAGTTTTAAAGCTTAGGAATTTTCTTTAAAAACAAAATCCAAAGTGGTTCACAGTCTCTCTTTTTTTAACCTTAAAAGGTTTTACCCCTCTTAAATGAATTCTGCTTAATCACTTCAACTATGGTGAACAGAAATATGGGGGTGGGGGTGGGAAACCCCACACATGCCATTGTTCAAACCCTGAGCCTGACAATAGCAGTGAAAAGGATAGAAGCCCGCCTTAGATGCTTCTACAACTGCCTGAGGTCACCTGAGAAAGGCACTGCCTGCCCAGAGGTTGTGAGCGCCCTGGTCCTCGCACCAGCCCCACAGCATCACGGGGCACGGGGAGAGGTGCGGTCCCTGCCCCAGCGGACAAGCCCCCACAGGAGGCTCAGGGGTCTGGCCTGCAGGAGCCCGTGTCATCTTCAGGGCCCCCTCCCAGGGCTGAGCTTGGAGATTCAAGGACACATTAAATCTCACAGTTAGCAATGCATTTCTTTTATATTAAGCATTACCTCCCCTTTTTAAAATAGAAGAGATTGAGAAACACTGTCGCTTATGTTGTGCTCTTTTGGGGACCTGCCAGGGCATCCCTCGGACCAGCAGCTACTTTGACTGCACAACTGAGGAGAAAGGGTCACAGCTCCGGCGCAGGGCACTCTGTACCATTTGAAAGAATACGGCCTTCTAAAGAATACTGTTTTTTAACGTTATAGAATGAGATGTAAAAGTATGAGGAAGACAGGATTTACCGTGTCAGAGGAAAATAATACAAGAGTTTTGCACATTCTACCTAGGAACGTCTACCTGGGTGAAGGGTTTCCTTCTTCTGTTGCTAGTGGCGTGGACAGCTGCAGAGTGTAACCACTTGATACCAGGTTATACTCAGTTTTGTGCTGAGGAAGTGCCCCCTAAATTTTACACACACAGATGAACCTGGATGGAAGGTCATAAGAATTCCATTCTCCCTTACATACTCCTTGTGATTTGTGGGCATCACCTTGCTTAACTTGTCTGGAGCAGAGCCACCTTCTCACGGAGGGGTGCTGAGAAATAAATACCTTAAAAGCACTTAAAAGTGGTTTTTGCAATTGCAGGGTGATCTAAGTCACAAATAATTGCTAATCATTATTTTCCCCAGGCTCTTAATTTCTCCAGGTGCCAGAGAAATGCAAAATTAAATTAAACATTAGCATATACCTCGAGTGCTGCATTTTTAATGTTGACACATTAGCTGTGGTATTTCAAGTTGGGAAACACAAGACCATAATATATAAATTGGAATCCTAAGTACTCAACCATGCTCTCCCTGGGGACTCTTATAATAGATGGAAGTAGCCATGTTTCTTGAGAATATGTCCAGAGATCTGGAACTGGGCAAATGTTTTCCAAGTCTAACGAGAAGATCTGATGTGTGTTAGAGACTTGAAGCATTTTTCTCTCCTTTGTGTTCTCATGGTGTTGCGATCTGTCTCTCCTTTTCTGCCGGTGGGGGCTGGAGCCCCACGTTGATCTAGAGCTGAGTGCATGGTGCCCTGGGATTTAACAGTGCACCTGAGCGGGCACCTCCCTCCCCCATACTGGCCTATCATAATATTGTTTAGGTCAGTGTGTAGTGTTTACGTTACTATAACTAAAGAATATTTATTCATCGATGAGCCATGAGCAATTTGCTGTCCAAAGTTCTGTTTTCCTTGAACTTTACAATCATCTTTTTTTTTTACTTATTTGGTTTTCACGTTTTTATTATGAATTCAGCCTCAAATTGTTCTGCATCTGTCCAAATCTCCTCTCAAGACATGTGGAAGCACTGACTTCACTTTCTGAGCGTGCCTGAGACCCCTCTACTCTGCCCAGGACTGATGGGTGCCTGTGGGCCCGGTGAACACCCCTGGGCCTGCCCTCTGCTGGCGCTGCAGACTCTCCTCAGTGCCTTTCCATCCTGGGTGTCTTACTTCCTGTGCCCCCCATCTCCCACCCTCTCGTTTTGGGGAAGTACATTTTCTAGTAGCTTTCCAAGAAAGGGAGCATGGGAATTAATTTATTTTACACCTTGCGTGTCTAAAATATCTTGATCCATCTGATGCACGGTTGACAGTTTGGCTGAACATAGACGTCTAAACTGGAAATTTAATTTTCCTTCAGAATACTGGAGAATTTACTTCATTGCCTTCTAACTTCCACTGCTGAGCTGTGATACTTTTCTGATTCTTGCTTGTGTGTATGCCACCTATTTTTTCTCTCTGGACATTTGCAGGATTTTTTCTTTCTTTCTTTCTTTCTTTTTTGCTTCCAATGTTGCAAAAGAATCAATTATTATATTGGGTGCTCAGTGGGTCCTTCCAATCAGGTAACTCATGTCTTGTACTTCCAGAAGTTTTCTTGAATTATTTCTCTGATGATTTCCTCTCTCACACACATTCTTTGCATTTTCTTTTCAGTTATTAGGTCTCCTGAACTTATTCTCTCTTTTCTTAACTTTTCTGTCCTTTTCCCCATATTTTTCCTTTTGCTCTATATCCTGGAGATTTCCTGACTTTTACCTCCTAATACTTCTACTGAGTTTTCCACCTTGCTGTCATATCTTAATATCCAAGAGTTCTTTTTTGTTGTTATTCTCTAAGTTTTCCTTTTCTGAAAAATAGTATCTTGTTCAATCATCTTGTTGAGAATACCAATGAGAGTACTTCTGAAGTTTTCTTCTTCCTCAGAGTCTCTGTTCCCTCCACCTGGTTGTCTCCTGTGTTGGTCTCTCTTTCATGTCAGAGGGAAGATGTCAGAGGGAAGATACTCAGATTTAAGTATTGGGGACTGAGAAGCTAATGGTAAGCTCTGAGGATCTGGGTGGGGTCTATGGACGTAGGGTTCATTGTGGGGAGACCTGCTGAGCTCTGGAACCAGGGAACCTGTGATGCTAGTATTTGTGTTCAGGAATTTCCTTGAGCTGCTCAGCTTCACTGGAAAAGTGTTTTTCAATCTCTTGCCTGAGGGACTTAGTTCTAGGAGCAACATGGAGGAGGAAGGCTGAGGATTTCTGTGCCTGTGGGGGTTCTCCAGAGAAGCAGAACATACATATATATTCAGAGATTTATTCTAAGGAACTGGCCTATGCGATTGTGGGGCTGGCAGGTCTGAAATCCAGTGGGCAGGCTGGAAGGCTGCAAATGCAGGCAGGGTTAATGTTACCATCTTCAGGTAGGATTTCTTTTTTTCTGGGAAATCTCGGTCTTGCTCTTAAGGCCTCCAACTGATTGGGTGAGGCCCATCGACATTATCAAGGGTAATCCGCTGTGCTGAAAGTCAACTGATTGTCGGTGTTAACCACATCTACGAAATACCTTCACAGCAACATTGTGTTTCATTAAGTAACTAGAGACTACGGCCTAGCCGTAGTCTAGGCTGACACCTAAGAGGAATCATCAGTCTTCTTATCTATTAAGTTATAATTAATCAATCAATAATAATCAATTCAATAAATATTTATTGAGCAGCTAGTCTATGGTCTTGGCCTTTCATCCTCACTCTGGTGTGTACCCGGCTCTCAGGCGTGCATGCCTCACAGGACAGCCTGTTCATACCCTGCAGAGAACCTCAGGCTCACTGGGGCGCTCGGGGTCAGCACATTTGGATGGCAGAACAGGGGAAGATATGGGTTTGCTTGTAGACAAACGTCTCTATTTTATTGCCTTGCATCACCCCGACTCCATCCAGGCAGGCAAAGTCATCTGTCACCTGTTCAGATGCCTTCCAGATTTTAAAACCACACGGCTACTTGAGTAAATCAGCTACTCTGTAAACACTTTATTAGGAGCCATTTGCCGTCCATTTGAAAATCATAAATGATGTTCCTGAATAGAGAGCCCAGCTGTGTTCCTTCAACTGCTTTTCTGGCAGACGGGGGTCTGTGCTCCCCAAACTCTGTGCAGAGAGCTCCACCCACACATCAGCATCTTCAGACTGAAGGTCAGAGTTCATCATTATATTCTGTTGGGGATTCTCAAACTGTGTCTGACTGAAGAAGAGCAAACACCCCGGTTTGGGGAACGGCCTTCATGATGGGTGTGCCAACACTTTGATGAGCATTCCCTAGGCAGATGCCGTTCATTCATCAGCAGCAACTGAAAGGCGTTTTCTGGCCTCTTCTGCCTGGACACACAATAAGTCTACACATCTGAGTTTTGTGCGTCCAGCCTCTCGGCCACCTGGGATAGAGCGGTACAGCGAAAATGCCCCTCGCCTCACGTAGACATGGTGTGTCCCACAAAGTTACGTGTAAACACCATTTCCCTCAACCATGCTCGGATTTCCCAGTCTCTGAATCTGCTTTTGCATCCAACTCCCATTTATTAAAATCTGAGCCGTTCTCATGGGTACACCTGCCACCTCAAGCAGCACGTCCCCTCCGTCCAAACTGGTCCCAGGCAGGCCCAAGGGAGGATGACATTTAAGGCTCTCTTATCCAGGAATTTGAACGCCTCCCTCAGCAATTTGTATCTGGCCATCAATAAACATTTTATGGGCATTGCCTTGTGCAGGCTGACATATTTATCTAAGGTCTCACTTGCAATCTCGATTAATAAGGAAGACACAAACACAGGGCACAGGCAACTCAGAGAAGTGACTGTATGACTGGGGTGGCTCTGCCGTCCCTTCATCCGACACGCCTCTAGCTCCGGTCGCCTAGGCCACATTTCTGGTCCCTCTCCATGTTCCTTCACTCTGTGAATGGGCCTGTGCTGGCTGCAAAGCTAACAATGGAAGGAGAGTGGTAGTTGCCGCAGCCAGTGGAATGAACACAAATAGTAAATGACGTATCTAAAGGCAATTTGTTATAGGATTTCTGAAGCTTTTTCAATATTTCCTCAGGTGCTGGGGGCAAAAACAATCAAGTATGTGCAGCATCAGCCCTTGAGGAGCTGATGGCCTGGGAGGGACAGTGTGTTATGTTCCATTGAAGTGAGAGGACATGCAGGAGGAAAAGGGGGAGGTGTCTGGGCTGGGTTTTAGTGGTGCCACGTGGAGAAACACATTTCTGGTGAAGAGGAAAGATTCTTAAAGTACGGGAGTGAAGAGGCGGGTATATATAATATAGTTACAGAACTATATAAAGCTATATGTTTGTGTATTAGATTATATACAATATACATCGTATATAAAAATATATGCAATATCTTACCCTGGCCTGAGGTCCCAGTTCCTAAAGGCAGAGGCGGTGGGGCTGGAGAAAGCTGTACCCTTGCCTGGACCCGCTGCACCAGGCATCAGAGAAGTGACCTTACATGGAGGCAGGGTCTCAGCAGGCTCTGCTAGACACACAGGGTTACTGGCCAGTCGCCTGCCCATTAGCCCCCCTGGAGGGGCTGCAGCGCTGTCATGACCAGCCAAGGTGGGTGGGGAGCACCACTCTGCAGGGCAGGCATGGGGCACAGGCTTTGTCTCTTTCTCTCTTTGTCCCTGACCCCCTCTCAGAGGGTAAGCCAGGAGGGGGAAAGGTAGGGGAAGAGCAGAACCTGCCCCCGATTTCCCTCACTACCCCTCTGCAATACATACATACACACATGCACACACACACACGCACGCACACGCACACCCCCCTGGGGCCGTGATGCTAGCCTGCACTGTGGGAGGATGGGGCTGCCAATCAAACAGGAGATTTATATCTTCAAATGTATATGACTGCATCTTAAAGAGCCCAAATGAAACTTTCCAAAACCTTGTGGTGACCTAAGAGCTGTCAGTAGGGAGTCTGCTAAGCCGTGGGGAGGGGACTGGACAGCACAGTGGGTATCAGTTTTGAGGCACATTTGTGTCTAAAGCAATCTGCTCACCAGCCTGGTTCCAGAAGTGAAAGGATAAGCTAGTGTTTTTGATCATCAGCGGCTCCTAATCACACCTGCGGGAGGGTGGCCTCCCCGCCCCCCTGCAAGCTCCCCTCGCCAAGCCGGCTGGAGCCCTGGCTCAAGGGCCACTGGGCGCTGGCACCTCCCAGTACTTTATTCCCAGGAGCCAAACCTGCAGCTTTCAGGACCCTTTGGACAGCATTTCTTCTTTCTTCCTTCTTCCCTGGGTTAATTCCCCCAAATAAGGAAGGCGGCACTTCTCGACTTACATTGTGAACTTGCGTAAAGAGCTAGCCCTTGTGTGAACAAGGCAGGAACTCACACTCACCACGCACTGCCCCTGTGGTCTGATTCTCTGTCAGGAGGGCGATCGGTGGTGACTTTTCAGCGGTTGATGCTCTGCAGTCAGCCATCATGACAGACCGACGGGTTGCAGACAGGCTGGGGCTGAGATTTAGGTTTTGGAATTACTTGGATCCGGTGTTGGAACAAACACCAACAGTTCCATTCAGTGCTGTTTCTGGGGCTTGAAAACACAAAGGAAGATAGTCATGTAGCATAGCGATCGTCTTCCCGTTCCAGGAACCACCAGCATGACATGGCTTCGAAGCGTGTCCTCACTGGCCTCTGACACAGGCTTGTCTGTGTTCTCCAGCCACAGGCAGGCGACACCAGACTCCATCTGTTCCTCTTGTGGCTTTGGGAGCTCACTCGAGTCATGGGTTTATTGAGGGCCTTTTCTGAGGTCCTGGATTGCACCTCAGGTTCATTCTCACCTGAGATCTGATTCCCTAAGGAACCAGTGTTGAGAGCACCTTGTACACAGAAGGCCCTCGATCAGTTATCTGTTGAATGAACAAGTATGAGATAGCAGGGACCATGGTTCTGGTGGCTCCCACTGTTCAAAACATCTTTATTTTCCTCACTGCCATCTCTTACTGGCAAAGGGGTCAAGTCTACTTCTCAGTGGCCAGAGGGAAAGCCGCGGACTGTGAACTGACATCCTGAGAGGCCTCGCGACTGTGGGGGAGGGGGATCTGAGGTGCATGTCTTCCTTCTACCCTTGCCTCTCACTTCACAAAGTTACCAAGTGCCCACCAATCAGCATCTGGCCTTGACTGAAGTCTGGAGCCCGTTAGGGCCCCTAATTGGACCCCAACCCACCTTCACACCTTCTCTCCCACAGTGTATCCCCTCGGGTCAGCCTGGGACCGTCTGTGCCCAAAGAGACCTGTAAGATTCCAGCATCCTTCCTGGGCCTGGCTCTCGGGTCTCCCCCAACCAGCTCAGGGGGAACGCCCGGCCCTTATGCTCCTCGAGCACCGCTGTCTAAACCCACTCACAAGGCTCTACTACGTGTACTGTGAGTCAAAGCTATTTTCCCCACGTAAACACACTCTGCAGAAGAGACCCCGTTTTCCTGTGACTGGGTTACAGAAAACCTAACTCTGGCAGTGCTGTCACCGCCGGGAGCCCCGCAATGGCTCGGGGTCACTCAGCCTCAACATCACCACCGTTTGGGGTGGATGCTTCTGCTGTCGGGGGCTGAGGGAACAGCCTCCACAGCATGCCTCTCCAGTAATTCCCACCACTGCTTTCTTAAAAACACATTCTTTTCTGGATTTTTTCTACATAATCATCTTAGAAGAAACTGTGCGGTCTCCCACATCTTACCTCAAATGCAAACTACCAGATCCACCTGGGAACAGATGCGGGCTGCTCAACAGGCCAGTAGAAGCTTCTGGGGTACAAGCGCAGACTACAGTGAAGAACCCTGCACTGTGATGTGGTGGACAGTGACATTCAGAGCATGACCGTACTGTAGAAGTCCCCTGCGGCGACAGCTGGGGCTCTGACGACCTTGGACAGCTGCCAACTGCTGGGTCCTGATGTGACGGGGGCAGGGCCGGTGGCCTAAGGACAGGGACAGACAGTCACTCTCGGAGAAGCTGAGCTACTGCCCTGGCTTGGCAGCCTCATGGGACATGGAGGTTCCCGATACTCCTTAGGGACGCTCGAGAGTGCAGGACATCTTCTCTCATTAGGGCTGTGGTTGAGTCAGGACTTGTGGAATTCAAAACCGGAGCCTGATGGAGGAATCAAATAGAATGTGAGGGTTCGAACAGAGCTTCCCAAGACGTCCACAGAAGCACAGGTGATCTCCTCAGATGTGGCACAGATGAGGCTAGAAATTTCCAGTTAAGGAGTGTGGGTAGACTTCATGGTTTTTAAGACCCCCAAGAAGAAATAACCTTCAACAGAGAATAAAAAGTGCCCTCAAGTTGGTCTCGATTAAAGCCGCGGCAGGCTACCGCATGACTTCTTAACCCGCTTTACAGCCTCGGTTCTATCCCACTTCCTCCTTCCACGGACAACGTTCCGAATGACAGGGAAAAAAAACCAAACCCAAACAACTCCTTGTTTTCTTCCCTTTAAATACTACCAAATTCCCTGGAATTGGTGACTTTAAGGACTTAGAGAAATTAAACTACCAACTCCAGAATTTCCTCACTTAGTTTCATCAGTTGCTCCTTTGTTAGGTCAGGAGGGAGGGACCTGTACCGCGTTCCCTGAGGACGCGGTCAAAGAGGATCCCATCTCGGCAACGAGTTCTCTGCAGAGACCAGCGTCTCAAATCTTAGCAGAATTACAGTGTTGTGAGAACCACGTTGAACAAGCACTTTCCAGGGGCCACTGTGGTTAGAGGAGAGCAGAAGGAAGAGGGGCCGGGAGCTGGTATTAGACATCAGTAGGCACCCACGTGCATTCAGAAGCTTACATTCTAGCTACTCACAGGAGGTAAAGCAGAATCCACAATTCCCAGCTCATGTTCCCAGCCCAACACATGATTCTCTTCCTCACTGAACAATAATAATAAAGGGCGATGCCGCTGGGGGAGACCAGATATCAAGTTATATGTATATATCCTCATTGAAGAGAGAATGGTAATTAAAATTCTAAAGTTCCTGCAATATCTTAAGAGATAGGAGGTTGAATTGGCCTTTGAAGACGAATGTCTTTTTCTTCTGGGAAGCCACCCTAATGGGGAAAGACCTTCTGGGAAGGAGATGTTTGCAACTGTGTGGCTCTGCCCCAGGGAGGCTAAACTCTGCATAATAATGTAAAGGTTGTAAATATTGTGGTCAGTGTCTCATTTCTGCAGACTGTGATTCTTTAATTTATTTTCCAAATGTGGATTTAGACTACAGTGTGCCAATATTTTATTGCTTATTTTTGTGGCATTGGTGCATAGTTCTTCACAGGCAGTGTTGAGAAAAAATCTGCAGACTGCAGGAAATGCATGCAGGCCTGACCTTCTCTTCACTCCTATGTACTGGGGAGAGATCGTTGAAGAAGAAGAAGACAAAGAAGTCAGGTAAGGCAAGGTGAGGTCAGCTTAAAAAGAGAAGGGAATCAACTGGTCTTGGGGAGGCACAGTAACACAGACTAAATCCTGGGCTATAAAAAAAAAGTCTCAGTAAATAAATTTAAAACGAATGACCACAGTAGCATTAAACTAGAAAACAATGACAGAAAGGGATCTGCGAAAGCCACAAATATTTGGAAATTAAACAAACTTCTAAATAGAATTTGTAAGTATTTTAAGCTGAATGAAGATGAAAACACAACATGCCAAAATTGTGGGATACAGCTAGAGCAGTGCTTAGAGGGACATGGATAGCCCTGAATGCTTATATTAGTAAAGAGAAAGATCTGACACCCGTGATCTAAGCTTCCCTTATATCAGTTAACCACTAAGTCCTGGCAGCTCTACTTCCTGGATATTTCTCAAGCAGTTTATTTTTCCACATCATGTGACTGCAGCCCCCTACGCGATCTCCCATCTCCGGTCTTGCCTGCCTTCAACCTAAGTCTCCAGACCCTCCTCTACAGCTGCTCTCGCTGCCCTTCCTGCCTTGTGCTCTAGCCCTGCTGGTCTTCCCTGGCCCCTTGGAGTTCTCGTGCCTTCCTCTGGGTCTTCTCATACACACGTTCCCTGCCGCCCACCCCCCTTCACCCTTTCCTCCAGTTCACACCACTAATTCCCACCCTCAGAAATGTCCTAGCTGAAACTTCCCTTCTTTCTGGAAGCCACACTCCTGCTATCACTTCCATAATAGCTCATAGTGCTTCCTTTGTGGTAGCACTTAACACATCCTCAAAACGTGTTGCATTGTGTCTCTTCCCCACCGGATGGGGGGACAGCAACCAGGCCTTTTATATTTGATACTGCATATCTGGCTTCTAGCATAACTTCTGTGCCTTGTAGGTGCTAAGTAAATATTTGAAAATGAATGAAAGCCTACTCGAGTGGAAATATGACCACTACATCTGTGGTTACAGGTCAGTGAGGTCAGGATTTTTGGATCACAGCTTGCAGTCAATGTCAGTTGTTTGCTGGCATCCACTGGCTCCTCCAGTTTGACAACAGCCCTGAATTCTATTTGGGAATCTGAGTGGTTCCTGGGACCCATATACTTACTCTGGCTCCAGCAGTTACTTAAATATTCAGCATTGAGAAAGCTGATCTGCTTGTGGCTTCAACTGCTTGAAGCCACATTTCTCAATTAAATGAGTTACTGGGATTCCCTAAAAGGCTCCAGGGCCCTCCCGCTTCGTCATCTTCCCATCACGAAGGTGCTGGGTGACTTCCCTGGCAGTATTCCTGTCAACTTTCCTGGCAGGACTATTTAGAAGTACCTGGGGGATTGCCCAGTGCTCAAGAAAGAGCATAAGCAACAACTTGGCACATGTCGGAGTGAAACATGCCTAACACCATGAGGAGATGCAACAGATAAGAATAAAAAAGAAAAACCAATGTGGAATTAATCTAAATTTAAACAGTATCACTCCTTCAATATTTTTGCATATATCAGGCAAAAGGAAATGGATGTCTGGCCAAAAGAGAAAATGCTATGTCTTGTGCCATCTGTTTTTCAAAATAAATGAATTGTCTTCTTCCTGATGATACAAATAGTTCATGCTCATTATAAACACTTGGGACATTTTTTAAAAGGTACAGAAAAAAGAAAGATCACGCAAATCAGGATGCAAAGTAACCACTGGTGATGTTCTGATGCATTTCCCTTCATAAGTTTTTATACAGGTAATACAGATGTACATTTTCCTTCTCAAAATTCAAATGTATGTTTTTGTGTATCACTTGTGTCCACATATGTGACTCCAAGAAGCAATCTGTATAACCTGCCATTTTGCGGATATAAATTACAAGAAACTCTTCTCCTATTGTTGAACATGTGGGTTTTTGGTTTTTACTGTTGTAAATTACTTGGTGGTGAGCACATTGAATATTAATCTTCATGGGCCCCTCTGCTCAAATCACAGGCCAGCTTCTCCTCTGGTGTTTGGACCCTCTCTTCCTTTCTCAAGGACACTCCTCCTACCTCAGTGTTCCCTGCTTGAGAATCCTTGCCATCAGTGTGCAAACTTTCTCTAATAACTTCCATCTTGCACAAAGCAAAGCCCCTGTCACCCCATACCCTCTCCAGCTGCCAGGCCCTCCCTACTCCAGTTGCTGACCGCTTTCCCTTTATCCGATCCTGACTTCAGCTCCACTGCTTCACCTCATATTCACTTCCATCAGCTCTGGTCGGGTACGGCCCCGCCCCTCCAGGAAAACCGCTTTCCATCTCTGCTTGTTCATGCATTTCTCTGTCCTCACTGTCCCTGACTTGTTGGCAACATTCAGTAGAGCCTACCTTCCTCCCAAAGGACAGTCCCAGCTCCTGGCTCCCACGACATCATCTTTGTTGGTTCTCGGACTTCCACATCCTTTGCTGGCTCTTCTTCGGCTTGTCCAAAACTGTTGGGGGTACCTTAGGGTCAGATCTCGGACCTCTTCCCTTCTATACCTTGTCTGGGTAATCTTATTTTCTCCCTGGACTTTAACCACCAGTGATATGCTAATGACTGCAAATGTGTCTCTCCAGGTCAGACCTTTCTCTAGATTCACAGATTAACTGCCTAACTGATGTACTTCCCTCGGATGTCCGTTAGGCAACTTAAGCCTAACACTGCTAAAACAAAAACATTTAGTTCCCCCAGCTCTTCAAAATGCCTCCATCCTTCCCCTCTCTTCTGAAACTCAGTAACTCCCATGATGAGTCACTGGTATTTCAAGACAAAAATGTAGGACTCAAGCCCATTTCTCTTTTTCCCACTTCATATCCAACCCACTATGAAGTTCATCTATCTCCACAATATTTTTGAGTTCAGTCTGTCTCTCCATCTCCAGTGGTTCTCTTCTTTTCTAAAGCCTTCACCATGTCTTGCCTGGATGGCCTGGCAGCCCCTCCAGTGCTCTCCAGGCTTTATGTCTTGTCCAAGTGTGACCTGTTCTCCACACATCCCCCAGAGCGGCCTCTTTACCAGCCTCCCACTGCTTCACCACCTGGCCTCTGCTGTCTCTTTGATCTCACCTCTGACCACTCTCCCCCGGGCACTGATGCCCTGGCCACCTGGGCCATCTTGCTCTTCCTCTCCCCCGCCACCATTTTCCACCCTAGAGCCTTTGTGTTTGTTGTTCTTTCTCCTTGGAACATTCTGCTCCCAATCTTCACATGACTGCCTCCTTCCTACCACCCAGGACTCACCTCAAATGTCACTTTACAATTTAAAGTTGGCTCTCCCTTCACATATTAACTCCAGAGTCTGAAAAACTTGCACATATGCAAATCACACACAAAACAAGTGGAAAACAAAGAAAAATGCCAACTGGAAATGATCCAAAGTCCGTCAGCAGTGGAATGGATAAACCATGGTATATTCATATAATGGGAGAGTACAGCAAAGGAAAAGGAACGAACAAGAGCAAGGGCATCAGCATGGTTGGACCTCAAGTCATGACGATGAATGAGAGAAGGAAGTCGCAGAAGAATGCACACAGTGTTGAGTTAACCTACACAACTTTCAAATATATTGTGTGGGTATATAGCTACATATGTGCTCAAACTATAAAGAAAAGCAAGAGAATGATTAACAAAGTATTCAGGGAGATGGTGACCTCCCTTCTGTGGGGGGAGTAAGGGGTGCATAGGGAGCCTCTGAAGTTTGGTAAGGTTGTCCCTTAACTTGGACAGTAGGATAAGATACTTGTTTCATTTTTAATCTTTAAGTTGCACATGTATACTTTATAAGTGCTTTTGAATTAATGGTATTTTTACAATAAAAAGTGTTTTTTTTTTTTAAGATGGGACTGTAGAGCAACAGAATTATTTTTTCCTTAGGATTAAAATAATAATGTGAACTATGCTTACTCTGTGTATCTTGGTTCCCTCAGAGTTGAGTTGAAGGAACTGGACTCCTCAGCCAAGATCTCTTCCTGTTCTTACATTCTGTCATTCAGCACAGGGCAGGCTGGTTTGAAGGGACCTTGAGAGGAGATCTGGTCTATCTCCATATGTTCCAGAGGAATTGCCAGTTAATTAAAACCAGTCCAGACAAAAGTAAACCAGTTTGATTTGGAAATCCCATTCTCCATCTCCCCAGGAAGAAATTACACAGCCTTGTTATGTAATTAACTTTAAATGTCTGAAAATTCTTCCTTCTGACTTATATAGTTGGTTTACACTTTGGGACCTCTTTTCAAACAATGGGACAATACATTCAAAGTCGGAAAGTTTGGGGAGACTTAGACTAAACGGGGCTGTCCGTCAGAAATGTCATGGCTCCCCACACCCAGATGGAGCTCTATACCTGCTCCTAGAGCACAACAGGATGAAGATGCGTAGTGCGCGTGTGGGGAGAGGAACGCTGGGCTAATGTGCTCTTGGGCCAAATAAAGTCTCTGTCAAGTTGATGGCACAAATACAATGTTCAGTAATCTCTCAAAGGAGAACCTGCCTGATGTGTGTCAATGTTCTTATAGGGCAGGGACACGCAAAACTGTATGTTTCAACATAAGTATTTTCTGACACTGTGGAAGAAGCCTTCTGTTTCTCATAGCCCCCAAGATTGAACTGCACTGGAAATCAGGTTAACCAGAGCTAAATTTAATCGTTGTGGGACCTCACTGGGTATATGCAACCTGGCATATTGAATATCCTACTTCATGTTGCTTTTATTCTCAATTTCATCTAGTTATTTCCTTAGGGACCACAGAGCAATAGTAGGCAGAGAAGTAATGAAATGTGGTAAATGTGGTTAAAGAGAAATAGGACTAAAAATACTTTTCTTTGTTTCATTTTAGCAGCCCCATATATAGCGTGGCTTACTTTAGTTTACAAAGTCCCAAAACTAGTTCTTAGGATGAAAAAGGCAAGCTGAATTTATTGCTGTGGGAAATACAGAGCTTGCTCAATTTTATAACATAGAAGTTCTTTGTTTTATAGCTATGCCATGAAAGTCTGGGTCATAATCATTAACTGCCATGTATACAGAGTGCCAAAGCATGCTCGCTGAAGCTCACGGGCACCTTCTGAGCCGGGACACTGCGTGGGCGGCACTGGCATCGACGGCTCTGCCAGGCCTGTGGCATCCTCAGCAGCTACAAGGCAATCTTGTGGCCTGGGTGAGGTTAGCACAGAGACATGCTAACACCGAATGGACTCTGGAAGCCTCAGGCATGATCTCTGAGGGAACAGGTCTTTCTGCTGAAAACTGAGAGAAGCTTACACTTTCTCAAATAGGTCTCAGTGCTATAAGCTGGGAGGACTTTTGGGCATTTTGGCCTAACCCAAGAGTGAGTCTCAAGGGAAACAGAGGAGAGAAGGGAAGAATTCCCCTCCCACACTCCTCAGTTCTTGAAGGGCTTTTGCCAATGTCTAAGCTCCATGCACCACTGCCAAACCCTCCCTCCATCTAGAGATCCACTGAGTGGGGTGAGAAGTGTCTAAAGGGAGCAAGTTTACAAGGGGGCAGTGAAGCAGAGAAAAGATGAAGAACTGCTTACTTGAGGAAAGGTTTTGAAGGGTTGTATGTGTTCGGAGGTCACCAATACCCATGAAAATGATCATGTGAATATGTCTTCTAAATCCTTCTTATATCACACATTTAAAAAATCTTGAAAATGGGAAGCAATGCAGTTTAGCAGAAAGAATGCTGCATGAGTGTTCCGTTTGTCACTGGCCAGTTGATCGGGTCCCTCTGCATCGCCCGCCCCCAACGTGTTTCCAAGGCAGAAATGCCATGCGGCCCCCACAGAAGGCAGGGAGAGAAGGAGAAGGGCCATTACAACACTGACAAATCCCTGAGAGGGAAATGCAGGGTACCAGGGAGGGGCACCAACCCTGGTGTAGGGGGTTAGCAGGCTTCCCGGAGGAACTAGCATCTGTGGGAAACACTCGCTAACCAGGGACAAAGACCTGGTGCTCTGTCACTTCCCAGCACAGGCAGATCAGTATTTCCCACCCTGCGGAAGACTGGGAAACACAGACGTCCCAACGTCCCAGGGCATCAGACTCCAGTGGCAAGGCCTCCCGGCTCCACTTTGAACGGTTGTCCTCCTACACAAATGGAGAGCACGCCAGTGAGCCCGACAGCATGGCACAGGTGTCTGCTCATGTCTTTCATACTCATGTTCCCAGGGGCTTGCCTAGCACTGTTGCTTGTGAGCCCTGTTCTTCGTCCTCGTTTCTACACTGTGCCGTTGTACTGTTCGTCTACTGCTGTGTAACCCATTAACCCCCAAACTCAGTGGCTTTAAACAACCGTGAGTATTTCTCTCATGGCTTCTGTGTGTCTGGGACTCGAGAGTGGCTCTGCAGTGGGAAGAGACCACGTATGCCATAAGTAACAGAAGGGGAGCATCATGGGGAGGCATCCTGCAAGTTCCTAATAATGCTCCTGAAATTTTGAAGTCCATTTCCCATCGACTCTCCCCCTCCAACTTGCAATAGTGACATTAATTGTGAATTCTCTCCCCCCAAACTCCATTCCCTAACAATTTAGGTTTTGTGTTTTTGGCCGGGGTGGGGGCATTTCCCTCCTCTCTTTTAAAGTTTACGAGATGTGCTAGGACTTGGCCATTTCTTAATAACACTTCCTATATTCCACAGTATGGTTACTTATATTTGCTTTCCAAGTTAATAAAGGAATGGTTTTCTAATGCACTGTCTTCTTTATATTGAACCCTGAAGCAAATCCATGAAATAAAAAAAATAATACCTTAGACTCTTATTGGTCACACGTAGCTGCCATGGGACTTCCCTCCCTGCTTTCTTCCTCAGGACGACCCCTCAGCATCCTCATTACGTGGATAAGGGTTGAATAAAACTAAGTTGGAAGCAGAGATTATAGGTTTTTTTTTTGTTTTTTGTTTTTCCAGAACTCACATGAATTGATCTTAAAACTGAGGTCCACAAAGTAAAACCATGCAATATGACTGTAGACCTAAGGTCAGTTAACTCTTTTCACACTAACCATTTCTAGTTAAAACTTCTCAAAGCATCTGACCTGATTTGACCACTTAGTTCCATGCTACAGTGCTGCAGGTTTCTGTTGCCCTCTGCCCTTACCACTCAACACAGATGCCTCTGTTGGGATTTTTTTTTGGAGCCTAGGGTCCTCCTACTATGCTATCTTGCAACCTCTCATCCCTATATTTCTGTAAAGCAGCTCATTCTGAGAGTCCTGGGCACCCGCCATTCTTCAGAGAATGGTCAGAATGCAATCCTTATGACCTACAGCCCCAGTTTACTTTCTTATGGTCCTAAAGGAAATCCCCTTCAGTATTCTACACTATGTGAAGGTTGTTATATTTTCCCATTTTATTTTTCTCTTTAAAAAACAAAACCCTGTGTAATATAATACACACACTGAAAAGTATATAAACGTATAGGTACAGTTTAATGAGTAATAATTAAGTCAATGCCTGTATAACTACCACCCAGGGACAAGACACAGAACAGATATTGCTAGTATCCCAGAAGGACTGCCCTACCATTTACCTGCCCCAGCCATAGCCCCTTCTCTCCCTCATGACACACCACTATGCTGAATTTTTAAATAATTATTCCCTTGATTTTCTTTATAATTTTTACACGGTTCTTTTGCTTGATCTGACTTGAGTTCACTGCTCCGATGATAGGTTCATTTAATATAAAGTTTGGTAAGAAAACCATTTTTTAAATCTCCAATTAAATTGTTAATACATTGCTTTTTCTTTTTTCCCAAAAGAGGCATATGTAGGTTGCAGAAACCTTTATATTGCTTATGTGATTTTTAAGGATTATATGGTTGTCTGCAGAGAATTAACACTTATATTAGCAAAGATTTCTTTAATATATTGCAGCCTTTAAACAACATTGAAAGGAAGAATAAAAAATTATAACGAAAAATCCTTAAACAACATGGTTGAATTTTTCCTGTTTTTAAACTTCACATGGATGCAAGCTCATTCACATCTCATTTCTATCACGGTAGTAAGATTCATAATGGCGATTTAGATTGCCTTTGAGCCATTATGAACAGTAATAGTATGAAATCTTATTTATATACAGTCTACTGGGCTCTTCTGTTTCAGTGGTTTGTCAATCTGAACACCAATACCATATTGTTTTAATTATCATAGCTTTGTATAAATCTTGTTATCTGGAGAGCAAGTTATCTCCTTCTTTTCTGTTCAGAGTCTTTATTTGTGACTTCTGCATGCCCATATCAATTTTAGAATAAACTTATCAAGTTCTAAAAACAAACATGTTGAAATGTGGCTCAAAATCACAACTGAATCTTTCCACTACCCAGTTTCCAGTCTATGAATATGGCACAGCCCTCCATTCACTTTGATATTCTTTAATACCATTCAAAAACATTTAGTTTCCTCCCTAAAGTTTTTGATATTTCTGGCACCTTTATAGTTCTGATATTATTTTATATTCTTGGTTTGAATTTTCTTGGATCACCTTGGTGAATACGGGCAGAGATTCACTGGAGCTCATGTTTTCCCCCTATTTTTCTGCACACACCCCCCCAGGCTCCTGGGGGTGGTAGCTGATGGTACCTTCACCTTGGGCACAGTCTTCAGGTTCCCAGCAAAACACGTCTACTGCAGAGTGAGGTGGGCATCACCAGTAGGCTCCCCGCCTTTGACAGGCGCCAAGGGTTTACATTTCTGTTCCCCTCACTCTTCAACATCATCAAAACACAGCTACATTTCCAGTCTGGGTTATCAAATATCTTAAGAGCAAAAGTAATTTTGAATTCTCTGTTTACTTTTCTGGTTTTCTCTTAGCATTTATACTGGTAATTCCTTCTGTCATTTTGGTTCTTGAATGTTTCTATGAACTTTAAAAAATGTATCCATCATTATTGGTTTTCTGTGACAGGTTTAGTTTAAATAACCTAGCCTGTCTTTATCGAAAACAGGAACTCGTTGAGGAAGCTAGTTTTCAAATTCTGACTCAGACCAAAACAAGTTCACCAAGTCCAGAGCTGAAAGAAGAGGGTAGGGGAGGCTCTCTGCTTCATACAAGTAGTCCCATGTTTATTTATCTCAGTATGGCAACACTGGTATGGAGCAAAACTAGGAATGGATTTGGGAAAAAATGTTTTTTAAATAAAACTTTTAATGGTTTAAAACAGTATGTTTATAAAATTCCATTGTGTTACTCATTTGAGCTAAATGATTATATTAATATATGTTCCAAGTGTAGACCCATGATTTTAAGGCAGCTTAACTCATGTTTTTCAGAGATTTAAATATTTTATTCCTAAATTATTTTAGTGGTAAGATAAGTAGCTATATAATAAACCACAGAGCCAATTATGTTTTGCCAAGTTTCTCCTTAATTATAACTGCAGATTTCTACTACTTTTCTATAGTAATACAGGCTACCAACTAGAAATAATTCCCATCGATGCTCTGGAAAAAAGCTAGTGGAACAAAATTTAAAAATATTATGCATATATGTAATTTCTTTCATGGATAAATGTCAATAGCAAAATATTCTTTGAATAAATTCAGAAATTTAATAATATAATGAATATATAGTTAACAGCCAGGATGATCTTTGTAGAAGACAATAAAATATTGATGCATTTTGTGTGTGTGTGTGTCAACTAGGAAAATTTTCTCTGGCAGAAAACAGAATGAAAGATACATGCAGTATTAAGAAAATCAATCATGAACATTCCTTTTAAACCCAAAGCTAATAAGCTGATGAACTGTTTATGAATTTTTGTTAATATTGGCAGTAGGTTCCAGAATTTTAAAAAATTATAGAGGAAAAGCTTAGGATGGAAAAATCCTACCCATTTGATTCATTCTCACCAGGTATTTGTTCCTGGTTCGTGTTTTTACCCTCTTGTTTGTTCACAAATGTCCCTTTGATCTTGCCATCCCTTCAAACCAGGGTGTGCGGGTCCTCCCTCCGCAGCCAGACTTCCTGCAGGGACCCCAGCACTTGCTTCCTGTGCACCTGACCATCCCCCCTTTGAACTGTAGACCAAAGCTGTCTCTCAGGGCACCTCCTGGCCAGTGCACTGATGCTGACCTTGCCATCTCCACACTCTCCTTTCCTTGGCTCGGGGACTGCTCACCTCTCTGACCTTACCCTGACAGCTCCTCTCTGCACATTCTCCCTTTCCCCATTCCTTACACACCAATACTGTGTCCTCAAAATTGTCATTCATGTTCTTCTCCTCACTCCCTACACTCACACGCATCTTCAGTAGTCCTATGTGAATGATACCCCAAGCCCCATTTCCCTGAGCTTTAATATTGTTGGTCTATTGTCTGTCTCTGTGGTCTATCTTTATCTTCTGCTAATGCCACTAACTCAGTTCACGATGGACTGAGTCAGCCATCTTCTGTTATATTTTCCCCACCACACCCCTATTCTCTGTATTTTCAGAAGGTGGCATTCTTCTTACAGTGGTTCAAGATTGAAAATCCAGCTTCACCTCTGACCCTACCTCTCCAGCCCATTTCCCTGATGGCCACTTGTAGGTCTGTCAGTACTGTCCTATTTTCTTTTCTCTGCTGCCTGGACTAGGTTTCTGGAACAGCTTCCAGATGATTTCATTGCCCAGCCTAACACTCTTCTTTACCACTGTGGCCTGGTCTGCAGTCATTCTGGTCCCCATATGAAGCACAAGCTAACCACACAAGAACCAGCATTCACTCCCAAACATGTGTACCTCTTCAGGCCTTTTCTCATTTGGTTTCTCTTCGGAATGCCCTTCCTCCCATTCCTCCTGTGTCCCAATGTGTCTGGCGTGACTATTGTTCATCCTTCAAAGTCCTTGGGCACTCAGTGCCAGTCAGTAAGAGAAATAGAAACTTCGTGTCCAGAGACGTAAGATTATGGAGGCTGGGGGGAAATATGGTTTCAAAAAGGGGATAATCAAAGGATAATATTGTCAAGGGTAATTAACAAGGACTCAGAGAAGTCCACTGACGACACTTCTCAAAAGAGCTGTCTACACTCAGGGTTTCCAATGCTCCCCTCTCCCGTCACCCAGTCAGGCTTTTGCCTGCATCACTCCATGGAGTTGCTCATCATCAATGGCCTCCACACTGGGAAACGCCATTCCTGCTCCTTTTCATTTCAAGTGAGGTGCGATCAAGCCGAACACCTTGGGGTCATCCGCAGCACCTCTCTCTCAATCCCAATCCTCCAGTGTACGCTGTCCTTCACAACATGCGCAGCCTCGACCACTCCTCATCTCTTCTGCAGGCGCCATGGTGGCACACCACTTCCATCTTTCCCTGGATGACTGCACAGCCTCTGGGCTGACCCCACTTCTTCTCTCCTGCTCTCCTCTCGCCTCAGTCTGTTCTCAGTGCAGCAGTCAGAATGAGTCTGTTGAAACCCATGTCAGACCATGTCACCCCTCTGATCCCAGACCCGTCTCACTCGGTGTTGAAGTGACTGTCCTCGCCAGGGCTGACGGGCCCAATATCAGATCTGATCTTCTGGTCCCCGCTCCCGGCTCTTTTTATTCTGGCCACTCTGGGCTCCCTGACCTCTTTTGAACATGCACAGCCTGTTCTTTTTGCCTGGAGAGCTCACCTTCTTCACGTCTTTGCTCAAGGAAGCCTACCTTAAACATCTCCCTTACTTTTCTCTATTTTTCTTTTCCCTATACTTGTCACTTTCTAATACATTATATTATTTATTTGTCATGTTTATCGTCTGTCTTTCTCAGTGTTCACTGATATATCCCAAGGTTAGCGTTCACTGATGTATCTCAAGCACCTACAATAGTGCTTGGCATGTAATAGATACTAAATAACTATCGGCTGAATGAAATGAAGAAGCAACTTTTGAGAATAGAAGTTCTGGGAAGTGGTGATGACCTAACTAGTTTACATGGCTCCAGCAGCAAATGCATGTGAAGAAATGGAACCATAAATGTAAAAGTGTTTGGAATTTATCCAAGCCTTTCTATTCCTCTGTGTAGTCTCTCCAAAACATGAAAATACACCTATCTGAATACCTTTATTTTCTTATTTAAAATAAGACACTATGTAGGATACAACATGGACATTTTAAGCACCAATAAATAATTACCATGACATCTTTAAACAGTTATAAATACCGACCATTCTTAAGTATCAGTAAATACAATATATTGTCAATTCCAGCATTAACACCAGATGGGATGTGCAATTTGAAAAAGAGAGCAAAAACTGGCTAGTGAACTGGTTAATAATCATTGACAAACCCATATATTTTACCTATTTGATATGGTAAGCAACAAATACAAAGAAAATAATATATAATGTGTAATATAATTTTAGTAATATATAAAAAAAATAAATAGAAAAATTCAAATATAGTAAGCAAAAAATACTGTGAAATTGAAAATACAAATAGCACATGAAAAACATGTTTACATTTCTATAAAGATGATTCTTAACATAAATTCTGGCATATTGCCATAGGTTTTTAAATGAAATGGCTAATATTTTAAGGTTCTGCATATAGGCAAACATAAAATTATTTATGGTTTAAAACTGTAATGGTTCTAAAACTAACATACAATTGGAATATGAAGAATGATTTGAGGGCAGGGTGGGGTGGTGTCCACAATGCATATAAATCAACAAAAACTTAAACAAGGAAGTGCAATTTAGTTTTCCCTATTAGATTTGGAATTATCCTGGCTTTCAAAATTAATAATCTTTAAAATGAACCAAAATTTTCATTAATTTTTTCAGTGAGTCTGAGCACAGCAATTTGGCCTGGAACCTCTTCTCTGAATATGAAATAGTAAATAATCAATCTGTTCATGTATCTCTATAGTAAATCATATATATACACATATATATAATATGTACATACGTATATGTACATATATATCAAATATACACGTTACATATATTTTGTGTGTTAAGTTTTCATTAAGATAAATATTGTAAGTAGAAAAAGAAACCTACTTTACACCAGAAAATAGACTGATCCTAACATAAACAGGCTTTGCCATGTAGATTAACATTTATCTAAATGAAATACTATCCTATAAATTAGCTTTAGACACAATGGAGTAGAGGAGGAGCTAGCAAGGTTATTTATATAAAGAGGTGGAAGATACTACACACTAAGCAGTGGATTTATCTTTTTAATTATTTTGCATAGTCTTATAATAAAGTAAGTCTTTTATTACCTAAAGCATGAGGACAGTAGCAGGAAGGCAGCTAGGAATGCATGGAGCAGAGGGAAAGACTGGTTTCAAGGAAGTACATGTTGTAATGATTGAGTGACCAAATATATATCCTATATTCACAGAATATGTTAATGAAAATATTCATAGTATTTTCATTAACAAATATTGTCACCACAGCCTCACAAACACAATGACATGCCATTTTTTTTATCGCAGTCTACTAGTTATCTATCATACCAGTTTTAGAATGCACAAGACCCACTCAAAATGGGCTTTAAACCAGCTGTGTTTCCCTCTGAAAATGACACAATGTTTCAAAATAGAAATACTCTGGGAAAAAGGAAACACAGTAAATTAATCAACCAGGTACAACTTCAAGAGCAAGAATTGTATTTACAGTTTTGAAGCAGAGTTTGTATTCACTTTTGCCTTTAATTGCAATGATTTAGTGAAGTAGCAAAAACAGTGAATCACATTAAAAAAAATCAAGGTTCAACTTACACTCAGCTCTCTGCTGGGTTTTTAAAAATTTAATGAAGAATTATTTCAGTAGAATATTAATGAGGATTTTGTATTTCTTTTAAATATCTTACACAACAATTATATCACATTTTGCAAATTAAACATCTAAAATGTTTGAAAGCCAGAATAATACTAATTAGGTGAGAAACTCTATTTCTGTTTCTCCCTTTTATAAGCTCAATAATTTATTTGTAATATAGACCAAAACGTCATCGTTGCATTTGCTTCACTGCACATGCACTTCTCCATCTTTGCTAGGAACCCAGAATGGGTTGGCTAGAGGCTAGACTACATAGCCAATGGCAGTTTTGTTATTTCACTAGCACAGTGCTTGGTCCACTGCCTGGCGCAGAGCACATACGTATGCTGAATAAATAAATCTTCACGCCATTATTTTGGTTGTATGACTGAAGGCTCTAGCTGTTCTGTAAAATAGGTTTTATGTTTACTGAGGGCTTTCTGTCAGTTTACATGTTAAAGTAAAATTTAGTGAGTTAGTAAAGATACTGTAGATAGGCCAAAAATGTAATATATACATACACATATTCTTTTTTTCTTTAAATACGCCATCCCTCGTCTGGTAGAGAGCTATAGTAAAGTGTTTATGGGTGAACTGTCTGATGTACTGAATTTGTCTTAAATAGTGTAGTAAAAAAATGGATCTGTGAGAAATAAGTGAAATAGAGTGGTAAAATATTAATTGTTAAAGCTGGGTGATGGCTACTTAGAGGATCTTTACACTATTGTCTATAGGTTGTAAAGCTTGAAATATTCAATAATTAAAATAATATATTCAAAGAAATCTCCATAAAAACAGGGCAAAATAAAGGTATTTTCAACTAACAAAACTACTATACACTTGGATATTTTAAAAATATCTGTTCAAAACCATTTGTAAAATATTGTTGCCACAGTGAAAAGTTGGGAACAAAACTTAAGTGTCAATCAGTAGTGACAGTTAATATAATATACTCACAAGCCATGGAATAAATACTATGCACCCATGAAAATAACAATTGTGAAGTGATAAAGGAAGTTCCCCAGCAGTGTATGGAGCCTGGTTCCATGCTCATAGGAGTGTGTGAATGTCCATCCATATTCAGAGTGGTTATCTCTGCAAAGAGGAATTACAGGTATTTTGTTTTTGTTTTTTTACTTTTCTCATAACTGTTTTGTAATTACTCAAATTTTTTACAGGGGTATATACTAACTTTACATTTCGCAGAAATTATTTTCAATAAAGATAGCCGTAATTTTTCTCATTATGCTATTCTTTCTAGGTGATGGAATGATTTTTTTAATTTAAAAATTATCTTAGATCTTAAGTAATTCAAAGTGGGAAAGTGTTATACTTCTAAAAAATTATGAAATCTGGAATAGATTTTTAAAAATGAAAATGAAAAATTTTAAGGCATTCTAGCACACACTTTTTTCCTTAACCACCTACTGAGTGCATTAAAATGTAAGTCAAAAACTACATGAAATACAAGATAATTTTAAAAAATAGGAACAGAATTAAGTACCTTTTGGTTAATTGAAATCAGGCTGAAATTCTATCAGGAAGAAACAGCATTCATAAGAGAAAAGAAGAAAATGTTTTCTAGTTCACAGGAATTTGAAAATATTCCAGTAATTCTATGCAAAAAAAAGTATTTGTGGATATTTTAGTAAAATGTTTGTTCTCAGAATAAAACAGATGGCAGAATGGAATAAAATGCAATTTCCAAACGCATGGTTTGTGAATTCAGTGCCTTGGATTCAGCATTATCAGCTAAATCTCAAGTTACACTTTAGCGGGCACTGCAATTTTGTGGAGTAAATTTTAACTTGATTAACCTTTGAAACATCATATAAGGTTAATTATCTTGGGTAAAAGTCCCAAAGGTACACGTTCTAGTGGTTGCGGAATCTTATATCTTTAGGCGGTCTGTTACCGTTATGCCCTCTTTTTAGTCTGCAAAGACCACAGAGCAGTGTGGGAGACAGCCAGCTGTGGGACCTTTCTCCATCTCATCCCTCTGTGGGGGCCTTTACTATACGCAACAGATTCTGTGTACAGTCCTTATTCAAGGGCTGCATTGTTCCCAATATTTCCTATTTCCTTGCTGATTATAAGGCTTCAGGGAATTTAAAAGCAGCTCCTTCTTACCAAGAGGTTGGGGATCCCTATACATGGCAATACCAATTCAGATAATGTAACAAAAAATAAATCAAAATATATCACCTAAGTTACCTGGTGGACATTTCCTTCCTTCACATCCATGTTCTAAGCTTTAGGGATGAGAGATTTCTGAGCTTTTGATTTGGCCACATCATGTACCTGTAATCAGATTAAAGAATCACACTTGGTTAAAATTAGCTGTATATACTTGCAGTTGTGTTAGGGTAGATACTCTGTTTCTCTTTATGTTTCTAGATGATCTGGGGAAAATCATTTAAATCTTTATTTAGGGGTTTGAAAGGCCTACCATATGATAAATACCCCAGATTTTTTTACCTTGTTCCTAGAGAAACTGGACTGTCCATAATGGATAGTATTGGAATGAGGTCTCTTTGAAGTTTTTGAAGATTCCTGACACAATTTTCTTTTAGACCTGTGGGCTGTTTTGCTTACCAATTTGTGGTCATTTATATCAACTTTCATAGTTTGATTTATTGATTGTTGCTGTAGTAGTTGGGGATCTTCCGTTTCTGTGTCTGATTCAAAAATGTGCGGTTGTTTTTTTATTTTTAGTGACTTGTGGCCTTTTCCTAAAATTTGTGTTATATATTTGCTTGTTAAATGTTCTTTTTCATTCACTTGGAAGTCAACAGCACTGTTTGTTACACCTAAACTGTTATTTGACATCTGAAATGCTAAACTATTAAACAGGTGTTTACTTTCATTTAAACTCACAGTTGATGATTCTCCATTAGAAGGGGGATATTTTATCATATTTTCACAGGACCCAGTGTTTTTTTCTTGTAGTCTAGAAGTCTTCCGATTTAAATTTCTAGCATTCATCTGAATGTTATGATTAAGTCTTTTTCTCATAGCTGGATCTAAATTCAGTTTGTCATTTTGCATCATGCTAGTTTTAAGTGAAAACAATTTAGATTCTGTAACAACATGCTGTTTTCTTTTCAGGTTGCCAGGTTCTAAGATATTTTTGTTCATTTGTAATGACTGATTTTTGAAAACTGGTATGAATTGAGGAGCAATATTATTCTGGGAACTAAAATTTGTGCTTTGAACTTGAATCTTTTCTCTGTTGGGCTCTGGTACTTCCAAATGTACTTGGGGTGCCTTGTCAGACACGGATTTCTTTCTGTTCTGGACAGCTTCTTGCTGGAGGTGCAGAGTTGAGGACACCCAGGGCTTCTTCAGATGGCTGCCTGAATGCTCCACCTTGTGGTCCATGACTACTGAACACGGTAGAAGACGCTCAGCCAGAGCAGGTCGTGTGAAAGACGCCTGAGTCAGAGGGAACTTGAACATTTGTTTAGTGGTCAGATTAGGTGCCTTGACTTTGTTTTCCTGAAAGGATAGAGATTAAGAAATTTTTAAAATGTAAAAATGTTCTTAATGGAAAAGAAATAACATAAAATATCAAAATAAGAGTATAAAGTAACACTACTATAAAACAGAAAAAAAAAAAACAAATAAAACCAATGAGCTTTCTTGAGGAAACAAGTACGCTTCTATGGTTTGCATCCTTTTTAAGATACCAACCTTTCAAGATATTTTAGATGAAGACATGTTCTACATTCTATATAAATCAACTATGAAAACTACAATTAGCTACCCATCGTCCTCCAAATAGGTCCGTGCTGCTCTCGTTCAGAATGTCTTTCCCTCTTCTTTACATTCTTCCCCTCAACTTCCTAAGAATATGCTATCAGTATTTGTCACCAAAAAAATAGTAGTAAAAGGTGGTGTTCTTATCTTTCAGCATGCATGTTCCATCACCTTATGTAGATACTAGATTCTTTGAGGGTAGGAACCATGATGTATTTATTCTCATATACTTGACATTTTTAAAAAAAGATTTATTTCAGAGAAAGCTCACTAGTGCACAAGAAGGGGCAGGGGCAGAGGGAGAAGGAGAGGCTTCCAAGCATACTCTCTGCTGCCCAAGGTAGGGCTCTATCTCACGACCCTAAGACCATGACCTGAGCTGAAACCAAGAGTTGTATGCTCAATCTACTGAGCCACCCAGGTGCCCCTATATTTCAGATTCTTAAATCATTCACAGTTACTACAAAATTCTTGTTCTAAGAAATTAAATGAATGGAAGAGGTGGTTGCATCTATAGCAGGCCTTTAAGAATAAGTAGGATTTTGACTATAGGACATTGGCTGTTTGTGTCTTGATCATCTTGTATTCTCGTTGCCTAAAAGAGTGCTGGTGCCTGGTAGCAATTCAACAAGAATCTGTCAGACTGACAAAAAGTCAGACAGCTCAAAGACAGCCAAGTGTTTAGTCTTTTTTTAAAAATTGTGGTAATATAGATAAAACATAAAGTTACCATTTTGACCATTTTTCAGTATACAGTTCAGTGACATTGAGTACATTCCTTACTGCACTCCTGTTGTATAACCATCACCATGATCATTTCCACCACCTTTTCTTCATTCCAAACAGAAACTCAGTAGTCTTCAACAACAATTCCATTTTTCTCTCCTTGCAGCCCCCGGGAACCTCTATGCTACTCTCTAGGTCTATGAATTTGCCCTCACTAGGTATCCTGTATAAGTGGAATTATACAATATTTGTCTTTTTGTGTCTGGCTTATTTCACTCAGCATGTTTTCAAGGTTCATCCATGTTGTAGCAGGGGTCAAAATTTCCTTTCTTTCTATGCCTGAATAATATTACACTATATAGAAATCCCATATTTTGTTGATCCATTCACCTATTGATGGGAAGTGTTTATAGTCTTTTAAAATACATATCTATTGAGTCCTAGAGTCCATAAAAGTGACATGTGACAATAATCTGAAACATGGGATGGGGAGTTCTTTTCTCATCCTCTGGCATCAAAAACAGAGTCACAACTTGAAATAAAATTTTAAAAATTGCTAGGAATAATGTGCAAACCAGAACTGGTTTGCCTCTCTCCACTACTGGAGGTTCAGTTGTTGAATGGAGTTGAGAGGAGAGCTGGAGAGAGTTTTCGGAGATAAGAGTTGTAAATAGGCAAAGGAAAAGTGAGAGATCCAGTTATTAAGCAGAGTAAGTCACAATAAAACTTAGTGGTTCAAAACAATAATTAGCTCTTCTCTCTCACGATTCTGGGAGCTGATTTGGTTTAGTTCAGAGTCTCTCGTGGGGCTGCAGTGAGATGATCCTGGGGCTGGTGTCACTTCCTCACTCATGTGTGATGCTAGATGCTGGCTGTAACCTGGACTAACTTCAGGCAGCCCCCTCATGTGGTCTGGGATCCCAGAGCAGACAACTTCCACCTAACCTAGTCTTGGAAGTGATGCAGCATCACCTCTGTCACAGTCTTGCCCAAACACAGGAGGAGGGAACAAAGACCCCTACCTCGCAACAGCATGAGTGTTGTCACTGGTCATAAGGGCATGTGGATGGACAATCTTGTGGCCATCTTGAAAAATGGGAGTACATGTCAGAAAGCATGCTGGCTCGAACCAGAACCCACGTCATCTCTTACCACCCTCAAGCCTCCAATGTCACAATACAGGTGGCCTACTGAAGGGCTGGTGCACTATGCAATGAAGCTGCACAAAAACCTGATGCAGTATTTAGAGAGACTTAAAGAAGAGATATAGTGGGAGATGAAGGAACCACGGCCTAATTCCTATTCCACACCAACTAACAAGGTGCCATAGCACATCCCCAGAGGTCTGAGTTGTCTTTCAGGCTTCACATAGACTTTCCAAGTGTAAACATGGTTCTTGCTTCACTTCCACCTCTCCAGTCACGTGCCACCCTAAGCCTGAACTGTGTAGAGAAAGGAATTCAGAAAAATATACTTCTGGCATACTTAAGTTGACATAATACAAAGTCACCATAGAGAACAATATTCTTTCTCCCACCCTGGCTATTCTTGGGAGAAGTGGGAAGACTCCAAGAAAAATCTTGGGTGAGGTTTGAGTTGATGCTGAAAACAGATGAGGAGGGCTCACTTCTCAAGTTGGAGGCTTATCCATGACAGTAAAGCAAGAAGTCACCTTACTTTACTTCCCCATAGTTTTCAGAGGGCACAGAAGACCCAGCCAGGTTTCATGACCCTGAATGAAGGGATACAGAGGTTGACTAAGAATAAGAGCTGGCTTATAACCCCTGGAGATTCGCTAACCTGAATGAAAAAGCATTCATCAAAAACGGGTTTGTATTAGTTTGATAGGGCTATTTTAACAAGTATCATAATTGAGGGGCTTAAGCAACAGAAATGTATTGCCTCAAAGTTCTGGAGGCCGAAAGTCCAAAATCAAAGTGTTGTTAGGATTGCGGCCATGAAGAAAATATCTGTTTTAAGCCTCTCCTCTTGGCTTGTAGATAGATGGTCATCTTCATATTCACATGATGGTATCCCTGCACGTGTGTCTGTCTCCAAATTTCCCCTTTATATAAACAATACCAGTCGTCTTGGATTAGAGGCCCACTCTATTCCAGTATGACCTGATCTTAACTAATTACATATGCAATGATCCTATTTCAAACAAGGTCAAATCCTGAGATACTAGGAGTTAGGGCTTCAACACATGAGTAAGGGGCAAGGAGGACACAATTCAACCCAAAACAGGGTTTGACATATACTTCTGAAGACAATGAAGAGGGGATGCAGCTGTTCTTCTGAGGACTCTCTGAACAAGGGGGCTTAGAAGAAAACCTTATACGTCATCTTTGTCAAGATACCACCAACATCAGACCAATCCAGGTCAAGAAACGAATGCCCTCTCTCCCCTGCATTACCCAGCTGTGACTGTGTGATGGATATTGGTGGACTGAAGTTCAACATCCATTCTTCCCTCCATCTAGTGTTCCTTCCTAAACTGGTGCCTGGAAATCTAAAATGGACATTTTTTTCCTTTGCAGTTAGGGTTCAGGTGCAATTTAGGATCAACTAATCAGACAAACTCATACATTATTTGGAAGGAAGAAATAAGGTAAAGCCACACTTCTGCAGTTTCTGCTGAAAAGTTCAATTACTAATGTCTTTGGTTTTTCAGTTGCTGAGTTAACAGCATCCATGTATCCAGCTCACCATCTTTGTAGGTGTCCAGAAACAGCTTAAGGCATTCATTCTCCTGGATCATTTTAGGTAAATACACCAGATGCCCTCACCACACACAGCCTTTTCCTGCACATAGATGCTATCAAGGGGAGAAGAACAATTCTTAAATTTGAATGAAATTCTACCTCAAAGAGATGTTTTATCAGAAGTGACTAAGTCATCTTAAAATATTTAGATAGATTTTTTTCCATTTGATGAAAAAAGGATTCAAGAACTAAGCCATTTTTTTGACTCCTGCATTTTATAAACTGTAGTAACTTTTAAACAACATATCTACTACTTGAGATTCCAAAAGAAAAACTCATTCTAGGTAGATTTAGATGAGAGTAGAATTACTTGCATTCTGACATAAAACTTATGTAGAATATGTGTCTGAAATATGTTTATATTCACACCCTGTTTCATCTTCATCTGTCTCAGAAACATACATCTGATGAGAATAACTTCCAAGGGCTTGTTTTGCCCCATAGCCTGTCGATGTATTATTTACTCATTCTTTCAACTTCTAAAATAGAGTAAATAGCCCAAAGGGTGAAACCTCTAGGTTTATATTCAAAATTTATAAAAAGACTACAAAAAGGAGAATGTAAACAGCAGATGAGATGATAAATAATTCATGGAACTAAAATACTTAAATGGTCAACAAACCAAAGCTTTATGAAGTCATAACTCAACAAAAATCTTATATTTTACTACATTATTACCATTATTCTGCCAGGTGTCACTGGCAAATGTGGCTAAGTTGACTTTTAATTTCTAGAACTTTACAAACATCTTAACATAACTTGGCACATTAACATAAACTGTAGAAGAAAACCAAAAGCCTTAGCATATATTTAGATGAATGGATGTCATTTAATGGAGTCCTAGAATTAAGGTAATGATTAAATGAAACTTGAGGATTGACCAAAATGACTGATCAAATGTGTTTTATCTATTAAAATCTGGTTCTGTGTATTGTACCACCTGAGTGTTTCTTGACTGAAGTTGAACCAGAATTCAGTTAAGCTTAGATCTAACCACAGGCTTGTAGGAAATAGGAGGTTTAGAATATGTTAACTGCAAATGACATGGCACAAGAAAGCAACAGTCAGATCCAGAATATGGAACGTTCTCCAGGGAAAATGGTCGTTTATCCAGCAAATAACTGACATAAATAAAAAAGGGAAGGGGGTTTGGAATGTTATAGAATAAAAGAGACCTAAAAGATATAACCACCAAATGAAAATATGTGGACCTTGCTTGGATTACGATTTAAACAAAGCCCCCTAAATCTTTGAGATAAACAGGGAATTGGAATATGGACTGGTATTAGATGATATTAAGGAATTATTGTAAATAATTTTTAAAAGTTCCTGTCAGAGATGCATACTGAAGTCTTTACAGATGAAAGAACATCATATCTTGGGTTTCTTTTAAAATACTCCAGTTTACTCCCCACCCAAAAACTACATCAAAGAAGAGCTAGATGACAGGCATAGGAGAGTTTATTATACTAATTTATTTATCTTTGAGAACTTCCATCAAATAAAAAAGAAAACTAGTTTGGTTAAGCACTCTTGCTAATTTAATTTTTTTAAAAGTCAGTTGAGTTTTATTAAATAGTCTGATCAATTTGTTTTTCACTTTTTATTTTTTTATTTTTTGTTTTTTTAAAGATTTTATTTATTTATTTGACACAGAGAGAGAGGGAACACAAGCAGGAAGAGTGGGAGAGGGAGAAGCAGGCTTCCTGCTGAGCAGGGAGCCCGATGTGGGACTGGATCCCAGGACTCTGGGATCATGACCTGAGCCGAAGGCAGATGCTTAACGACTGAGCCACCCAGGCGCCCTGTTTTTCATTTCTTAAACTTACGCTTTTTAGGCTGCATGAATCTTAGAGCTAACATGTGGTGTAGCAATAATAGGAACTAACATTTACTATGAGCTAAGTACTAGGAACTCTTCTGGGCATTATCTAATCCTAAAACAAAAAACAAAACACCCTGTGAAGTACTGTGAAGGACACAGTGACATGCTGCTCAGATCCCCTTCACAAAAGGGCTGCTGCCCCCACTGCTGGGAGCTGGCCCTTGCAGGGATGCCCTAGTTCCAGAAACCTACCTCACCTATGGACATGCCTATCCCTGGGTGGCCCAAATCCAATGACAGATGGAGGAGGGGTTATAAAGGCCTGGCTATTTGGACAATGCAAAACCACCATGATGGGCTGTTTTAGTCTTAGAGATCCTGGGAAGATTGGCCAAAGCTACCTGGTACCTGCTTTGCTAATGACTTCTCCCTTTACCCCATCTTCTTCCATCCTCACCTTCCACAGGTGTTCCAAATTCAGTCCCCAATAAACATGTGCACTAGACTCCAGAGTCAGCTTCCTAGAGAGCCCAATTTGTGACAAATATTATTATTACCACCACTACCATGCCCTGTTTTACAAGAAAACTGAGGCACAAGGAGATCAAATAACTTGCCTAAGATTATGCACATAGTACGGGTTCCTAGAACCAGAGCTCTTAAACACCAATCTAAACTTTTTCCAATTTCATGACTAAGAATCTTCCTCTGGGTTTCAGTTCTAATCCTGCAATGTATTTAACTGCGTGGCTTTGGTTAAATTACTTGGATGCTCTGAACTTCAGTTTCTTCTGCAAAAAGTGGGAAAACAATTCTTTATTCCAAGATGATTAAGATGAAATAATACACATAAAAGAAGCTGGCACACAGAAGCACTCAATAAAACTGAGTAGGATAGGGCGCCTGGATGGCTCAGTTGGTTAAGTGACTGCCTTCGGCTCAGGTCATGATCCTGGAGTCCCAGGATCGAGTCCCACATCGGGCTCCCTGCTCAGCAGGGAGTCTGCTTCTCCCTCTGACCCTGTTCCCTCTCGTGCTCTCTATCTCTCATTCTCTCTCTCTCTCTCAAATAAATAAATAAATAATCTTAAAAAAAAATAAAACTGAGTAGGATAAGTTCTTATTGTCAGGAGCAATACAAAGACCAGAATTTCCAATTAAGTGTTATTTTACCGTTAAGCAAATTTGCACAAGTATATTGTCCAGATTCACTATTTCTAAAACAGACATGGGCTGGAAATAATAAGTATTCGATAAATATATCCAATAAAAATGCATTATATAATGATGTATTTACTTCTAAATTCTCAGATTTGGGCTTGGCCAGGAACTACTAAGAATGTTATGTTTGGGCAAAACTTTAAGATTCATTATCATAAGGATGCCAGTTGGAATTTGTCCATTCACATTCTTTTTCTTTCTTTTTTTTTTTAAAGATTCATTTATTCCAGAGAGAGAGAGAGCGCAAGGGGGAGGGGCAGAGGGAGAGAGAATCTCAAGCAGACTCCTCCATGAATGCCGAGCCTGATGTGGGGCTCAATCTCACAACTCTGAGATCATGACCTAAGCTGAAATCAAGAGTTGAATGCTTACCCGACTGAGTCACCCAGGCACTCCTCGCATTCTCTTCGTAGGAAATGGCCTTGCCTATTGGCCCTGATGTCTGTCTGGGGTGCCATGTTTTTATATCATTTACATGAGGTGTTCTTGACTCAAGGATAGCAAATCCAAATACTAGCTGGGTGACAGATGATATAGCCTGGCCTGAAAAGATGAGTGGGGCCTATCAGATCCTGGCTCTGGTTAATTTTAGTTGAGGATCAAAAAGAGAATGAAACAATTAGCATAGAAACAAAAGCTGAAAAAAATGCCATAATCCATAGCAAGTCAACACCATGTGAAAGCTGAAATCATTGGAGCAGTGGAAACTACAATAAACAGAGGACCTAGTCAAGAAAAAAGATTAAGCAGACACAGAAATATTCATATAATTCATATTACAATTCAAACTGCTCAAATTGTTCAAACTTTTGTCTTTCCCTTTTATGAAAACACACAGTTGTCATTTACAAGAAAGGTCACTGTTGAAAATTTTAAATTAAATTCCTTATATTTGTTTCTCCAAAACCTCTCTTCCAATTTTATTGTCTGTTGACAAGAAATCTTATTCTAGTGAGTGTGAAGATAGGCCAGCATATTTTCTTCATCAGTATTGCTTAATTGCTGCTACTTTTTTTTGGAAGATTTTACTTAACACATCATCTTATAAGGAAAATGTTGTTTAATTAATTCAATTTATGTAACTAGAACTATACACAAAGGCTTTTTGGATCAAGCAGACTCAAATGAAGTGGCAGTTCAAAGTAAACTTGAATTTGTATGAGACAAATGTTCCCAAACTGCCCTATAAAATCATTTATTCATTGAAAAAAACTTTTAATGATCACCTATTTTGTACCAGGTACTTGGCATAAGAAAATGAATATGATCTCTGCCCTCCAGGAGCTCATGCCAAATTAGAAGAGACCAGTAAACAACTATTACTACAATGCCACAATAAATACAAAAAAGACAACAAACGGCGGTGATAAATGGTCAAGTACAATAACAAGTAACATTAAAGGAAACACTGAACTGAGAGAAAAGAATTCTAGTACAATGGGTTAGACAGTCCCTCACAGAAAGCAAGAGGTCCAAGATAGGTACATGCTATGTCTTTGAGAGCTCAGTAGGGCATGAAATCTCTTACCTGTACATGAGGTTTCATCAGTTCTTGTGTGTAGTAGCATGGTTTAGTTGTCATCTTTATGGGAAAGCCACAGATATGAGGCAGTTTAGATTTTAAGTCTGAAATGAAACTTTTCAACACACCTTCCAAATCTACCCTTGGAAAGAACTGTATGGGCTGACTTCTGATGCAGCTGAGAGGATATCTGAACAATGTTAAAGAACAGTAGAAGAGTTTTTGTACTTAAGAGATAACAATTTCTTTCTTTTTCTTTTAAAGATTTATTTGAGAGAGAGAGAACGCATGCATATGCACACACACACACACACACACACACACGAGTGGGAGAAGCAGAGGGAAAGAGAATCTCAAGCAGACTCCACGCTGAGTGCAAAGCCTGACTCTGGGCTTGATCTCACAACACAGATCATGACCTGAGCTGAAACCAAGAGTTGGACGCTTAACTGACTGCACCACCCAGGTGCCCCAAGGGATAGCAATTTCTATGGAATTAGAAAAGTATGACAATATTAACTGTTAAAAAGGCACACATAAATAAATCCTATTTCATATATTGCTTATTTCATATTTTCCAAAGCAAAATGTGTTTTATCACAGGGATCTTGCTTCATTCTCTTTTAACCCTCAAAATCAAGACTGCTCATTGTGTCCTTCTTATAGAGCTTTCTGTATAGACTGGCAGACCAAGATATTCCAAAACTAATTTATAAGAAAGACACTATGACCTTTAGAGATCACAAAAATAAGTGTTGATAGTAAACAATAAAGAGGTTTCATCTCCAAAAGCTATAAAAATTCAATACAAAGAAACAACACATATAGAGTGTATTCAAGCTCCAAAAGCAATTCTTTTAGAAGAGCAGTTACTTTTTCTGATGAAAAATATTCCGAGGACTTGGAATAACGCCTTTGCATCTAATGAAAGGGAGTAGTTGATCCCTGTCAACCTCAATTTTATATTAAGATTTGGGTTAGGAAGTGTAGAATGGAGAAAGAGAACACCATGGCTCTTCCTTCTTCCAATCCGAAACTCCAGCAGGTCAGAACACAGAGATAGGAATGAGAAATCAGTACCAATTATAATTGAAAAGTTTCACCGGAACACTCATATTATTAACTTATTTAAAATAATGGTAAGACAGATATTTTCTTAAATCATTGGGGTGCATTAAGTGAAAGTCAGATCCTCTAAATTTTGCCTGTAAAATTAAATAATCTTCCAAAGACAAAAATCTTTGTAAAAAGACTAATTCTTTTAATTTTACCCTTTCAATAATATCCAAAATACCACTGGAGGGAGCCCCTGGCTAAGGAGAATCCTAAGATTTTCTTACTGTCTACTAGCAATCATGTGAACATTTTTCTATCTACTCTAAATTTCCTTTTGTTGCCTAAATTGTTGCAATAGTGCTTAAGAGAAAAAAATAATCATTAAGCTCATTCTCAAATAAAAATAGAAAAATTCTAAGGAAAACAAAAAACATTCAAGCTGGGGAAAAAAAGTAGAGGGGAATGCAGTTTCATTTAGACATAGAGAAGTTTGAAAATGAGGACAACATCAGAGCCAGGAGTAAGACTGGATCATGAGGTTGGCAGGGGCTTCTGTTATAAGTGGTGTATAAAAGGATATGTGAAGATCTTTCCTCTTATCATTTTAAAGTAGATGCTGCAGTATATTTTAGTATTTCCACAATCTTCTGGAAGTTTATAGCCATACTAAAAATTAAGAACAAAGCTGAAATTCTCTTAAGAGAAAGCTAAACTTAGGTTCAATTATAAGAATAGCTTCTAACATAATATACATTTCTATTCCTTACCAGGTCATTCCAGTGCATCTGGAAATCTTCATATGAGTGAAAAGGACAGTCAGGGGGTGTGGTGTGAAGAATACTTATTATTTGTCCCCTTTTCATACTATGAAAAATAAGAGTTGATAAAATATTATGAGCCAGTGCTTGGATATAATTTTATTTAATTATATAATTTAATTTAGAGAATACTCAAAAAGATTTAGCCACTATCAATACATAAGTAATAAACTAATCATTTGCTCCTAGTTCCAAGTACATCATTTTATTAAACCTTAACAACCAGAATTGTTAGGAAAAACTAAATTGAATTAATACAATGTGCCAGTTATAAACAGAAAATAATGTTTAGTAAATGTGGCCATACAGAAGTATGCCTAGTAACTGTTAGACTTTAAGGAAAATTCTGTTAAGAGGTAAATGAATCAGAGTCAAATCTGTGTTCTCTACCTACCTCCTCTCTGCTTTGATGATTAAATTATCATGCACATTCTGTTACTTAAAGTTCTTTTTCCTAAGAAGGTTAAAATTTCATCCCAATAGTCCTATTTATATTAATAACAAGCCATTTTTTCCCCTAAAGACAGTACAAACTTAAAACAGTTCCTATCAAATGATAATGAAACATTAATTATATGCACAGTTTAAAAGGTTTTACTGATATTATTACATTATATTATATATATTATATATTATTATTATAATGGTTCATAATGAGATATCTGGAAATTTTACTTTTGTAAAGACTATATTTAACAAAAGTATATGTGTGTAATAAAATTGTTTTAGTAATTTGATACAGGAAATTGAGGGCTTCTGTATGATGTTTTTTAAGTTACAAATCGCTTTCAAAAATTCAGTTTCAAAAATTCCTTTATAGGGCACCTGGGTGGCTCGGATGGTTGAGCGTCTGCCTTCGGCTCAGGTCATGATCCCAGGGACCTGGAATCGAGTCCCGCATCGGGCTCCCTGCTCCTTGGGACCCTGCTTCTCCCTCTGACTCTCTCTCTCTCTCTCTGTCTCTCATGAATAAATAAATACAATCTTTAAAAAAATTCCTTTATACTTCTGTATACATTGTTGCTGAAGCAAAATGAGAGAGACCTAACTATAACTTGGACCCATCCCAGATGATACAAATTGAAATCTCACCTTGGCAAAACGTAGCACCAGTTGCTTAAAATTGAATGTCCTTCAATGACAGCATTCTTGTCGGTATCAAAATCCTTTATAATACTCTGAGAAATACCAAATTCTCTTAGCTTTTAATAGAAATAAGATTTAATGTGTAAGTCCTCAAAAGAATTTGTCAAACAAAAAGAAACACATACATAGTCAATTACAAAGTAGTTTTAAAGGCTTACTTTATATTGGAGATACATAACACTTTACATAATGTAATCAATGTTTCAGCTCTCCCTATTTCTCTCTGTACAATATATCTAGTATTTCATGCTTTCTCTCATTTTCCAACCCTGAACCTCTCTCATACTTATTTCAACTGGTTTTCAACTTTTTGATTATGCTTACAGGAAGTTGAATTCCTTCTAAAGGAAGGTATTTACATTTTGTAAGAATAGTGTCTTAATTTTTTTTTTTTTTAAATGGAGGATGAGTTACGGAGTTGTTCCTCTCTTTGGTCTTTGAAGGGTAGAGCACAGAGCAAATACTCTCCTTCTGTATCCCTTTTCCATCTCCTGGAATGCTTTTCCTCTGGTCATCAGGTGCCCTATCTGCAGGGTATTTAAGCTGATAGTTTACCAATCCTTTTCTACTTATGGTTTTCTTACCCTGTGGGGCATTTTAATACAGTGAATCAAAGATAAGGAGAGACTTTATAAGTAAAGTATTAATGTCCTCCTAAGAGGATACTGCGTTAGGATCAGAGAGAATGGTTCATAATCCCTCACCCCCTTTTTAACCTATCATCATACAGATTTTGGGAAATAATGTTCTAACTTCATTCTCTACTACTGTTTTTCAACAAACTCCAACTAAACTGGCCATTTTGTTTTTTATTGCCTAGACAAGTCATAAATAACAATACACTTGCTTAAAGCACTGCCCTTACTCTGATTTATCTGAGTTCTACCAGTAAGAGCCTTACAGGCCTAGAGCTAGACCCATCTCCTCTACGTTCAGTGACTGATCCCTCCCTGAATTCTAATAGCATTTATTAAGACTAATGGAAATTAGGGAGCAGGGCAGAGCAGAAAAACATGAATGCAGAAATAGGAAGATAAGAACTGCTGGTTATGTTGTGAGGTAAGAAAGCAAAGACAGTAAGAATGAATAAGGATTCATATTGTCCTGTGCACTGGAGAAAATTTGCCCGGTGATATACTGTACTTAGGAGCTAAGTTGTCTAATTTGTGACCTACGAAAAGGATTGTCATGGGGCGCCTGGGTGGTTCAGCCGGTTAAGCATCTGCCTTTGACTCCGGTCTTGGGATCCAGCCCCACGTTGGGCTCTTTGCTCAGTGGGGAGCCTGCTTCTCCCTCTCCCTCTGCTGCTCCCTCTGCTTGTGTGTGCGTGCTCTCTCTCTGTCAAATAAATAAATAAAATCTAAAAAAAAACAAAAGCGTAGTCAGTGCTGGGATGGCTGTGAATGTCAGGAAAGACTGACTGCAGGTGAATAAATAGATTATTTGAGGGAAAACAGAACCTAAAATTGAATTCAGAGAGGGTAGGTATCATGTCCAAATATTCAATTTATGGGTTCTCATATACACTCACTTATATAGCTTGAGTTTATATCCTTCTGGCTATTTTCAACACTATTCAGAGATTCAAGCAAATTGCTGCAGAGATCTCCATGGTACCAGCACTTAATGTCTATATTGGTTTTTCTCAACATAGATTTTTTTGAAGACTGGCTAACTACCCAAGTGTTCACCATATGCCCCAAGAGAAAGTTAACCTCTTACATGTATTTACTTAACAAATATTTATAATGTGTCCTTTCCTGAACAGACCTGCACTAACAAGGTACTCAGTAAATATACCTTCTTCTTTATAATGCCAAGCTAAAGAATTTGGACTTTATTTGCTCTAGGCAATGTTGAGATACTAGAGATATTTAGGTTGGGGCCATCTGTTTTAGAATGAGAACTCTGTTGATACTTTGAAGAAGAATTAGAGAATAAATAAGGGGAAAGACTGGAAAAAAGAAGGCCAATATGGAAACCATTTTAATAGTTCAGGCAAAAGAAGAGAGTTCAATCAGAGCAGCAGAAATGGAGAGAGAGGAAGGGATTTCAGAGACCAAGGTAGGCTCTTAAAGGCTGATTAGATGTAGGGACTGAGACCCAAGGATAACTCTGCAATCTGTAGCTGGTTAACTTATTGGCTATTGATGCCAGTAACCAAGAGCAAATACAGGAAGAACAGAGTCGGGGCTAGTGAGGGTGACAAATAATTCAGTTTCAGGCATAACCGAGACTGAGCATCATCAGTACATTCATGTGAAAATATCTGAGAAAGGACAAATTGCAATTATACAAGAATATTTGGGAAGTAAGTGTATAGGCTTACCACTGGAAGAGTTGAACCTGCTAAGGAAAGGGAAGGTGGGCTGAAAATGGAACCCTAGGGAACAGCAACATTTAAGGTGCAGTAAGAGAGGAAGAACCACGAATGAGTGGTAGGAAATTCGGGATAAAGCAGTTTCAGAGAAACCAAAAAAGGATATGATTTCAAGAAGGAAAGGGTAGAAAATAATGTCACAGTTCCAAGGTTTCAAATATGAATTCTCTCAAACATCTCCTTTTTTTTTTCTGAACTCCTAAAGTCATGTCGTTCTTATGATGCTTAGTTTGGTACTATATTATCAAACACTGTTATTTTTTTCAGTACATAATAAATACCTACTCCTGTCAGGCTCTATGGGACGTACAAATTTGAGTCAAGAAACCTAAGGCTAGGTGAAGGAAGTATAATGCAGTGTAGCAGAAAGGACAGAGTCAAAAGAAAAACTTTTAAATCCTAAATCACTTTCTTACTACCTTTATGACCTAGAGCAAGTTACTTAACCTCTGTCCCAGCTTACTTATGGGGAATGAAAATGTAGAAGATAAACTGGAAAGGAGAGAAGGGGTAAACATCTTCCTCCTCACTTTTATTCCCCTCACCAGACCTATAACCAATACTACATTTTGATAAAAGGAAAATTCAATGCAATTATCTTTTAGTCTATTTGGGGAACAAAGATAAATAAGGGAAAAACTAGACTCTCAAAGAGATCACAACTTAATAGGAACATAGACATGTATGAAACTAATTTTTATAACAGTGAGAACATGAAAAATGCCATATCAAAAATTTAGGTAAAGTGAGATTTGGAGGAGCTGATTATCGATTATAATTTAGGAAATCAATTTAAATGAATAGAGTAAGTGTCTACTGAGTATATAATGTTGAGTAGAAGATAGGAGTACATCTTCTCCACTTTTGGTGTTTGCTTCCATGTTAGAGAAAGCTCTAACACATACTCCTGATGTCTCTCTGCCCTTCCACTCATTCCTCCCGAGGGCAGATCAGGTGACTTATCTGGCTGATAAAACTGGGACAATTCCTTCTTCCTTTTGGGAACTGGCTTGCTGGCAGAAGGTGGGTACTGCATTCTGTCATGTGGGGAACGGTTCCTGATCTCTCAAGGGAGCCTGTGGGTTTCCATTACTCCCACAAGTAGGCGGGGAAGCTACCTAATTCGAGGGTTCAGATAGGACACATTCTCTAACAACTGTTTCTTTTTTCCCATAATAAACAGTGTGACCATATATCTGTTAAAATAAATAAAATGAAAACCAAACTTGAAAATCCCTTAAGCAGACAAAACCAGTTAAGCACATAAGTAAAACCTAATCCAGCTCATTCTATAACACAACTGAAATTTAACTTCAATTATTTCTTGTAAATGCCTCTTAAAATCATAAATAAAACTTAAATTGTTTTCCAAAACAGAGTAAGACAATCAGTTTTAACTAATTCCCTGTCATCTGGAAAACCCCATTACTATAACCAATCATTATAAAGATAAAATAGCTTCTACATTTTCATTATATAAACTGTCCTGCAACAACACCCTTCTGAGTTTCATTACACTGTTAGTTTGAAGACTCTTGGTTCACAAACTATTCTTTTATGTACAATAAATTCAATAAATACAATTTTAATTGATCTGATTTTATTTTTATCACACCCCAGTTCATATATGTTGGGCCAGTATCCCCTTAGGTTACTGTCCCTTTCACTCTCAAAAGTATCCATTTGGGACCATAAGTTATATTCTCATCCTAGTAATGAAGACGGTATTCTGATCTCTATATGTCTTACTCTTCTTTGTCAATCTCTAACTGATTCAAAACTCAGATATATAAAGCACAAGTCTCATCTGCAGAAAATTCAAAGGGCAGTAAGACATGGTATTAGTCCTTAAGAAGCTTATTATAAAGTAAATTGGGGATATAAAAATGAGTATAATTCTAAACATACACCTAAGTATGTGAGCATGGTGCAGAATAGAATGAAGGTTTAAAAGAGGCTGGGAGGTCATAGTGGGTCCAAGCCTTGGAAAGGTTCCTCAGCAGTACAAGATATTCATGTCATGCTGCCCATTCCATTTATTTTTATGCAGGTCATTTTCCCTACTGGCTTATATAATTCCTGAAGTCCAGATAGCAGAGCCTATTTATTTTTGACTTGTCTATTGCCTCAACATAGCAGGTAATCAAAAAAATTAAAGAGAAATATGAATGGAATAGCATTGAAGCTGGCCCTTAAACGATGGGCAGGATGTATAGCTAATGAGAGGGTCACTCTAAGCAAAGGAGTCATCTGTCTCAACGTGGACACCACTGACACTTCAGGCTGGAAAACTCTTTGTTGGGGTGGAGGTGGGGTTGCTGTCCTGAGCACTATAGGGTGTTTTTTAGCAGCATACCTAGCCTCAAACCACTAAATACCCCTCCCCCTTTGTCATAACCAAATTTTTCCTCAGACTTTACCAAATGACTCATGGGGAACAAAGTCATTCATTTCCTTCTCCACCCCCCTCTACTGAGAACCACTGTCACAGAAGAAGGAAAACAATATTTATTGAGTTACTATTAATGTGTAATTGTAGTTGGCTAAGCATCTGCCTTCAGGTCAGGTCATGATCTTGGGGTCCTAGGGTGGAGCCCCGAGTCAGGTTCCCTGCTCAGTGGGGAGTCAGCTTCTCCCTCTCCCTCTGGCCCTCCCCTCTGCTCATGCTCTCTCTCAAATAAATACAATCTTTTAAAAAATTAAAAAAAAAATTTGTTAAACTGACGTTTCCTTTGAGTAAACCGATTTAGAAGAGTATCAACATATCAAGCATTTAATAATATGGATTTTGATAATAAAAAACCCTTCTTATCACTCTTGTTAAAAATTAAAGCCTACTAGCATATTTGTAATAAAGTATATAGTAAATATAGCAAAGTTAATTATAGAAATCAAAATATGTGGTACCTCAGGTAATGGCAGTCTGATTGTGTAAGCTTCTATACTTAGACAAACTTGAGTTTCGGTTACGCTGATGTCTAATACTGAAAATAAAATATTTAACTGTGAATTTTCTGGAATTATTACTCCATTTTATTAAGTTAATATTTTAAGTAACAAAAAAATAACCTTAACTTTATTTATTCACATTAGAAACTCAATTAAGAATATGTATTTTTTCCTCACATGGTAAAATTCAAAAAAATCACCATATAATGTTTGAGAGTCTGCAGATGAGACAGAGGCCTGAAACAACATGGATATATGGACATGTATGTATTGGGGGGCCACAGGGCAAGGTTACAGTAAGAACAGTGAGACATCCCACAGTTAGAACAATTCAACAAGTACCTTTTACAAGCCTGATTTCTATTTACATGTGAAAAACGGACACTGTCTTCTTAAATTGGGAGAGGTGCCATGCCAAGCTCCTAACTTTATAGTCTTTTCCTAACAAATGCCCATCAATATACCAGCAGATACAATACAGATCTCATAGAGACCCAAGGCTTCTACCTTGCTTTCTCATAATTAGAATTACTTATGATAAGTCAGAGAGTGGTTATCTTGGGAAGGGGTAGTACCTGAAAGAAAGCATGGGGTAACGTTCTGTTTCTTGATTTGAGAACTGGTTATGAGGATATGGTTAGTCTGTGAAAATCCAATGAGCTATACACTTAAAATTTATCAGTTCTGCTATAGAATATTACATTTGGTAAAACTAAAAGAAAAGTTCTAACACAAGAGTGAGGAATTTTTCTCTTCTAAAGTTTTATCTTTAACCTCTGACAGCTATAGTCTCTTGACAGTGTCTGGGGATGAAACTGAATTTCTGTAATGAACCCATTCGTCCAGAGCTACAGCACAGTGACTGCTGTGTCCAACTTAAAACTAGTGCAAGGAGGGCAAATAGGCTTCAGCCTGAAAGTCAACTCAAATTAAATAGCTGTGGATTATAAGTGCTAGCTCAGGATCTCAGGCTATGCCCAAACTGCAGTGAAAGCTACCATGACTGATTGTCTACTTGGTCTTAGGACTTCCACTTGTCTGCTATCTGTGGACTACTGTTTAGGAACAGATCTATTTGAACAGCCATGCTTATCAATGAAAGAATGAGACCATACTATAAACTGTGTATTTTAGGTCATCTTTGTCTTTAGACAATCTTTTTTTTCTCTTTTATGGAAAAGAAGAATTATGTTCTCATAAGAAATACATCTTTTACTTAACAACAGTACTAAAGAATTTTCAGTGATATGACTCTGGAAGCTATACATTACAAATGCCTGCAGAATTTAACTTCTTCAGAGTAATAATTTCAATTAAGTAGAGAAATTAAAAATATAGATTTTATTCCAATGATGAGAAGTAAATTTTTTTCTCTTATAAATAAGAACATATATTGTGACCCAGAGATGATGTCCTGGGTAAAATTGTGATTGTAATAATACCTGATTATATTCTGATAATCATCAAGATTGTAACAACCCAACAATCTGTAACATTGTTTTCTATAATGACTGTTAGCCATATTAATGTTTTATCTATTGACTTATGCATTTTTACTTACCAACAGCACTTTGCTTTCCCATCTGAGAAAGAAATTCTCTCCCTTAAAAAATTCATAGGGTATGCCACATTATTACAACTTATTAAATCATGCTTAATAAATACAAACTTTTTATGTTTAATTATCAAAGCTAAGGAAAATACCTTAAAATGCAGTTTTACACAAAGGAATATCTAAAGACAGTTCAGAGAAAAAATATAACCACTCAAAAACTATCTTTTCAATTAAAAGGACAGAAATACCCAATTCTTCCTTCTAACATTTATTTCCTGGCATCAAGTACTTAGAAAATGGTCAGACCTCAACACAAAATCCAGAATAGCCTTTTGGTTCCAACCATTTTTGGTAATTTGTATTCATTTTACTATAATGCTCTATAACTTATATTTAGTCCTTTGTAAACATCACGTATTACATAATTTTAAAAAATTCTTTGAAAAAACATCAGCAGGCCTCTGGATATAATCCTAAGTAAGAAGACGACATTTATGTTGTTGTGGACTTGCCTGAGAAGGCTTAGCTGGGGCTATGCTTTAAAAATTATTCCTTAAACATAATGTATCTTGAAATTTAAAACAGATGCACAGACTAGAAGTAATCTAATTCAGAAACCCCCAATGACTGAAAGATATAAAGTCACCTTGCACCAAGAGATGGCCAGTTTTATTCCAGGCTGGAGCAAGTTTAGCTGTGAGTGAATATGATAGGCAGTTTTGAAGAATTACAGGAATTACTCTTTGTGGAGCCGCTACCTAAACATATTAAAGAACAAAACACAGGCAAATTTCCAGCAATTGGCATGCCCTATAAACTCAAAGAAAATGTGTGTTTAGATCACCACCCAAAAACCTGGGTTATTTTGGATATCAATTATAGTCATCACTACAATTAATCCTATCTGGTTCTAAAGTTAAATTAGTGTTAAAACATATTCGCTTTGAAACCATGAGGACTATCATGCTACAATGGCCAAATTCTTCCTTCTTATCCCGTCCCAATAAGCCTAAAGTTTTAGAGCTTCTGCGCTAGGACCCTACACTATACTTTGTGTTCTGCTCTGCACAGAGGAAACCAGCCCACAACTATATTATAATTTTCATTGTTGTTCACTCTAGTTCAGTATCAGAAAACAATTACTTACATGGGCACACATGAAACCAGCAGACTATTTCTACGGGTAGAGAATTTTTTTAAATCAAGACTTTTACTTCTGACTAATAAAAAGTAGTAGGATCCAGATTTATCCTCCCACTTGAGGTAACTAAAAAACTGAGCAAGTTATATGAAATGGTATTTCACAAGACTCTGGACATCTAGCAAGAAAGAAGAGCAATCCTTAAGAGATGGTAATCCTACAATTACCACCCCCCCACATACACACCCCAGTATCTCAATTAAAGAGGGTTTCTAGGCTGTGGTGCAGGGAGGCAGAACCCTGGACGAGTCAGTGGGCTACCTAAGTTGAGGGATAGCTGAGAGTCCAGGAGGCCAAGGGAGCTAGTTTTGGGGGCAAAATATTAGACCGGGGAGAGCTGCACAGAGAGTGAACTCTGAGATCAGCAGAGTCCCTCTTGAGTCATCAGCTGAGTATGGATTAGCCACATGCATGTAAGGAAAATACCCAGGGCTAGGGAAAGAACCAAGGTTTTCTTCTATACAAATATCCTTACAAATATAGTCCAAAAGAAAATGCTGCCATTCCTGCTTTTAGCAAGATATGCAGAAAAATGAGAGAGCCAAGGAGAATTGTTTCCCAATATTATTCACCCTTCATTTTTGTACTATTTTGGTTTCTGGTGAATTTTCCCAGGATACAAGTAACTAATTTGTTGGCAGTGAAGAAGACCAAATCTCTTCAATTCGTTTCATAGATATTTTAATTAAGGATATTATCAATAGGACTTCAAGCAGCAGGATGAAGCCAACCTGTAACACTAACCTCAAATATGAACCCAGGGTCTCAGGCCTAAACAGCTGAACAAATCCCATAAACTATCAGGATCTTCCTTAGAAAGCCAAATGGTTTTCTCCTTGATTCTGTATTGACTTTCTGCTTGGACTGAGGCATTAACCCAGATACAGTAGAATGTATCAGCATACATTCAGCCTTGGCATACAAGGAGGAAATGCAGGGCAATTCTGTCATCCATAACCAACCTGATTCATGACCTGGATGCCTTTCAGGGCAAAGATGGGGTCACTGACCACTGCAGCTAAAGTCAGGGCCAAATTTTGTGCCATGTTTTCTCAATAATTGATACAAAAGATAGATAGAAAATAAGAAGAATATAGTAGCTTAACAACACTATCAACTGCTGTTGATAGATAAGATATAAGATAGATAGATAGATAAGACCCAAATTAACATAGACTACTTGACACAACAGCAGAATACACATTGTTTTTAATTAGACAAGGAATATTTACTAAGGAAGACCATATTCTGGGCCATAAAACAAGTCTCAATAAATTAAAAAACGTTCAAGTTATATAAAACATGTTCTCTAGCCACAATTAAATTAGAAAACAGGGTGCCTGGGTGGCTCAGTTGGTTAAGCGACTGCCTTCGGCTCAGGTCATGATCCTGGAGTCCCGGGATCGAGTCCCGCATCGGGCTCCCTGCTCGGCAAGGGAGTCTGCTTCTCCCTCTGACCCTCTTCCCTCTCGTGCTCTCTATCTCTCATTCTCTCTCTCTCAAATAAATAAATAAAATCTTAAAAAAAAAATTAGAAAACAATAGAAGGATCCTTGGAAAACCCCTGGATATGTGGAAACTACATAACACACTTCTAACTAACCCACAGTTAGAAAGGAAATCAAAGGGGAATTAGAAAGCATTTTGAACTGAGGAAAATTAAAACAGAACACATACATAGGAGGAAGTTTATAGCACTAAATGTATCTAATATTAGAAACGAATGTTCTTGAATCAATGACCTCAGTTTCCACCTTAAGAAACTAAAAAAAGAAGAGCAAAGTAAACCCAAAGCCTAAGAAAGTAAATAATAAAGACGAAAATGAAAAGCAATGAGATACAAAACAGTAAAACAACAGAGAAAATCTACCAAACCAAAAGCTTTTTTTTTTTTTTTTTTTTTGCAAATCAATAAGCTTGCTAAGCCTCGAGCAAGACTGATTATGGAGGGAAAAAAAAAAAAAAAGACAAGACACATTACCAATATCAGGAATGAGACAGGTGACCTAACTACATATTCTCCAGCAAAGGAAATTAAGAGAGTATTACAAGCAACTTTATGTCAATAAATATAATAAGTTAGGTGAAATGGACAAATTCCTTGAAATAGATAATTTGAATCACTCTATCATCTATCAAAGACATTGAAATTGTAGTCAAAAACCTTCCCACAAGGAAAATGCCAGGCCCAGATAATTTGATTGGTGAATTTTACTAAGTATTTATGGAAGAAATAAAAATTCTATACAAACTCTAGGGCGCCTGAGTGGCTCAGTTGGTTAAGTGACTGCCTTCGGCTCAGGTCATGATCCTGGAGTCCTGGGATCAAGTCCCGCATGGGGCTACCTGCTCAGCAGGGAGTCTGCTTCTCCCTCGGACCCTCCCCCCTCTCATGCTCTCTCACTCTATCTCATTCTCTCTCTCAAATAAATAAATAAAATCTTAAAAAAAAATTAAAAAAAATAAAAAATAAAAAATTCTATACAAACTCTAAAAACTAAAAAAGTGGTTCTTTTACATGCAAAGCAATATCATATGAAAAAGATATTTTAATTTTTGTTTGCTGACAAAAGAAGTTGAATACAACATCAGTATAAATAGCATTTGGAATTATTATCCTTTTAAAAACTTACCTTAGCTCCATATTTTTCAATATAGGCATTAAGTTTTCCAGCTTTATAAAATGGTATCTATAACAACAAATCAACAAAAATCCACATTTATAAAAATTACTTAACACAAATATATTATTAAATAATGCAATATAAAGAATTTAAACATTTAAACCTACAGCAGCCAACCCATCATCAGGCTATCATCCTAACAGCTTCTATTCCTTGGAGAAGCAAGTGATAATCATTTTCTCCCTAAAACAGAATCTGTGGGTACATTCTCAAAATGAGGAAAAGCCTTTCTGAGAGCGATATGAATGTAGAAAAGGAAAAGGCTAATAAATTTCATATAATATTTAACACCTTTCTTAATAATAAGTTTCCAGGCACATAAGGAAAATGGACACAAATGTAACCTCAAGAGAAAGTTCAAAAGACCAAGGTGCTTCAACTAACCAATGAAAGAAACAGAAATCAAAGAAGATATTATTTTTAACCTAAAAGATTGGCAGATATGTAAAGGTTGTTAATACTCAGTGTTTATGAGAATGTGGAAATACAGATTCTCTCAATATGCTATTAAAATGCTATCTAGTACAAGCTTTTCAGAGAATAATTTAGCATTACCTAGATTTTAGTTCAAAATATACTGCAATTGCACTTCTAGGAATTTAAACCATAGAAACTACCAAATAAAAATGATATAATTTCAATGATGCTTTCTGAAGTCTTGTAGTAGTACAACTAGAAACTCAGATGTGCATTAGAAAATATTAACTAAATTATTATACACTCATACAATGAAATATTTGACAGCCTTAACAATGAATAAGATATATGTATTGAAACAGAACAACATCCAGGAGAGGCTATTCAAGGAGAAATGAAAGGCAAGTTTCAAAATAGTATGTATAAAAATCCAATTTTCTACTTTAAATATTTTAAAAAATTTATAGTATGTAATATCTTTGTAAGAAAGCAAAACACGTTTTTAGATGGTTACTTTTCTTTTAATATTCTTGCTAAGATTAGGAGGCTTGGATTTACTAGAACTCTGAAACAATGTCCTCCTTGTTCCATAAAGATTTGCAGGTAGAGAAGAATACAAATAAGAGGTAGTAGTGTTTACTTGTCCGTCAACAGCTTATCTTTCTTAAAAAGGATATCAATGAGAAAATAAAAGATGAATATATAACCACACATAAAATAGAAGAAAAATAAAGGAACTAGATTTTTTGATGGCTTGTATTAAAAAATGTTCATTTCACTGAATTCTGAAGATCTAAATTCTCAGAATATGAGGATTTTCAGAAAGATTTTTGACAAAAATCTCAGGATAATATAATTTTTATAAAGATTTTTGGCATTTCATTATTATTCCCAGTGACATACAGCACTGGGAAATATGTTTCTCACTGTAATTTTATTATGTGTAAATTTTTTTATTTTGTTTTTTTTAATTTTTAATTTTTTTTAAAGACTATTTGTTAGAGAGAGAGAGACAACACATGCACGAGCAGTGGGAGCCACAGGCAGAGGGAGAAGCTGGCTCCCTGTTGAGCAAGTAGCCCGAAGTGGGACTCAACCCTAGGATCATGACCTGGGCTGGAGGCAGATGTTTAACTGACTGAGTCATGCAAGTGTGCCTAAAATTTTTTTAAATAAAATTTCCAAATTAAACAAAGAACTGTCAGGTGGCCTGGGTGGCTCAGTCAGTTACGGATCTGCCTTTGGCTCAGGTCATGATCCCAGGGTCCCGGGATCAAGCCCCATGTTGGGCTCCCTACTCAGTGGGGAGTCTGCTTCTCCTTCTCCCTCTGTGTGTGCGTGTGCAAGCGCATGCACGCTCTCTCTCTCAAATAGATAAATAAATATTTGGGGGGAGAAAGAAGAAAGGAAATATCAAGTTTAAAATAAACAAACCGTTGATCTAAATTCTTTAAAAACAACTGGAGATACATTGGGATAGGAAACTTCTTCCTTTATATTAAGTGGAATTCTAAAGAATAAAATATTAAAAAAAGATTAAGCCCATGCTATCTTAAAATTATGCTATAATTTTACTATCCATTAATAGTCTTTATCTTAGCCTTTGTGACGAAAAAGTAAATATTAGAACCACAAAAATGAGTTTTAAACATCAGGTATATCAAAGTTAAAGTCTATAAATGGTTCAAACTACAACACAAGGTAATTTGGCTTCAGAAACCACCTTCAATTTGAGCTAAAATTAATATTTGAATTATTGTTTATCAATATTGCTCCCAATAATAAGTAATAATACTTCATAAAATTTTAAAATACTAACCGCCATCACTACCCAAATTTGGCTTAATATTCCAGGCACAGGTGATGTAAGAATATCTTGGTGCAAATACAGCAATTGCCTGTGGAGATGAAATGTATAATTTTAAAGTGGACTTGCCCTCTGTCTGATTTTACTTTATCAGAACATTTTGAAAATTACTTAGTTCTATTCAAAAGTTTACATTTTTTTCTAGGGAAGGATTGTGTTATATAGACTTCTGTATCCCTCCCCACGCTTAACATGGTAACTTGAATAGTTAGCCACTCAGCCAAGACTTAAGACTGTTACAAGCTTTCAGATATTGATAAGAATATTGTCCCTGCATCTTGGTTTCCCAATCTCTTTCATCTGTGAACCTAAATTCTTCATTTAAAACTCCATTTCTGGGGGCGCCTGGGTGGCTCAGTCGTTGAGCGTCTGCCTTCGGCTCAGGTCATGGTACCGGGGTCCTGGGATCGAGCCCCACATCGGGCTCCCTGCTCCGCGGGAAGCCTGCTTCTCCCTCTCCCACTCCCCCTGCTTGTGTTCCCTCTCTCACTGTGTCTCTCTCTGTCAAATAAATAAAATCTTAAAAAAACAAAACAAAACTCCATTTCTGTCCAAATAGAGATTTGAAAATGTCTAAATATTGTTAAGAATCCAGCTCTTCTAACTTCTGTTTTCCTTTTTTTAAGCGGTAGTCAGGAGGTACTGGAGGCAAGAGTCTAAGGATTCATCTATCAGTGAAGTTATCAACTACTTCAGGGTTAGAACTACTGACTAGATGCTTTTCCTTCAAAAAGGAAATTTTTTCCAAACCTAAATGAAGTGAGTAGTGGTTTCATTTTAGCATTCAACAGCCAAATGAACTCACAACAAAAATCATAATTCAAATTATCATCAAGAATTTTGTTTCAGGGGCGCCTGGGTGGCTCAGTTGGTTAAGCGACTGCCTTCGGCTCAGGTCATGATCCTGGAGTCACGGGATCGAGTCCCACGTCCGGCTTCCTGCTCGGCAGGGAGTCTGTTTCTCCCTCTGACCCTCTTCCCTCTCGTGCTCTCTATTTCTCATTCTCTCTCTCAAATAAATAAATAAAATCTTAAAAAAAAAGAATTTTGTTTCAAAGATCAAGGAAAAGGTGGATAAAACACATGAAAAATTTCAAAATTAATATCACGAAAATAAACTCTTAAAAAATAAAAATGTGTGGCAGGGAGGGGTTACCTCAAAAAGTAAGAAGGGCCAGTCTGTTTCTGGTCAGAACCCTGGTGCAGAACCAGGTGCAGCAGGTACTTGGTTTTGCAAGGCCTGCCTTTGTCTAACATAGCTAAGCCTCTCCTCAATCTGTTCCTGTCTCTTTGTCAGTTACTGGGACAGCGAATCAAGACACCTCACTCTGTGGGCATGGCCACCCTCAAATTGAGGGTAAACAGCAGAAAACCTCAGGTTTTCCACCCACTTGTTTCCAAAAAGAGTCACAGGTAAATGTCCAACAGGTATCAAATGATACCTTAACACAAAGGGTACAGGCTCCCAGATGTACTTTATTAGGAAAATATACAATGGGGAGAAGAAAACTTTTGTAAATAAGAGCAAAATGGGAAGACACCCCAAGAGTGTTTTCCTTATTTCTGGCTCCTAGCAATCTTGTGTTTGTTCTTCTCCAAGAAATTCAGTTACAGATATAATCTGTATTCTAAGAGTCCTTCTTTGAGTGACTCAAACAATTTAAGGGACTAATTAATACATGGTGGGTTCTTAGCAATCATGGAGTTATACTTTAGGCTTCAATCAAGCTGTTTTTCAAAGACTATCTTGGGTCAGACATTTCAAAACAGCTCTTGGAAAAATACTCTTCAGAAATCATCTTATATTGACCCACAAATTAAGAAACTGCATTAATCTAAAATGTTTACAGTATCTCCTAAAGTGTCCATAAACAGAAGTAAATATTTATTAATTTCTACCTCTAAGTTTTTGGGAACCTGACTTATCAATGTCCGTAAAAAATTTAAATTAAAAAGATCACAAGAAGTCACAAATATAAAAACCGAGTAATGTGACATTCAAATATTTTAAGCCCTTCCCTAAATATAATCCAATATACCTGGTCAGAACATAACTGAATTCCTGTATTTAAAATTATATACACAGATTAAATGAAAGAATGTTTTGTTTTAAAGGAGATACTTCTGAAACAGCTCTTAAAGATCTCAAAAAACTTAGAAAGCCTTACTTATAGAATGGATTTTTTACCTGCACATCTTCATCTGTATACTTCTAATCTCAGTATCTGCCACCTCATTACTCAATATTATCCTGACAGCACAGAGTTTGTGTAAATCTGGAGGTGTGATGAAGAACAGTGATTGCTGCCTAGAATCATTCATATTTTCCTGTTGACTGAATGTCTCCGCTATCAGGCCTTTAAAAATAAACAAACAGCAATAAAATGGTAGTAAACTATCTTATCAAAAAGGTTTTAATACCAACCCATCACAGAATATTTGATATTGTGTTCAAATAAGACAATAAAAACAAATTAGCAGACTTTAGCGTTTAAATAACACTAACATCTTGCCCTGAAGAATTGTTTAGCCCGGGTGACTCGGTTGTGCAACTCACTCTTGATTTTGGCTCAGGTCATGATCTTAGGGTTGTGAGATCTAGCCCAAGCCAGGCTCTATACTCAGTGGGGAGTCTGCTTGAGACGCTCTCTCCCTCTGACCCCCTTTCTCCCCTACACATACTCTCTCTAAATAAATAAAATCTTTAAAAACGAATTGTTTAACCTGCTAGAACTTTTTGTTACAAGTTTTATTAAGATGTAATACAAATAACCTCCAATTCATCTTTTTTTTTTTTTAAGATTTTATTTATTTGACAGATAGAGACATAGCGAAAGAGGGAACACAAGCGGGTGAGCGGGTGAGCGGGAGAAGGAGAAGCAGGCTTCCCGCCCAGCGGGGAGCCCAATGTGGGGCTCGATCCCAGGACCCTGGGACCATGACCTGAGCCGAAGGCAGACACTTAACGACTGAGCCACCCGGGTGCCCCAATTCACTTTTTTTATATTATTAAATTCAATGGTTTTTAGTATCACAGTTATGCAATCATTACAATACATATTAGAAAATTTTAATCATTCCAAAAAGATAATGTAGAATTACAAGCCTGAAGCTCTATATCATAAGTAAAATAATTTGAGTACAATAATACAAAAATGAGCTATTTATTAAATGCGTACTCTGATCTAGATAGTAGATATATTTCTACCCTCTTGTCTTTATTTAATAAACTTCTTTTAAAGTTCCTGGCTATTCTTAAGTTTCATTTTGTTTTCAGGAAAAAAAAGAATTTCCTATGACAATAATAATTTTTTGAAAATCTAAATGTATAGCAAAGTCTTCTGTTGTTTCAGGTTATCTCTGTAAAGCACTTCCAGGTTGAATATATTTTTCATTTTTTTACGTGAAAAGAAGTATTTACGAAGGTCTCTAATGTTTGTTATCTAGTTTCCTTTCCCAAAATTACTTAGCTTTGGGGACATATTTTATAGCTGATAGCTCACAGCGCAGGCCTTCGACGCCTGTCCTGTGTGTTAGAGAAAACCGGAATGTTAAAGGAGCCGAGTTCATCAACTTCTCCCACGCGCCCACACACAGCAGGCGGCAGGTAGCCGAGATCCCAGTACTTCCAACTTTTAAACATCCACATGTTCTCTCCCTTTAAGAAGAAAAGCAAGCACAGGATCAGCGCAGGAATCTGGGGCACGACCAGCCCTGAGCGTGCTCTCAGGCACCGACCGTGCGGTACCCGACGGCGGCGGACAGTGCCCTCCTGGCAGGCTCCCACGCCGCCGCCGCCTCCTGAGCGTTCGGAACCTCCATCTCTCCAGGACCACGTGGTTCCTTTAAAATGGGAAATACTCTTGAAAAGGTGAACACAAATTCCCATGCGGTATTAATGACCTCATCAGTGGGATTTCTGACATTAAAAATAAAAATATTCCTTCTGCTTTTCCGCTCTCCTATTTTAACGCTTACTGTTATGAAAAGGTTTTTTGAAAAGTACAAGTTCTAAGGCAAAGACAACCTACTTCGCAATTCTGCCTAAAATCCGCTTTCCCTGAAGCGTTATAATAAAGGGCATCCGAAGTGAATGAGGCAGAACAGAAAGCACAGAACTCATGACGGCGCAGAGGAGCAACTGCGAGGCCTTGGAGGGACGCGGCTCCCAGACCAGCCCGAGTCTGCGGTTCCCTCGTTCGCCCCTAGCCTGCTTCCCCCGACTGCGACCCCTGCCATTTTCCTCCCAACACCTTCCGGCGGGGGCGCCGCGAGGTTGCTGCACGGGACCGGCACCGCCGCGGGTGCCCTCCGCGCCCCGGAGCGGTGAACGCGCGGCGGGCAGAGCCCGTCCTCCTTCCCGGCGTCGCCCCAGACCCCGGCCGGAGCGCTGCGCGCCCGGCCCTCGGCGCCGCGCGCGGTGCTGGCCCCGGGGGCGGGCCGCGCAGCCTCCCCGCCTGCCCGCGCGGCCTCCCCGCCTGCCCGCGCGGCCTCCCCGCCTGCCCGCGCGGCCTCCCCGCCTGCCCGCGGGCCTCGTGTCCTCCGGGCGCTGACGGACCGCGCAGGAAGCACCCCCCAGCTCTTCAGCTTGAACACGCGGAGCACCGCCTCCAGGCATGACAGCGAGCCGTGCTCCCTGGGCCCCGCGGCCCCGCCGCGCCCTCCGCTCTACCCCACAGAGAGGCGCCGCGCTTGTCGGGGCGCGGGCCCCCCAGCGGACTAGCCCCCTGACGGTTACAGACAACCAGCAGCGCTTTCGAAGCCGTCGCCTCGTGAGGCGGACCCCCAGGCCTTCGCACTGGCGCGAGGAGGGGGTGCGGCGGCCGGCGGGGCCTGCAGGGGCCTGCGTGCTCCCCTCTGGATCCCTCACCCGGGTGTCTCCCAAGGGACGTTCGCCCTCTGCTCTGAGGGTCCGCGCTCCTCCCCTGCCGCCTCTGCGCTCCCCTCGCGGCTGTGGGGCGTGCCCCCGCGCGCCGTCCCGGCAGGCCCACACGCCCCCAGCACCACCCGCGCGCCACGTGCTCCCAGCAACCTCTGCGCTTGGCCGTTCTTGGCGCCGCTTTCTGCCTGCCCCCCGCCCGTGCGGCACGTGCATTCTCCCGACATGCCCCACAAACCCCCAACACGCCCCATGTGCTACGTGCTCCTCTGGCATGCCCCGAGCGTCCCCGGCATGCCCCGCGCGCCTCAGCTCTTCCCGCCCGCGCTGCTGATGGCCGCGCGTGCCCGGTGGCCCCTGCCGTTCGTTTAGAGAAGACCTGGGGATGGCCCAAGCGGGGCCTGGGGCGCGAGGCCCTGCAGCTGTGGGGGGAGAGGACACCCGCCTCCCCAAAGCGCATCCGCTGGGGAGCTGTAGGCGCCCCTCCGCGCGCTGGCCGGCTTTCCGGGCTCACGTAGGCAAGGGCGCCCTTTGCCTCCCACGAAAGGCCCGCAGAGGCCGAATGGTCCCTGACCGGAAGGTTCCGCAGCACGCTGTGGAGCGGCAGCTGGGTGCGAGCACTTCACGGGCACCTCTCCTTCGTCTGACAGGTATTTATGAAGCCCCTGCTGTGTGCCTGGAGCTTTCCTACGAGCTAGTAGTGGACCGGGAAGCAAATAACATTCCCTGCTCTCGCGGACCTTGCATTTTACTTGGGACAGAAAATGGGATAAATGAGCAAAATATGAATGCGGTAGAGGGTGGTAGGTGCACTGCTGAAAAATAAAGCAGGATGGAAAGCCAGGGAGTGTTGGGAGAGGCCGCGACGGAGGGGGAGGCCTCATGAGGACGTGGAGGCGATGGAGGGGGTGGCCGCACGGAGGTCGGGGGACAAGGTGCAGGAGCGGGAGCAGCGAGTCCAAAGGGCCGAGGCAGGAGGTGGCCCCGGGCCGCGGGGGAGCCCCGAGAGGTTGAAGTGGGGCACACAGCACTGGTCCTAAGGCGTGCGCGTTGCAGTAGGTGCAGCCAGGCCGCTGTGCTGAGAATGGACAGGCGAGGACAGAGGGCCGGGAAGGGGAGCCGTTGGGGGTGATGGCCGTGATCCAGGAGAGCCCTGGTGCGGCTTGGGTCAGGGAGGGCTGGGGAGGTGGGTTTGGGGTGTGAACATGCTTTGACGTTACGTGCGTTTCGGACGTGCCTTGATCCGGGGTTTCAGAGAGAGGAGCCACGTGTAACTCCGAGGGCTTTGTAGGAGGGGCTTGGAAGGACAGGGCTGCCCCTAACCAAGAAGGGGAAGGCCACGGGAGGGAGGAGGAGTGCGTTTGGGGATGAGGCTCAGGAGGGGTGCAGTGCTGGGCCTGCCGGTGTTGGGAAGTGACGAGCATCTGTACGTAACAGGCCGAATTTAAAAGCACGGGGCCGGGTCACCAAGAGCGTGAGTGTAGGAAGAACAGAAGTCCTTACACTGAGTCCTGGGAGACTCCAACATCAGTACGTTTGTGGAGATGAGGAGCAACCTCTTGGGTGGAGTGCCAGGATATTTTTATTAAGAGAAGAGCCATTTTTCAACCTCATATTTTACCGGGTTCCAAAAGGTGTATTGTGAAAGGATGAGATTTTGTATTGTGTTTAACGTTTGATCCACTAAAGTAATTTACTTATTTTGTACTTGCAAAATACATTTTGGCAAAGAGGAGTGCTTTTAGGTATTTTGTAACTCAGTAAGAAAGCGCTCAATACTTGTTTGGTTACTTATAACCAGCTGGGAGATCACAGTAAGTGATTATCACAAGATCGATGACCAAGATCGATGACCAAAATGAGCCTCCTGTGACAAACAGCAACGTTAGGTGAACGATATACAATCTTCTGAAGCAAATATAAAACAAACAAAATTTTTGTCTTTTTTTTTTTTAAAGGTTTGCTTATTTGAGAGAGAGAGAGAGAGAGGGAGAGAGAGCAGGGCGCCCATACACCCAAGGTGGGGAGAGGGGAAGCAGACTCCCTGCTGAATGTGGAGCCCAAGGCGGGGCTGGATCTCTTGACTCTGAGATCATGACCTGGCACCCCGTCCTAAACTTTTATAGTCTGGCTTTATGTCAGCGGGCATTGGAATTATTAAAACAAATCTTTGAAGATTACAGAAAAGCTCTTTATCCTACCTGGTATATACACGTAGGAAAAAAAACTGCATTAGGACAAGGTGAAAATAAATATAGATTCAGTTTAAATAAATGTATATATTCACTAGCTTTTCTTATCTATTTAAGTACAGATAAAGTCTCGTGTTCTTCATTCTGAAAAGCACACCTGTCAGCACTTCATGTTCTTAATATCTCTGCTATTGGACTTATGGCCTCTGGCTTCAACAATTTTAACAAGGCAGAATTAAAGATATTTGAAGTTTTCAATTATGCCCACATCACCAAACTCCCAAGTACTGAATGTCCAGTTCTATTCCATTAAAATGAAATGTTGCCTTATGGAACAACATAGATAAATCTTTTAAAATTAAAATGTAAATAAATCATAAGTAGACAGTTTTATGGTTTTTCAAAAAGGACCATCCTCGTTTACCCACCAGTCAGACCTAAAAGCAGAACATTACCTGCATCTCTGACACTCCCCTTCGTGCCCTCTCCCAGCCACTTACCCACTTCCCCCAAGGTAATCACTGTTTCGACTGCTAGCATCATAAGTTAATCTTGCTTCTTTTGAAAATTTATATTAATGGAAGCATATGACATGAATTGTTTTGTGTCTAGCTTCTTTTGTAAACATTATGAGTGTGAGATCTATATTATTGAGGGTAGCAGTATCTTATTCATCTTCATTACTGGATAGCATTCCACTGTGTATATATATACTTTACCTTTTCTGAGATTAAATGGACAATTAGACTGCTGCCAGTTTGGGATTATTATGAAGAATGCTGCGAAGAGCATTCTTGTTCAGAAAAAATCCTAGAAGTCTACATAGTTGTATAATTCTATTTTTATAAAGCTCAGTAGTTCTCCAAGAAAACCTAAACAATGAATTGTTTCTTGATGTATTTATATGTGCATAAATATTTTTTTATAAGCAAGGAAACAATAAGCACAATTCAGGATAATAATGATTTTTGGGTGGCAGAAGGATGGGATGTAGGAGGAGCCCATAGTCCCCAAGTCAAGTCAAGCGTTCATTGGTGCTCATTTATATTCTTTTTCTTCAAAACATGTATGTGCATTCACTTATATGAACATTACATCATTATTTTTAATTAATAAAACACAAAATGTCATAGGGGCCAGCCAGAATTTTTATCCAGGGAAAAACTTTACTGACAGGATACGTTTTGATGACAACCCTGTGGACAGGCGTATTCAATTTACCAGGTATATTGAGTTACTTATGTTTGTTTCCCTTTATCTCACTCACATGCATTCAAGATGGGAAAGAATCCTCTTAAAGATTCCACCCGCTAGTTTGTATGATTCTCCTTCATGAAGATCAAGGTTGTTGCATTATGCTAAATCATGTTTAAACTGTGTGGGCAGGGCACCTGGGTGGCTCAGTTGGTTGGGCGACTGCCTTCGGCTCAGGTCATGATCCTGGAGTCCCGGGATCGAGTCCCGCATCGGGCTCCCTGCTCAGCGGGGTGGGGGGGGGGGTCTGCTTCTCCATCTGACCCTCCCCCCCTCATGATCTCTCTGTCTCTATCTCATTGTCTCTCTCAAATATAAACAAAAAATCTTTAAAAAAATAAATAAACTGTGTGGGCATACAAAGATTGGGTCATATTTTGTGGTAAGGCAGGTACCACATGAAAATGAAGGTCATTTCTGAGAAAGATCACCTGGGGAAGAGTCAAATCTTTAGTCCGGAAGCTGGAACTAGGATGATAAGCCCCAGGTGGGAGCTGAGGCTGTGTTCAGCATGCACCTTGACCTGGGATTTGAAGAGTTTGGATGTCTAAGATTATATTTGTGGGTAGAGCATAAGCAGCTGTCCTCAAACATACAGAGGGAGACTGGGACTTAGCATGATGTGTCCCTAGAAAGGGCTCCCACTGGGTGTGTGCTCATAGTCACTTAAGGAGAATTAAGAATCTAATGAACTGAATCAGTTGACATCACTGCTTCATTTATTGAAGTTGAATAGAGTCTATCAGGCTGTAGGATCACTGTATCGTGGAAAATTATTTTTTGCTTCCTTTAGCAAAGTTCATTTGAATATTCTGGTCCTGCTGTAAGAAAGCTAAGAGAGAGCTGTTTCTTCATACTTATGCCAGAGTGCCAAGGAGGAGAGTAGGGTGGTAGTGGGTGGCAGGGAGTGATATCAGTAATCAGTGAGAGAATCAGGCAAATAAGGATATCCAGAGACTAATATTTACTTCCTTCTAGCATCAACCTTAGAGGTCCAAAGTGATATTTTTATTCAGGTAGGTAACTGTTCCTGACATGGCGATTCCAGCTTGCAAGAACTCCACTGCCCTCTTCATCATTCACATCACTTGTACACTTACGTGGATGCATCAAGCACTTTGCATAGCTCCTAGGTGTGTACATTGTTCATTTTAAGCTATTTTCATGCTGCTGTTGCTGCATTTAGCCTCTCTTTTTTTGTTTCCTAGACTGGGAAAGAAAGAAAACAGTTTTATCTTTAGTAGATGTCTTGGGAAAAGTTAGAAACTTGGGAAAAGTAAAGAAAACTTATCTTTAGTAGATGTCTTGTGAAAAGTTAGAAAACAAGTGCCTCTTGCTAGTGACAGATAAATAAATCCACATTTTTCAGTATGGTTAAAGTAAAATTATGACATTTCCAAGTACTTACATGCCAAATTCTGTATCAGTTTATACCCTTATTCATCCCAAAACATTCATTGAGCACAGACTGAGTGCTAGGCACTGTGCTGAAGACACAGCTGTGACCCTCAGAGTACCTGCCCTTGAGGAACTCTTGGCCCAGTGAGAAGGGCAGATGTGTAGACTGATGACTTAGTGAGTGTGTGATAATCAGAGAATCAAGGAATACTGAGTAGGCATTAGTGGGAGGGGAAGAGTGATCATGATCAGCACATGCCTCCTCCAGTGTTGACTCCCTAAGCTGAGTCAAAAAGGGCCCTGAGTTCTAGGCCCAGAAAAAGGAAGCGGGAGAAAGGAGTGAGGAGAGTACTCTGGCAGAGAAGGGGACTTGAGCAAGGGTGTGGAAGTGAGGATAGGATGCTGTGTCTCCAGAGAGCTAAAAATAGCTCACTGTTGCTAGGCTGTAGGTTGGAGGTGGAAATGACAAAGGATGGAGCTAGAGAGAGGCAGATTTTGAATGATCTTGGACGCTCTGGTAAGGAATGGGAACTTTAGTTATTGGGAGACACTGGAAAATCTTAGGCAAGTAGTGTTGTGATCTGATTTTAATTTAGATTCATTCTTCTATGGAAGATGGAGCTGAGGAATTGAAGACTAGAAGGGTAACCTGTTAAGTTATTGTAAGCAGGTAGGCGGGTAATCACGAAAGGCAGATCTGGCAGAATGGTACCAGGGATCAAAGAGGAGAACACTCATTAGATGTTTAAGAGGGAAAATCTCTTGGACTTGGTGATGGAATCAGTTTTGTGGATGACTTGGATAATTTGTAAGCTGCTAACTTGGGAAATACACCATCAACTGGATTTCATAGAACTGTCTGGAAACCTAAACCCTTTACAGAGTTAAATAGGATATCTGGAATTTTCCTTATGTATACCATTTTGCTCTTATTCTATTTACTTGTGCTGGAGACAAAAAGATTTTAAAAAATAAAGGTAATATTACAGCCATGTCTTACTATCAGACATTCTCCTTATGTGCCTGCTTCTAAAAATGGACATACAAGGAAAATGTGCCTGAGAATGTTTTTACAATAAGATATATAATTAATTTGTCATCGTTTGAAGTTAGTGAGAAAAATTGCCCTACCTCAGCAATGAATTTCAGACATTTGGTGAGCTTTGTGGTCAGATAATACCCATTGTTCTCTACTCCTCATTTCTGCTTCTGCAGTCCAATTGAACAGATTCTCAACTGACATTTGGTGTCATACATGAATAGAAACAACCTCAAGCCATACGTGCTTTATTTGGAAATGAATAAAAATGTAAAATACTTAGAAAATTTTGGAAATTATTGCTAATAGGACATTATTTAGAAATCAACCAAATAGGCTATATAGATGAGAGATTTAGATATTTTTTGAAGGAAAAAGTTAACTTATGCTAATATAGTATTTAAAAGACCTGGATACAATGTAAATTATCTGTGTAGATATTTGAATTGGGAGTCCCATCTTTGTAGAAGTGCCCATTCGTTTGAAGGAACCAGTTCTCTATGGTTATATCTCTATAATGGAAAATTTAACTATCAAGGGGCAGGAAAAGGCTGTTCAAGCACATCTTGTGCATGAGTGACAGAAATAGAAAATGAGCAAAAATGTAATCATGTTTGCTTATTTTTGCCTTATAGTGGAAAAGGAACAGTGCTTTTTACAGCATATTTTTACCTGAGGAACTTTAGGGATGGAGTTGGTTTTCTAAGTGTTTATAAAAGTGTCTTTGCTGGAGGGGAAGTCAGGAGTTTGTAAATATTTGTGTTTTGTAATTTCTCAGGTTCGTTTGTTTCCAAATTTGCCTAGATTTACTTCACCTTGGAGCACCGGCCAGATAGGATGTTTCCTCATACCTGTGTTTTAGAATAAGGAAGCCTTGTAGAATAATAATAGCAGTACTAGCTAAAAAATCTATTGAATGCTGCCTATGTGCCAGAACTTGTACTAAGCATATTATAAGCAGTGGCCTAGAACAGGTAACTGACTAGCTCATAGTTATGTATCTCTGATAATTCACTAAACCAGGGGCAGGATCCAGATAACTAGGGCCAAAGTTTTGTTTTTAACCACTTCTGGAGTTGGAACTGAGACTGAAATCTGGAACAGTATTGATGTTGGATTATAGATATAGCCATGATCTCAGGAGACTCACTGCTCTGCTAGAAGTCATGGGAAGATTCAGCAGTTCTGAGAACTGTTTAGGGAAGTAGTATAATCTTGTTTACTATTTTTAAAATATATAGGAACTTTATAACACTACATGTAAACATTTGAAAAGAGAAAAAGTCTCAAGTGAATAAGTTAAACTCCTGCCTGGAACAGCTAGAAAAAAGAAAAGAAAAATAAACATAAAGCAAACAGAAGGAACTAACACAGAAATTAATGAAATTGAAAAAAAGAAAAATAGAGAAAATCAAAAAGAAAGCTTGCTCTTTGAAAAGATCAGTAAAACTGACAAACCTCTAGCAATGCTGACAACCAAAAAAAATGAGAGAAGTCACAAATTACTAATATCAGGAATTAAAGAGGGGATATCAATATAAACCCTACAGACATCAAAAGGATAATAAAGGAGTAATATGAACAACACCACATATAGATTGACAATTTAGATGAAATTGTCATTGTTGATCAATTCCTCAAAAAGTATAAAATACCACAACTCACCCAGTGTGAAACATAATTTGAATAGTTCTGGAACTGTTACGGAGATTAAATTCATGGTTTAAAACCTCCTGAAAAAGAAATCTGCCCGTATGGTTTCAGTGGAGAACTCTACCTATTCTACTTTTAAAGAGCAGTAAAACTAATTCTACAAATATCTTCCAGAAAAATAGAAAAAAAAGAATACTTTCCAATTCATTCTATGATACCCAAACCAGACAAATACTATGTGTGCAAGAAAACTGCACACCAATTTCTCTTGTATAAACACAGATTAAAAAAACAATTCTTTAACAAAATATAATTTAGCAATAAACAAGTGGAGTGTCTTCAGAGGTGCAACGCTGGTTCAGTATTTGAAAACCAATGTATTCCATCATATGTGAAGGCTATTTGGAAAGCTTGGAAAAATGTTTTCTTCTCCATGGCCATGCATTCCAATGGAGGAGGTAAGCAGGGGGCAAGGGAACTAACATTCATGAGGCTCCTAATGCGGAAGAGCTGTGTTGAGTCTCTAGGAAGATGGCATACATGTGTAACCTGCTGTGTAGGTCCTTTTGGAATTCACTGCTGAAAAGGGCCTTAATAGATGACTTGATAATATGCTGAGATTTCTCCGTTTTTTCCCCTCAGACATTTGTAAATCTTCCTATGAGTGCTCGCTCAGCTGGGGAATTGCTTCTGGAGTCCAAGTGCTGTTGATCCTTTAGAATTTATGTGAACACTATACCGTTGAGACAAAAGAGGACAGACAAGCAAGCCCTCGTCTAGTGAGGGTCGACAGCCTAGACGTGCTTCAGAGCTTGAGGAGTCAGGACTTTTTCTTTGTACAGCACAAATTATTTCCCTGGGTTTTCTTCCTGTGAGATTGGGCACCCCTGGGGAGGGGAGTGTCGAGCAGAATTACTGAGTAACGATTCTGGGCAGCACACTGTTTCACTGAAGCGGAGAGATGGCACTGCGTGTTTTAAGTCCCCGAGGCTCGGGACTGTGCCATTAGGTTAACAGTTTAATAGTTAACAGACTCGCAGCGGAGCGACTTGGTTACACAGTGACATTCAGGGCTGCCTGATCTGCCCTGATTGCGAAATCGCGGCGAAGGTGGCGTGCGGCCCCTGGGCCCCCGCGGACCCCTCCTGGGACCGCCGCCCCGCGGCCCCACGCGGGTGCACCACGCCGGGTGCCATCCGCCCCCTGCCCCGCGACCTTCTGCGCAGATGCAAGAGAAACCCCGCCCCGGCTCGCCGCGCCCTCCGCGCGCTCCAACCACCGTGCTCCTGAAGGGCCCCTTCTGCAGCCAGTCGACGCCCGCGCGCTGGGCTGGGGCGCGCTGGGGTTGGCGGACGCTGTCGGCCGGGGGCGGGCCCCTTGAGTGACACGCGTTCTGTCCAGTCACCGGAGGCTGTGCGCCACCGCCCCCTCCGCGGCGGGGGCCGCCCTGCTGCGGGCGCTGGGTCGGGGCCCCGGGAATGTCCCGGGCGCAGCCAGCTGAGACGCGCCCTCCAGTTCTCCCGGCTCGGCTGGTGTTTGCACGGCCTGAGGCTCGCCGCGTTCCGAAATGGCCGAGCAGCCGGACCAGACTGTCAAGTACTACACCCTGGAAGAGATCCAGAAGCACAACCACAGCAGGAGCACCTGGTTGATTCTGCACCACAAGGTGTACGATTTGACCAAGTTCTTGGAGGAGGTGAGTTGGAGGGACGTGACGCCGGCTGGAGTTTGGGGTTTCTGTGAGGCGAGTGGTCTGTCCGCAGCGCGGCGGGGTTGACGTGTGCGACTGTGAGGCATGCACTCACCCGTGCGTGCACACCCGAGAGCGTGCCTCTCGCGTGCACCAGTGTTTGCATACCTGTGCTTACACACCTGGGGGCGCCCCCGCAGTCTGCACGCCTGTGCGCGCACGCTTGGGAGCGCCCCGAGGCGCGTCAGCCGGCCTCGCTGCCGGGCGAGCCCTTTCAGAAGAAGCCCGCGGCGCGCCGGCATCCGGCAGAAGCTGCCTCCCTCCGCGGGCGCGGGGAAGAGCGCCGCTCAGCACTCAGTGGGAAGCAGGCGCGTCTGGACCTGTCTTCCTGGGAGAGGGCGCTGCTGCAGAAGGGTTTTGAAAGATCCCTTTGTGAGTTTTCGTAAAGCGGGGGCTCTGTCGTTCCGGGAGTGGATTCCCGTGCAAGCCGACTGGAAACCACGCATCCTGAGAACGGTAGCATCGCACAAGCCAAGACCCTGAGCTCCGGGTCGGGGGGCCGCACGCGCTGTCCCCGGCACGCACACGCCCGCCCCCACCATCCACGCGCACCCTGCTCCCCGGGAAGGAGCGCCGTGATTGTTAGCCGTTTCCAGTAAGGACTTCACGGCGAGGTACGGTGCCGGACGCGGGGGCCTAGCAGGTCGGCCCCGCCTCTGTGTGAGGCTTGGAGGGGGGAGAGGTGCTGAGAGCCGCCAGCAGGACTTGCTGGTTAGCTTTGGAAGTTGTAAACTAACTTTGCCGTACTTAAAGGAAGACATCCCTATGATAAGGTTCTTTGCATTAGGTTATAATTATTGCAGCAAATTCTAAGGTGCCTTTCTTTGCTCCCTCTGGATTTGTTTTACCACTGGGTGACTTTGAACCATAAATCTGAACGCAACACTTAACCCTCCTCCGCTGCCCCCTCTCCCTACTCCGGCCAAACAAATGAGAATACTTAGTGATGGGAGTTTTTTTACATAGTTGGAGAGGAAATGAAAATGAAAGCCTGGTCTTAGCTGAATCACAATTTACATCAAGGGACTTTTGGGGAGCACTTTTTTTAAAAACTGTGTTTAAAAAAAGCTGAAGACATTTATTAATAAGATATTTTACTCCTAAATTGTCATTTGGTGGTGTGCCAGAAGATAAAATAGTGTTCCGACTTAGAAGCGGTTTATAGTGGGGAGGCACACCTGATCTGTCCTTTCTCCAGAGCCACAGGCGATAGAGCATCTGGAGTTCACAGCCCTGCATCATAACATCAAGGCTAATTGACACCAAAGGTCTACTTTCAACTGTTCCTTCTTCCCCTCCCATGGCATGTGTAATTCTAGAATTTTAAGAGTCAGTGTGTGCTTTCTTCGTTTCTATCTGTAAAAAAGAACAGCATTTATGAAAGAATAATAGGATATTTTTTGAAAATTTTTTTCCCCTTTTTTGTGAGTTCTGTTCTGTACATTGTGTTGTACAGGTGGCTGCCTGGCCTCTCCCCCACCAGATGTCAGCACCCCCCTCCTCAGTTGTGACAGTCAGAATGTCTCCAGAGGCCACCAAGTGTCCAAAAATCACTCCTAGTAGAGAATCACTGTCCTAAAAATGCATTTTGCATAACTTTTAAGGAAGAGAAGATTACTAAATTTTAAAGCACTTACATTTCATTCTTATGAGGCAGGAAAGAGAATTGCACAAAATTTTCTGAGTAAAATTGTAAGAGATGCGAATAAGCTGTTGGGTGGGTAAATTAGCTGAGGACCAATTCCTTTATTTTATTGTTTTCTATACCCTGAAAGTAGCTTGAGGAGAATGTGTTAGGTAATAGGTAAAATGTAGTGAAATGAGCTTGGCACTAACAGTTGATAACTAACACAGTGAGATAACTAAAAACTATTTATAGTGAGATAAATAAAAACAAGTTTATACTTGTTTCCTTTTCTCAGTTGGTCCTTGGTAAAATGCTCCCTGTAGTAGCCTGCCTGGGACTTGAGTTTGGGGCACCATTGCTCTCTGGTACGTTCAGTATCTTCTGAGCTTTTTTGGGTATGTGTCCCTCGGTAGATTACAACCCGAGAGGAAGACACATCATTTCTGTTCCCAGGAGCTTCCGTTGGGGGAAGCAGGACTAGCACAGGAAACAGTGCTGTGCTGGGGTCCACCAGGTCTAGTTCAGTTGGGAGCAGACCCCGGAGGGCGGTGTGGGGTGGGAGCTCCGTAAAGAGGGCCTGAAGTCCACAGTGGGAGGGTGGAAAGGACAACACAGGTGCACAGAGCGGGGTCTGGATTAAGGTAGCAGAGCAAAGTGGCTGACGTTTTACAGTTGGACCCACTGGCAGGAGGGCAGGCCTCTCTGGGGTGATACCCCATCCTAGGATCCCTGCCCATAGCTTCCTGCATCTTAAACACAAATCCTCTCCGCTTCTGTTGCCCATTCTGCCAGGTGTAATTCTTCCTAGATCCCTCCTGTATCCATTACTTTATTCTGCCAGTGCTGTTTATCTCATAGTTTCTTTTGAAACAGAGAAAGGGGCCCAGGATATCTGTCTCTTCCTTCCTGCCCTGACACTTTCATCATTTTAAAAGCTCCAGGATTTCATGAAACTTTGTATGTTAACTAAACAATGTTCTGCTTTCCCTAATTTACTGAAGTATGAAAGGTTTTTCTTTTTTCTTTTGGAGCAGTGGGGGGGTGGGTGGGCTTCCTACCTCTAAAGTGAACTTTCGATCATTGTGGGCTCTAGATCTCCCTCTACTATGAATTCACCCATCCGTATGGACAACAAGACTTTTCTTGGTGCTCCTTTCAGAATATTATATGTTCATATGCACATCTGCATTCATGTTGAGAAAACGCAAGTGTGATGGGCGGAAGAGGGTATTGGTTACCTACACTCTCTGTGCCTCAGATCCCTTACTTTAAGGTAAAATGGGAGGGTGATAGTAGTGTCTACTTCACAGGGTTATTATAAGAATTAAAATAATGCTGGGGTGCCTGGGTGGCTCAGTCGTTAAGCGTCTGCCTTCGGCTCAGGTCATGGTCCCGGGGTCTGGGGATCGAGCCCCATATCAGGCTCCCAGCTCGGTGGGAGGCCTGCTTCTCCCTCTCCCACTCCCCCTGCTTGTGTTCCTGCTCTCGTTGTCTCTCTCTGTCAAATAAAATCTTTTAAAATAATAATAATAATGCTGGTTAAACACATAACGCAATACCAGACACGTGGGTAAATGCAAACTCCTGTTCTAGTTCAGGGAAGGGTGGGCTGGTGACTTGTTTCCTGTAGTATCCTATGTAGCTGAGTGTTAATAGGAGATTTCAGGTAAAGGTGTAAATCTGGCAGGTGATGTTGAAATGAGAAAGGATTATAAAAATTATCTCCTTCCAGTCAAGAGCACAGGTGGAGTTTTTAAGTTGTGCAATGAACTCTATTTCTTGAAATAATGGCCTTAAAAAACTGGTTTGTTGTTCAAGGGGAGGGTAGACACCTGAGAGGGCAGGCCAGCTCTTTATTAATGGCAAGCTAAGTACCAGCAGGTGTTCAGTTACTATCTGATGTTGACCTACAGGATTATGACCTTTGTTGCCTGCATATTTTGGAGTAGGTTTTTTTTTTTTTCCAGTCCTGAGTTCTAGTTTTTAAATTTATTTTAGTGCAGTTTGGGTTTGTCTTACCTGATTATATTATTAGCAGGGCTAATGACTATAGAACTTTGAGAAACAGTTACATGAAATGAAAACGTAGGCTTTTGGGGCTGGGAGGAAAAAAAAATGGTTTGCATTTCCCTTTCTTTTATTTGGGCAGCAGTGTGTATTCAGTTTTTTCAGAGCTGTGGGAGGGGAGAAGAAAGCATCTTATAATTGATGAAGTTATATTAACTTGCTTTCAGTTCCAGTCAATAGATGTTTGATTTATGAAATTGGCATCTTCCTAATAGAGGAGAATGCCTTTGTGTCAAGTTGTCCCCTCCTTGTTTCTGTAGAACATTTTCTGGTCGTCCTGGGATTCTAATGCTCTGTAGCGGTGTCTTGGATATCCTTTAACAGCATTCTGCTTCACAAAGCTGTCAGCTCCTGGCTCCTCGTTTTTGCTTTCCGAGACTTTGCGTTCATAATAGCAAGTTTTGATGTGGGGACTTACTTTTTGCTATTTTCCTTGAACATGGCTGCCTACTTTGCAGAAACCAGTGGTTCCGATCCTGGGGGGCCTCAGTTCCCTTGGACCCAGGAAGAGAGTGGGTACTTGAAACTCATGTCCTTAATTCTGAAAAACACAGAAGACCAGACATATATCTTTACCCTTGATATGGGGTGACATATTTAGGGCTAAGATCCTAAGTGCCTTTGCTTTTTTCAAGGAGGTTTGATAATACTCTGAATCTGATACTACTGAAGAGCTGTGGTTGCAAATATGTCTTTGATGAATATAAAGTAGGAATGTTATTATTTCACATATGTAGTTTGGTAATATAAAGGGATCCTTAGGGGTAAAGGTGGCTCAGGCATCTTGGGTAAACAGGTGGCAGAGCCACAAGGCTACTTGGGGAATGTGAGCCTATAGGCAGGCCCTCTTTTATATTTCTGCAATTTTTTTTTAAAGATTTTATTTATTCATTTGAGACACACAGAGAGAGAGTGCATGAGCAGGGAGAGAGGCAGAGGGAGAGGGAGAGGCAGGCTCCCCACTGAGCAGGGAGCCTGTTGCGGGGCTCAGTCCCAGGACTCTGGGATCATGACCTGAGCCAAAGGCAGACGCTTAACCATCTGAGCCACCCAGGCGCCCCTATTTCTGCAGTTGTTTTATTGGTAACTTTTTGCCGCTTTTGAGAAGAGGTTTCAAGAGTACTTGTGAACTACTCTGTTTTGAAACTAAACAACAGAAAGCAACACTTGAGATTATTAACATTTGATTTTTTTTATCTTTAAGGTGGATGGAAATTCCAAAGGAAGGGAGAATAGATTATGCAGGCCAGCTTGGCTAAATCAAGGAGCAAATAGTGTTCATTTCTACTGAAGGCAGGTATCTGTTATTCCAAAAGTCCTCCAGAACAATAGAAGGCAAGCAGTGCGTAACCTTTTTTTTTTTTTTTTTAAGATTTTATTTGAGAGAGAGAGCGAGCATGTGCATATGCACAAACTGGGGGAGGAACAGAGAGGTACAAGCAGACTGCCCCCTGAGTGCAGAGCCCCACGCGACGCGGGGGGAGGGCTCGATCCTATGACCCCAGGTCGATCTTGACCTGAGCGGAAATCAGGAATTGGAGGCTTAATCCACTGAGCCACCCAGGCCCCCTCCAACGGGTACCTTTTAATATAATGGAGTTTGAACAACCCAGGTCCTGCTAGGTACTCTAAGTGTTGGATGGGGGTTAAGAAAACTAGGTCTCATCTTAGACCTGTTTTGAGGGGAGTCAGGTAAAATCTCTGGATCATGTTCTTCATTCTTAAATGGGGACGGACTATTCTGTCCCCTGTAGCAAGTTTGTGAACATTAGAAGAATATATGTGTAAGCACTAGGAAAGGTATATAAATATTTTGATTAAGATAAAGTTTTCTTATAAATTGTTAAAATTTTGTTATATGGAGGGTTCAATATTTAGTAGGAACACACCAAATTATAATGTTAAAAGCAAAAATGGTTCAAAATACAAATACTCGCTTGAAATATCATTTTTGAGGACTGTGCTGTACGTGATGGGTATCATCTCTTTTCTGGCTCTTAAAAATACAACTTTATTGCTTTTGGGGAAAAGGACACATGAATACTCTAAGGAATTGAACAGTGTGGAAAAGAGCAAGGGAAAAGTCAAAACTCGCAGAGTTTCCACTGTCTGTGGTGACCGCTGTGAATTTCTGGATGAACAGCCTCCTGATGGCTTTACACACCTCCACCCTTGCACAGGGGATTTGTTGTACATAAATGATAAAATATTCTGCGTGCTGTTTGGTAATCCATCCCATCCTCCTATATGGGGAGGGCACCATTCTGTGTCAATAAATTATATTCTTCCTGGTGCTTTCTTGTTAGGTAGATGTGTTGTAATTTATGTAACCAACCCTTTCTTTTTTTCTTTTTTTTTTTTTTTAACACATTTCATTGTTCAGTTTGCCTCCTGTGATTGTCTCCTTAGGTAAGTCTCTGTAAGCGCATTGCTGGGTAAGAAGTTACATGCTTTGTGTGTTTTGTTGCATGTTCCCGGAGTGCCCACGGTGATCATACTAGTGGCCACAGCCCCGCCTTACATTCCAGTGAGACTTGCTCTCCCCAGGGCTTTGTTTTCTTTAGTGAGTGAGAGAAGACCTAGTTGATGACCCTCCTCTCCTGAATTGTTTGGGTGTGTATTTTTCTCAGCAGGGGCAGGGTATGGAAACATTGTTTTCTCCTTTAGCATCTGCATTTTCTTAAAAATGCAGCTGTAGCAAGTAACACCTTGTTTATCCTAAAATTTCCAGCACTAGTCCAGTTTGGAGCACTTAGGAACGTGGCCTGCAACAGCATAATGAGGATGGAAATAGCAGTGGCTCACTGCCCTTCTCTGTCTTGATGAAGTGTGCTTCTTTTCTGTTATCTTTGAATCTGGTTTTCTTGGGAGCACCTATTTATGTGTCCATATTTAGTAACTGGCTGCTTGTGTCTTAGACCAGGAGAGTGAATTAAGAAATTCTACTCTGGGCAAGTAGAATTTGGTCTGAGCAGCCTGTTGGTAAGTGATCTCTGCTCACTGGGAGCTGACATCTTGTGGAGGACAGCGAGAAGTCACGTTCTTGGGGCAGAGTTGTGTCTGTGGTCAGGCCCATGAGGTCCCCGTGTCCAGGAGGATGGCCCTGAGCCAGCACTGCTGCTGGGGAGGAGCGGGATGCGAGGTGGGAGAGGGAGGGTGGCATTCATGGCTCCAAGCCCAGTCAAGGGCCTTCTGTACTGGCTTTCTGGGGGAGGGGGGGGCAACCTGTTGCTCCTTGGCAGTGAAAGCCTAGAGCGTGGACTTTCCCACCCGTGTCTTGGAGGGCCGGCTGTTGCTTACCATAGATAGGCTGTTCACTGAGTTTTGCACAGCTGTGTCAAAATTGGCCGGGACACAAAATATACCCAGCCTGCTTTCTCCTCCTTCTGTCTTCAGAAAGCGTTAACTAAATGTCATGTGTACTCCCTCCCTTGGTAGAGATCCCCAGTGGACTCATGGTAGAAGTGACAGCAGGGGACACTCATTGAACGTTGCTTGGCACTGAGTATGTGCTAGATAGTACGCTGAGTGCTTTTTGTGCACAAATCCCTCCTTTGCATTTGTACTTTTAATCCCCAAAATGATCCTCCTAGGTTGGCAGGGGTGTTCTCCTTTTTTAAAGGTAAGAGAACTGTTGTTGGGGAAGTTAGTGACTTGCTCCAGTCACATGGCCAGTGAGGACAAAGCCAGGATTAAAGTATGGATTGCAGGACTCCCCAGCCCAGGTTGTTCAGCTAACCCTGTGACCAGGGCGGGAGACCAGGATAGCTGGGAGAGCTTTAGGAGACAAGAGCCATCCACTGGGTACATAGTTGCTGTCATTTGCTTTGAGGTTTCCACCCCATGTCCAGAGATCACTGCAGGAACCAGGGAGAAAGCAAAGAGAAGTTGGGAATGGAAATATTTGAACAAAAAGAAAACTCTTGGAAGGTCAAAGGGCAAAAATGTGCCTTTCTTTCTATCTGTTGTTATTTTACTATGTTGCCTTCCAGAAGGTGAAGGAGAGCGCCAGCCATTCTAGTTTCTTACAGGAGGTTTTTTAAGTAGAGTGTCTTGGTGGAGGCTTCAAGGACTCTGTTCCTAACACAGGTGACACCTGGATGGTCTTAAGAATCAGTGTCCTGTTGTTTAAGGAAGAGATTGTTTTACGTGTATGTTAGGCATGTGCCGAGTGAAATGCTATTTTGGATAGGCTTCTTAAGTAAGTGCCCTGGGAGGGCTTGTTCTGAATGGAAATCTGATGAGGTTACTGCTCTGATAAGATCCCTGCATGGGTTCAGCTAATCCCCTCCTGCCCCTTCCCACCCCCTCGCTGACTGGGACCTCATCCCCAGAGCTGCGTGTGACACCCTGCCTTGCCCTGTCTGCCTGCGTCACCATTCCACTTAACGTTGCAGCCTTGGGAGCCCCCCCTACTCCACCAGGAAGGTCTCCCCCCTTTCTTGCTGCTTCCCTTCTGTCATCTTACTGCTCTATGATTGTATCTGCCACCAGGTTGCGGTACTGGCCAGACTCTGTCCTGTGTTCCTCAGAGCATGGCCTCACCCAGTCTCCAAGGTTTCACTGGTTCCGCCAAATTGGTGGTTGCTTTGAGTTTTCAGTTTGAGGAATGTATGTTGTTACTCTATTAGAAATGTAACTTCTTGAAGAAAATAAACTTCATTTTGTGGAAACAGAATGCCATTTCTCTGCTCAATTCTTTCTAATGGTTTTCTGTGGCATTTATAATAAAATCCCATCTCCGTGTCCTGGTGTAATAAGACCTGCATGATCTGGCCCCCACCACAGGTAGTAATACTACCCCCGTGCCCTCCACCCCTCGCTCAGGCCCGCTCTGTTGCCCAGACAAGTCAGGCTTGTTTCTGCCATAAACCTTTGTATTAGTCCCCCTCTGCATGGTGTATGTTCCCTTGATCACTACCCTCTTGAGCTCCTGGCTCAGTATCTTCGAAATACTGGGAATCTTCGGTCCCATCGTCCTGCTTTGCTTCTCTGTTGATACTTTGATACCCGCTGTTTTTTCTGGTTTGTGTGCTTGCAGCCTTCCCCACCAGATAGCGGAGCCCCTGTCCATCTTACTCACTGCCACATATCCTGGCACATCGTAGTAAGTGCTCAGTAAATACTCCTTAAGTGGGTAGAGGCGGAGAGAGTCTGATGGAGGGACACAGACACGTTCTCTATACTGTCTTACTTCTTTTTTTTCTCTTTCCCCACAAATGTTACCTATTAGTGTTATTATGACATGATCCTTTCTTGGTCCATAGACGTTTGCCTGGAATTCTGTCCTTAGAAACTGGAGTGACTTTATAAGGACAGTTCCAATTATGGCATAGCCTCTGAGTGTGGACTCTTTAAGAATGACACCAAACAAGTCTCCTAGGTAGTAAAGAGAAGAAAGTGGAGAGTCAAAGCCTGGGGTTTCCAGTACAGTCTGCCAAAAGCCCGTGAGCCCACTTCCTTCTGCTCACCCAGAGTCCCTTCTTCAGCTACCTACTGTTCTTCCTTTTGCACGAACAAGCCCCCTCCTCAGCCCTCACCCCACTTGGGTGGTTGTCGCTCATGTCCAAGCATGCCTTTATTGTTGCTGTCCTAAAACACACTCATATGGTGCCCCTCTTTACTTCCCCCTCCGGGCGCTCCTTGTTGTCTGCTCCCTTTCAGAGTAAAATCCTGAGAAGGTTGTTAAGCCTCCTGCCTTCAGTTTGTCTTCGCTGTTCTCTTAAACAGTTTACGCAAACCGTTCTTGCTAAGGTCTGCCGTGATGCCGCTGGTCCATTCGCAACTCTCCTCTGCTTGATTCTCCTGCACCCCGTGACCAGGTGTTCCTCTCTCTTGGAGACACTTTTTACAAGTGGCTCCCAGTGTCCTCTCCCACCTCCCTGGTCCTGCTCTCTCTCTCTTCTGACCTGCGCGGGTGGGGAGTGCCCTCCAGCCCAGTGCTTTGTACTTTCCCTGGGCCATCTCATTCAATGTCGTGACTTTGAATATGCGGGCAGTTTCTGAATTTTTATCTCCAGGGCAAAAAGACCTCTTCCCTAGCCTTGGGATTGTGGTATCCGCAGTCTGCTTCACATCTCCACTTAGATGTCTGCTAGGCCCCTTACATCTAACATGTTAAAAACTCAGCTGACCTCCACTTGTAAAACTGGCGCCGTTGTCACACTTACCCACTTCAGTTGATGACAGTTCTGTCCATTGGCTCAGGCCAAGAACCTTGAGGTCATAGCTGACCCTTCTCTTACCTCACACCCTTACCTTGCACCACACACTCATACATGAATCCAGGAGGACATTCTGTGGTCTCCACTTTTGTAACAGTCAGATTCTGACTAATTTTTCCCCCCTCTCCTGCTGCCTCCCTGGTCTGAGTACCATTGCTCCTCACCAGGTGTCCCTTGCCTGGGACAGCAGACTCTCACTACAGTAGAGTGGCCTTTTAAAAGGTAAGTCAGAACACACCGCTTTCCTGTATAAACCTTTTCATGACTAATTACACCACCTGATTTAAGACTTAGGTGATAGCTATATAGCAATCAAGAACAGTGTGGTCCTGGCAGAGAGGCCTGCACATAGATCAGTGGGACAGAGAACTCAGAGGTAGACCCATGCAAATACTTCCAACTGGTTTTTGACAAAGATGCAGAAGCAATTTGATCAAGGAAGGGCAGCCTTTTCAACAAATGGTTCAGGAACAACTGGACATTAGTAGTCGAAAAATAAATCCTGACCTAAACCTCACACTTGATAAAAAAAAAAAAAATAACCCCAATATAAGTCACAGATGTAAATATAAAATGTAAAATATTTTGAAGAGATTTAGGCAGAATTCTTAGACATGACAGTGCCAATGTGGTCCATATAAAAACAAATGGATAAATTGGACTTCATAAAAATGAAAAACATTTGTTTTTTAAAAGACCCTCTTAAAGGAATGAAATGATAAGCCACTGACTGGCAGAAAATTTTTTTCTAATCTTGTATCTGACAACTTATATCCAGAATATATAAAGAATTCTCTGAATTCAACAGTAAGGAAACAATCCCAATACAAAATGGGCAAACGACTCGAATACACATTTCTTCCAAAAAGATACATGGATAGCAAATAAACACATGGAAAGATGTCCAGCATTATTAGCCACTAGGGAAATACAAGTTAAAACCACAGTGAGATACCACTACAGACCTCTTAGAAAGGCTATGATAGGGGCGCCTGGGTGGCTCAGTTGGTTAAGTGTCCAACTCTTGATTTAGGCTCAGGTCATAATCTCAGGGTCATGGGATCAGCCATGTTGGCTCATGTGGGGCTCCGCGTTCAGTAGGGAATCTGCTTGAAATTCTGTCTCCCTCTGTCTTTCCCACCCACTTGTGCATGCACTCTCATGCTCCCTTTTCTCTCTGACATAAACCTTTTAAAAAGGGGGAGGGGGGGCTGTGATTAAAAAAAATACTGGTAACCCAAATGCTGGTGAGGATGTGGAAATATTGACCCTGGCATGCATTGCTGGTGAGAATGCAGAATGGTACAGACACTCTGGAAATCAACTTGCTTTTAAAAGTTAAACATATACTTACCATATGAGCCAGAAATCATACTCCTAGCCATTTGTCCAAGAGAGATGAAAACTGTGTCCATCTGATAGCCTGTACACAAGTCCTAGCAACTGGAACAATGCTGGTGCATAGACAGGACTCGGTATTTACTGACTGAATAATTAAGAGTTTGTAATTGTGAAAGATTAGAGAATTGATATAAGACGGCTGTTGGCTAGTAGCTTTATGTGTCATATCCCCCAACTGGAAACAACTCAAGTGTTCTTTAGCGCATCGATGGTTAGGCTGGTACATGCGCAGAGTGGAGTATGACTCAGCACTGATAAGGGAACAAAGCAACCTGAGCGAATCTCAGGGTTGTTGTGCCAGGTGAAAAAAGATAATCTCAGAAGATTGCATGCAGTGTGATTCCATTTATGGGACGTTCTCAAAATGGCGAGATGACAGAGTGAGGAACAGATGAGAGGTTATGGGGTTGACTGAATGGGCAGGGGGGAGCCCTTTGTGATGGTAGAGCTGTAGCGCATGGCATACATGTGGGAAAGTGCTGCATGCCGGGACACACCGGACAGACACGTGCGTGTCCACAGCAATTGGCTGAGAAAGTCAGTCTGCTGACCTGGGTTACGCCAAGGTAATGCTCTGTACTTCTGTAAGATGTCATCCATTGAGGAAGTCTGGGTGATGGGTTCATGCCACTGGTCAGTACTGTTTTTACAACTTCTTGTGAGTAACTATTTCAATGTAGTTAAAACAGAAAATACCTTCAGTGGCTCGCTCTCCCTTTCATGGTTAAAGCCAAAGTCTGTTTGATGGCTGCAGGGTCCCGTGTTGCTTGGTGCCAGTTCCATCTCTGATACTTCCTTCTGCCACCTTCTTCCTGTCATGTCCCGCTTCAGACATACTGATGCCCTTGTTCTGTGAACGTGTCAGGACCTCTCCCACCTTAAGTACTTTGCAATGGAATTTATTCCCCCAAATAGCTGCATAGCTTGCCTGTTTGTCTTCACAGTAAGGCTTGTCCTGACCCCTGCCCCGTATTAAAGGGGAAGTTCTCCCAACCCCCTGCACCCCAGCTTCATTACCCTGCTCTATTTTTTTCTCTTTTCTGTAGCACACCAGCTTCTAACATACTGTGTAATTTACTTATTATACTTAGTGCTTGTCCATCTCCCTCCGTGAATGCAGGAGGATACATTTTCCAGCATATGCGGAAGGATATATTTCCTGCTTTATTTCCTGATGTTTCCCAGCAACCAGAACAATGCTGGCACATAGAAAGGACTCAACAAGTATGTATTGGATGAATAATTAAAAGTTTTCAAGTGTAATGTATTAGAAAATTGATGCAGGATGGCTGTTGGGCTAGCTTGAATAATTTCCCGGCAGCTTATTTTATTTTTGTCTTGCCCTTGGATACAGGTTTGAGCCATATTTATTGTTCTCAACACTAAATAGAAAAGGAAAAATAGGCCTAAGATCTGAGGGAGAAAGTGAGAAAAGACAGTCTGGTGCCACTATCAACCCTCTTTCCTTCCCCCTTCATTGTCAACACAGGCTGTCCTGTCATCTCATCATTTGGCCATTCTAACAAGGTGGATCACAGACTATAGACTAACAGTGCCTCATAGATCACTGCCCGCCTGCTGCTGGGCCCTCACGTTTGGTGGCTTTGCTTATTGTCCTGAGAAACGTTGGGTTGAGATGGGTCACGAGGCAAATGGTGTGCTCTTCCAGCTCCTCTCCTGGCCTCCATGTCCCCTGCTCTTTTCCCTAGAAGTAGGCCTGCCCCTTCCCTCTACCCGAAGTCTCTTCTCCTTACCTCAGAATCGGGACTTATATTCCTTTCGGAGATAAAGAGGAATAGTTCTGTCAGTAATTACCACACTTGCTTTATTGTATCTATGGAGAGAAGGTTAGTATGGTAGAATTAATAGTATTGACCAAGGCATAATGACTAAATGCAAAATTAGTTTTGATTCTGGCACCTTTTAAACCAAACATTTACCATCTCAACCCTAAAAATAACGAAGAAGAATTTTGCTTCTCTCTTCTCAAGGAGAGAAAATATTAACAGCATTCTGCGGGATAATCACTAGCTCACAGCTGCATCACATATCTGTTCTCATCCCCGTGACCTTCAAGAATGCTCTCGTGTAGGCAACGTGTGTCGTCCTTGCAATACTTAGTTTCTGTTAACTCTCGTCATTGGGTTCTGTGGCTTCGTACTATCAGGCTTAGTAATGTGATTTAATCCACAGAAATCTCTTGAAGATGAAGGGCAGGGTAGAAAGAAGTGGCGGGTCTTTTGGGTTTGGTGCTGAACTTGGCCTTAGCAGTTCATAGGGGCCGGTGCTGTTTAGGTTCTGGACCAGGTTCTCTGTGGCAACAGCAGATGGGGGTGTTGCAGAAAGGGAGCGCAATCCATGTTACTAGAATACCTGTTACAGGCCAGGCGTTCTGCTGTGTTGTTTGCTCTCCCCGGGAGGCATTTATGATGTGGAAATGGAAGCTCAGAAAGATCTGGCACCTTCCTGGGTCACCTCACTAAGATGTGGCAGAGCTGGACCTTGTTCACCTTACAAAGTACAGCCTACACACAGGTGCTGGGACAGCTGGGGTACAAGTCGCATCTTCTAGAATGCCAACCATGACACGGGGACCTGAGGAGTGTAAGAAGGTCGATGTTAGAGCCCAGTGAGGTGGTCAGGGAGGGGTCACGAGGGTTAAGGGGCTTGCAGTGACTAGTGAGGGGTCTAATTTCGCACTTTGATCAGTGATAATGGAAAGGGTTATCTATAAAGCCGGTGGGAAGTGATAATGTGCTTAATTCTTCTTTCTAATTGCCTCTCCCAGTCCGGTAACAAAAGCAAGTGAAAAAACCTTTCCTGCGATGCATCTTTATACTTGTGAAATCAGGTTATTTATAGTGCCTGACGGTCCTCCAGAACGCCCTTGTGTTTCTGCCTCTTGTGTTTCCTTTACCTAGAAAGTCTCTCCCTTATTCACCTGGGGAACAGCTGTTGAACCTTTCATGCCGCAGTTCAAGCATCTCTCCTTAGTACCATTCCCTGGCCCCTCTTGGCCTCCAGCTCCTGGGAGTTGATCCCTCCACCTGCTGTGCTGTAGCTCCTGTATCTGGTGCTTACCATGCTTGGCCATTGTATGTCTCCGGGTCTGTTTGCTCACTAGACTGTAGCTCCCTGAGGATGGGGGCCAATACTTAGCCATCTTGCAGAGCTTGGCATGGCAGATGTATGAGTAAGTTGATGGCTTGCAAGCTAGCGGGGAGAATGCATAGACAGCCCTTGTTTAGAGTTTCCTCCCGTGATCTTCAAGGGAACCAAGGAGAAGTAATTCAGATGATGCTGGTAAGCCTCTGGTCCCTGAGCTTTGAGGATTCAGTGAGGGTGCATGCAAAGCCGTAGGCAGTGCAGAGAAACAGTGTCTGGAAATCAGAGAAAACATTTGGCTGGGCTATCTTGTTAATTTTTTCTAAATCTTGTATAAATTGTTTATGTTCCACACTCCTTTGAATTGTTTTCATTTTTGGCTTAACTATTGCAGATAATCTCTTTAAATAAATTTTTTTGCTTAGTCATTGTTTATGGACAATGTGTTTACTTGACCTTTCCTTGGCAGTGTTAAATGTTTGGATTGAAAGATCCTATTTAAAACTTCAGAACTGGTGGAGTTTGGGTCCACATAACATTACATTTAAGTGGAAAGGGGTTTTTTGTTGTTGGCCTTTGTTTTGCTTGTTTAAACAAGCCCTTGGAGGGAATGACTTTGACCTGACACGTTGTGATACTGTAGTGTAGTTTTGCATACCCTTCTGGGTTTTTCACATGGATAGCCTTGTAGCCAGATAAAACCCTGCAATAGAAGCGTGTGTGTATGTCTGTGTGTGTGTTTCCTTAGAATCTTTCTTAGTTGGCAAGAGCCAAGAAGTCAAGGCAGATGACAGAATCTCTTGGGGCCTAGAAAAAGTGAGAGAGATTTTCCCCTAAATCCCCAAACAAATTTATGGAGGAACTTCATTTTTAGGGCATCTTACCCAGAGTCCCTTTGATCAGAAACATAAACATGGTCAAAAAGGGGAGGCTCACAAGTTGGACGCCAGGATTCTGGTCCGGCCTCCTCCATGAGCTGTCAGTGTGGTATTGGGCCTAATTTCTCTGGGTTCCAGTTTCTCCGTCTGTGAACTTGAGGATGTTGAGTCTCTGAAGGTTCTTTCAGACTCTGACATTCTGGGATTTTAACCTGCAGTCTACTTTTTTGAGTCCGAGATCTTCAGCTCAGGTTGATGCTCTCGATGCCAGGCTCATGAATGGGGTGGGGGACGGCAGCCGGGCTTTCAGGAAGCTGCAAGTGGTTTATGGTTAAGGCTGGGGCCTGTGTTGGATTGAGGGGAAGTGGGAGGCCGGAACGGCTCACGTGTGAGGGCCCGAGGTAAGATGACAGGCCCCAGCCCAGTCAGTGAGGCGGGAGAAGGGGGCAGGTTCCGCCTTCCTCTGGTTTTTGTTTTACTCAAGCCCTCCATGGGTTGGAGGGGAGGCAGTCTGCTCTGCTGAGCAGACTGATACGAATGCTCATCTCAGCCAGAAACACCCAGAAATAGTGTTTACTCTGGGCATCCCTGGACCGTCAGGCTGACACATAAAATGAGCCATCACACAGTCTTACATACTTTGCTTTATTCAAGCTTACCTCTTCACTAACCCCAAGCACTCATGCACATTTCAGTCAGTAAACCTCCATTGGTACTCATGCTCTTCTTGAGCCTATTCATCTTTATCTGCTGTTTACCCAAATTCTGACTCTCCTGAAAGGGCCTAGATAATCTTTTAATAGCCCCTGTCTTTCTGGACTTCTCTTTTCAGTCAGCAATCAATATTGTTAATCCTTTAATATTTCTCTAGTGGTTTAACGTATGTGAAGACCATTGTCCTAATATGGTTTTAAGTTTCTTGACACTGGGAATAATGTTCATTCACATCTTTTAAATGCTTTAGGACTTAAGTGCCTGGCGCATGGTATTGATAAAATGATGGATGTAGTGATGAGAATTAACCTCAGAAGAACTCCAAATAACTGTGCTTAAATAAGTTTCTTTGTGGGGCGCCTGGGTGGCTCAGTCGTTAAGCATCATCTGCCTTCGGCTCGGGTCGTGATCCCGGGGTCCTGGAATTGAGCCCCGCATTGGGCTCCCTGCTCAGCGGGAGGCCTGCTTCTCCCTCTCCCCCTGCTTGTGTTCCCTCTCTCGCTATCTCTCTCTCTATCAAATAAATAAAAAAATTAAAAAATCTTTAAAAAGAATAATTTTCTTCGTCATAAAGAAATAAGCCCGGTAGTCCAGGCTTTGTGTGCTGGCTGTGCTCTGTAAAGCCCTCAGGGCACTACACTCCTAGTTTACTTCTGTGCCATCCCTAGGGTCTGGTCCTCATCCTCCTGTTCAGAGGCAGCATCCCCATTCCAGAAAACAGGACGAAGAGAAAAGGCAAAAGGGGCTCACCAGTCTAAAGAGAAGACTTCTAGAAGGTTCTTCCAACCCTTCACTTCTATTCTCTTAGCCAGAATTTAATCATATGGCTGAAAGGGAGGCTGGGAAAATCTCTCTTCCAGGTATCTCTTTCCTAGCTAAAAGTTTAAGTGTTGTGGGGGTCGGGGCAGGGGGGAGAGAGCACAATGAGCAGTGAGCAGCGTTTACCACCACTGACTTGCTTGTGCTGCTGAGGGCACCCCCGTGCTGTACAGATCTTGAGGCTTTCTTCGTTGAGATATTCAAGAGGCATTTGATTGGCATGCAGAAATTCACCACTGCCGATTTTGAGTGGGATACATGAAACAGTCAGTATTTAAGGATGAACGTTCTGGCAGCAATACAGAAGACGAGTAAGAATGGGAGAGGAGTTGGGGAGAAAAGGACCAGTTTGGTGGCTGGAGCCACGGACTCCATGAGAAGCCCTCTCTGGTCTTACAAGAATGCAGGGCTTTCCTGTCAGGTGAACAGCACCTAATGTTTGACTTTGAAATTTTACAATTTGTTTTTCCAGAGTCACTAAAATGTAGGTATTCTAAGAGTTGAGGTCAAAGACTAAGCAAAAATGTTATTCTGTATCAAGCCTAAGACTGTCTCATTTATGAAATTGTTTCTATTAAAGGGGAATATAACTTGCACAAATAATTTCAAAAATATAATTTGTACCCATCTTTATTTTCTGGCTGGAGAATTCAAGGAACTGTAGCAGTCACAGAAGCAAACAGTAGGGATGCAGAGTGGACCTGGAAAGTATTTTCGCTCAGTAATTAGTTTCGGAATTAATAGTCGTTGCAGGCTGCATTTGAATCTATCTATAGTGACTTCGATTTTATACTTTCTTTCTCATTAAGGTTATTGTCTTCCTAGGGGAGGTGGGCAAGGGCGTGGGTATTGGGTTAAATAGGTGATAGGGACTAAGGGGGGCACTTGTGACGAGCACCAGTGTTATGTGGGAGTGTTGAATCACTGTATTATACTCCTGAAAATATTACACTGTATGCTAACTAACTAGAAATTAAATAAAAACTAAAAAAAAAAAATTTCACAGATCACATTATGGCATAGTAAGGTATAACAGGTCTCTGTAGCTTCATGGTGTTTAACAACAAAAGGATGACTAATAATATAGGCATTTGAAAAATATTGAGCTATTTCTAAAAATGTTTCTATTGCATGTGATAAAAGTGGAAATTCAAATTTAAAAAAAAAAGTACTCTTGAGGAAAAAAAATAAAAAGGAAAAATTCCTTTAAAATAAAAAAGATGATTGCCTTCCTAATAAGAATTTTTTACTTATTGAAAACATCTGTATCAGGAGAGGCATCTAAGTTTATCTTTTTTTATCTTGCCAGTTTTTATAGATCTACTTTTTACTGCATTATTAGCATTACTTATTGTTATTTAGTGTACTACTAAATATGAAATAGAATTTTATTGCAGTTTAAAAAATCCTCTAATTATGCACTTATTCCTTTACTTAGCATTTCTCTTTGGCCTCATTCTAAAAAGCACTTGAGGTCTCGCTTTCATTATGTTGATGTTATTATTCTTGGTCTCTTAACACACAAAAATAATCTAAGACTTTGCCTTCACTGACTGTATGTATTCTGTACCTGGTCCCCTGATATGTTTGCACTGTTGGGCTCTGGTAAAGCACCTTGTAGTTTACTCTGATACTCATTTTTTTTTTCTGTGTATGGGAAATTGGACTTATTTTCATTTGAAAAGAGTTACATGTTGTATGTGGCATTGTGTGTTGTATGTGGTATCTCTTGCTACTGGTTATTACTGAAGCAGAGAATATCCAGGGGTTAGGGGATGAGGTGTAGGAAGAAGCTCTCCTAGGACTGGCCTTCACCACTTGTGCTGCTGTGACGTCAGCGGAACACGGGAGTCTTGCCATCAGGTTTGGGTCACAGTCTTTTTTGTAATGACCTGGGGTATAAACCATTGAGCTCCTTAGTGTTAAACAGACCAGATGTCTTCTCAGTGAGATTATTTAAACTTTGGTTATAAATGAAGCTTATCATAGGGTTTCTGAGTGGAGGCTGTGAATGTGGGGTTAACCCTGATAACCTTGGTATGCCTCCTGAACAAAGCAATCCCAAGCGTGTTTGAGCTCTACCTCCATTGAGTGTTTTTCAGATTAAAGGAAATTCTTACCAGTAGAAGATATTTGAAAAGAGGGGTGGGTGGGATCATGACTAGGCTGGCTCTGTAGGTGAAAAGTGACAATATGGTCATTGGTTTTAAGTGTGGGGGTTTTTCTTTTTCTTTTTCTTTCTTCTTCTTCTTCCTCTTCTTTTTCTTAAAGTAAACTCTACCCCTAGCATGGGGCTCAAACTCATGCCCTCGAAATCAGGAGTCATATGCTCTGTGGACTGAGCCAGCCAGGTGCCCTGAAGTGTGTGGATTTTTCACAGCACATAACTCATCAGTGTGTACCTCATAATATGAGCATGGCACTACTAATTTAAGATGAAATGAAAATCTGAGCTTGTTTCTAGTTCAGTATTGTCCAAACGACTGTAAATATTGGTTAATTCATATGGATATTTGGTGCCCAGGAAAGAAATATTGATCAAGTTTGTAATATTTTCTTTCTTTTTGAGCTCTTACATTTGTTAGAAAACAGGTAATACACCTATTAGATCATTGAGTACCATACAGACACAGTGAGTGCCATTAATGAGGTGTAGGGGTGACCTCACCTTCTCTGTCAGTTGTTCATTCGGCATCAGAAGGGTTCCATCGTTGCCTGTCCTCTGTCTGGAGTGACTTATTCTTTCCTTGCGTTTTGATACTCATTTAACACTTCTTATTTTCTGCCTTATTGGTATTCCTCTCATTTTTGTATGTATTTTTGAGTCCCTTGACTTTGATAAACCCTCAAATTCACAAGTACAACTGTATTTCTCATGTTAAGTAGAGCATAACTGAAAAGCCTAAGAGACCACTTCAGACCTGTAGTGATTGTAAAAGGACTAAAGCCATAAGGTAATAATTTGTTAAATTAATATAAGTAAACTGCTCTGTGTCATGCCAGTCTTTATTGCATTGTCATTGTATAGGCAAGGATTTCAACAGCCATACCCTGTGATGCCCTAGGGTTGGTAAAACAAGTCAGGCTTGATCCTACAATCCGCCATAACCACAGAGAAGAGTCATTTGGCCCTCGGCCATCATCAGCTTTTATCTTGGCCTCTCCTTGTTGGATGAAGTTAGTTGACAAAAGCTTTTTTTTTCCAAGGCAGTTTGGTTTGTGCTGATCCCTTGTTCTAGCCATTGGCCCTTATCTGTGAGCCTCCTCACGTTGAGAGGCAGTGCAGTGCACTCCCAAAGCTGCGGGGTTGCCTATGTTGTGTGGTCTCTCTCACACACACATATAATAAATATATGTATCTTTCATTGCAAATGAAATGATTTTTCAGTTTTCACCTAGGTTGTCTATATGTCTTGCAAAAGGTTTGTGTAGGGGCACCTGGGTGGCTCAGTCGTTGAGCATCTGCCTTCAGCTCAGGTCACGATGCCAGGGTCCTGGGATCGAGTCCCGCATCGGGCTCCCTGCTGGGCAGGAAGCCTGCTTCTCCCTCTCCCACTCCCCCTGCTTGTGTTCCTGCTCTCACTGTCTCTCTCTGTCAAATAAATAAAAAAATAATAAATCTTAAAAAAAAAGTTTTGTGTTGTCTATAGCTACAGTATCCAGTGTGGTAGCTAATGAGCATACATGGCTGATTTACATTTAAATAAATAAACTATACATTCAATTTCTCACCCCCATTTCAAGTGTTCAGTAGCTGTTTGTGACTAGCGGCAACTATCTTGGACAGTTTAGATATAGAGTATGTCCATCGTTGCAGAAAGTTCTATTGGGCAGTACTGGTCTGGAACACTCACTGAAGCAGCTTTGTGAGCCACTTGGTTTCCGTGGAAATAGTGTATTTGGTGGAACCATTTGTATCACAATTTGAAGCCATTTCTGAATTCACATCTTACTCCAAACCCCATTTCTGATGTCTGGCAACAAAACCATTGCTTTATTATACTTCTTGATTTTCTCTTCACTTCCATCACCATTATTAACAGGTGACTTTTTTTCAGAGCCATTTGTCACAAAGAAAGCTTTTATCACACATGTCACAGTATTGAAAATAAGTTGAGAATCATTGAACTGTATTGTGTTATGGATGCTGGGCAGTAGCTAAGTGCCTCATTTGCTCCTCTCAGGGAGAGCGATTCAGTTCCATGTTTAGCAGTGTTGCATGTTTAGCACTACGTGTTTAGGACCTATTAGGTCATTCATGATTAGTCAGAACTGTGAGGTTGTATTAGTGAAAGCCAAGGGATTTTTCTCTGTTATTTCTTTAACCTCAGCTTAGGTGCATGATTCTTCAGGATTGAGCCACGCTGATTTTTTTCATGAACTTCTGCGTGTCCCACACAATGTCTTGCTCAGAGTAGACAGTAAATATTTTGATTAAATAAATTAGACAGCAATTAAACATAAAATTATATGGTTTCTGAATGGTAAGAACTGTTACAGTTCAGGGAAAGGAGAGTGGTATGGGCTAGAATAGTTGAAATGAGAAAGTTGTCATCAGCCACATAACTGGTTAGATGTAATGGTTCCAAAGCCAGTGTGCAATGACCTGTGCCTGTCTCCTTTATTTATCCAACAATTACTTATAAATATTTCTTCATATCTGCCATGTGCCAGGCATTGAACTAGATATTGGGGCAGTAGTGATGAGTAGGACAAACAAAAGTTTGTCCTCATGAATCTTATAAACAAATTGATATAAATATAGATAGTAATGAGTGCTATGAAGGCAAATAAAACAGGAAGTGGGTAGAGAACATGGTGTGGGGTGGGCTCTTTAGATGGGGAAATCCTGGAAGGGCTCTGAGTGGCCAACTTGAGTATGAATGAAGGGTAGATGGAATCCCATAAAGGTTGGGAGAGGAACATTCCAAGCAGAGGCAGATGGGAGGGATCTGACATAGAGAACAAGTTTGGCAGGACTGAGGACCTGCCCCAAGACTGGCTAGAACTGAGCAAGGGAGGTTTCACTCTGCCCTCCTATAACGCTGGAAAGACTTTGGCTATTTGCAGGTGTGGGCAGAATCTGTGGGCATGTCTGTTTTCCTTTTCTACTTCCCTTTTACTTCTCCTCAAGTCCACTATGACCAACCACCCTGGATTAGGCTAGCATTAGCCCTTCCCTAGATTGCCTTAATCATCGTCTTAAAGTCCTCATAGTGTGATGATGTGAGGGAGCTAATTGTACAGGGGCAAGAGGAAGCAGACCAGTTAGGAGACCATTGTGGTCGTTTATGTGTGGTGTTGGTAGCTTGGTCTAGGGTGGCTGTGTTGAAAGTGGGGAGAGGTGGTTGGATCCTGAGTATGTTTTGAAGGTAGCCACCTGGATTTGCTGGTGGGTTAGAGTCAGAGGACAGAGGAATAAAGTTTGACTTCTGGTTTTGGACCATAGCAACTGGGTACATGGTGGCACTGTTTCCTGAGAATGGAAATTTCAGAAAGCAGTGCATTTTTTTTTTTTTTAAGATTTATTTCTTTATTTTAGAGAAAGAGCATGAGCAGGAGGGCAGAGGGAGAGGAGAGAGAACGTCAGGCATACTCCTCGCCGAGCACGGAGCCCAACATGGGGCTGGATCTCAGGACCTTGAGATCCTGACCTGAGCTGAAATCAAGAGTCAGACGCTCAACTGACTACGCCACCCAGGCGCCCTTGGAAAGCAGTGCATTTTGAGGGAAAGTAAAACATTTGGTTTTGGTTATGTTGTGTTTGGAACACGGAATAGATGTTGCGTAAACACGGGAGGTAGGCTACTGCGGGTGGGAGGACTCGAGCTCAGGGGAAGCCAGGTATTACTCAGCGGCACTCACTAGGGAGCAGTGATTTTCTGGGTCGGAGACCAGGTAAAATCACTGGGAGAGTTAGTGTAGGTAGAGGATGGGAGAATGCCAGGGACCGAGCCCTGGGGTGCTCCCAGGTTGAGACTTGGAGGTGAACAGATTAGAAAGTAGTGGCCAGTGAGGTTGAAGGGAAACCAGGAGGGTCTGCTGTCCCAGCAGCCATGAGAAGCCAGCATTTTAAGAAGAGATCCACTGTGGGCGCCGGGGTGGCTCACTTGGTTAAGCGACTGCCTTCGGCTCAGGTCATGATCCTGGAGTCCCGGGATCGAGTCCCGCATCGGGCTCCCTGCTCAGCAGGGAGTCTGCTTCTCCCTCTGACCCTCTTCCCTCTCGTGCTCTCTCTCATTCTCTCCCTCTCAAATAAATACACTAAATCTTAAAAAAAAAAATTAAAAAAAAAGATTAGGTTTAAAAAAAAAGATCCACTGTGCCAAGGTTGCTGAGAGCTTTTATGCTGCGATAAGTAGAAAGTCAGATGTAATTTCAGGCCCTGGTAGCCAGCGTTACTGTTGATACCACAGAAATCCACCATGTCTCCCTGAAAGTGTCCTTAGGAGTAGAGTGGGGCTGTGGCAGTTAATGTCTTCTGAATTATGGACTATGCTAATCTTTTATCTTTTCAAATATATTTTCCTGTAGATTACCCTTAACTATGGATGTCAAGAGTAAAAGCTATTGCCATTTTAATGGTATTCCCTGGTTTGTACCTGGAGGTTCTCATATGGTGTCAGAGCAAGGTGTGTTTGGGTAACTTGTGGAATGGAGATATTGCAGAGGCAGACAGATGGAATTATTGGATCACCAGGTACGTGGACACAGTGAGTGTGGGGAGGCCCTGCTGGAACCAGTCTACCCGCCGAACTTGGTCTGCTTCCAGGATTCCCATTCCCAGCAGTTGGCACCATCATCCATTCGATCGGGCAAGCCCCAAACCTGCGTCCTCGTGTTACATCTTGTCTCTCATCCACCCTCTTCGGCCTGTCAAGAAGTCCTTCCTCACTTGCCTTTTGTCCTTCCCTGCCTCATTATCTCCATGGCTGCTACCAGCCTGCCTTAGGCTCTCTCTTGCCTAGATTATCGTAATGGCCTTAGCGAATTGTCTTCCTGGATCCTTTCCTGCCCATTTATCTGTTGTTCACTCTGAAGTCCAGGTTATGTTTTTAAAACTAAATCTGCTTTTGTTACCTTCCCTTCTTAGATCTCTCAATGACTTCTCATCGCTTGCTGGAGAAAGATCAGAATCCCTGAAGGGGCCTAGAGCTCTGTGTGGCCTGCCCTGCCCTCTGAGGCTTGCCCTTTCTCCCTCCCCTGCCCCATGGGACGTTCATCCCTTCTGTCTCTGCCCCTCCTTGACTCTGACTCCTTCCTGCTTAGTATCTCAGCTCAGCGGAGCCACTCCTGAGGCCTTTGTGTTGCAGCCTTCAGGTCACTGTGCTCTTTTGTTTCAGAACATTGGTTTTTACCTGCAGTTAGTTGTGTGGTTACAGATTATTCCGGTGGGATACCTGTTAGTTTGTAAATCCCCCAGGGCAGGAGCTGCTCCGTATGTCTGGCACACCTTGCTGTCTGGCACATGGAGACACTTGGCATGTGTTTGTTGAGTCCATTGACTTTAGGATATAATAACACAAATGGGAAATGAATCTTCCTCTGGAAAAATGGGGGACTTTAGGTTAGGACCGCTCTAGTGGAAATGGCTGGTTTTCCCACAACTGCCCCCAGTTCTCTCCTTCCTGGGTCCTCCTTACTGTCACCCGTGATATTCCGTCCCATTTCTTTTTCTTTGGGCTCCACAGCTGCTGACTGCCACCGCATGGTGGGATGAGTGGGGGCCCTCGTGAGTGCTGCTTTCTGAGGACAGAATTCAGGGCTTGACTCAGACTCTTTAAGAGAGTCTCACCTCTTTTGTTACCTCTGGTCTTGCCTGCCAGGCACTTTGGTCTTTTCCTTAAATCTTTCAGAAAATCTCCAGATAATTTTCATCACCTGTTATTCTACTGCTTTCCTCTTTGAAGCCTTGCCTTTTCTTTGAGTCCCTCTCAAATTCTAGAAGCTGCCCAACAGTTAGTAAGTTAGTAAGTTTTGTCAGAGCTTCTGGGCATAAACCGTAGACATACACCATCTCTGTGAGTAACCAAGATGGCACCAACACCAGTGTCCCCATCTCTTAAGAGTGCTGACAGATAAGGAAGAAAGTTTCCTTCAGGCTGATAATGAGATGTGTGCATATTAAGACTACAGCATGAATCTGCTCTCAAGAGTGAAGAGAGTGACAAGGTGAATCACCAAGTTTCAAACCATCATGATTAGACTTGGTTTACTTCACAAAGTGTGTGTCTCTGTCTCTCCCCACATCATAAATATATTTCAAGGAAAATACCCGATATTACAATAAGCCAGTTCCATATCTTTTGCTGTCTTATGAAGATTTGAGTTATTTTATTCTGGGAAAAAGAAAAAAAACTTTGTTCTTTTGGTGTGGTTTTTTTTTGTTTCTTTGTTTTGCTTTTGTTTTTTTGTTTTTGTTTTTACTGTTTAAAAAAATCCCTGGCGTGGGGTAAATGTATTTTAGTGTCAGTTCGTTCATTTTTCTTAAATAGTAGTCAGTGGAACCAGTGGAACCCAAGATGTCTTTCTTTTTTTCCCCTGAAAAAAACTATCTCACAGATATGGTTTAGGCAAAGTCTAAATCATAGCTAGATAGACACATATGTACGTGTAGAGACATACTCTTCTATTTTCCTTGCTTGGTCAGAAATTAAGTTGAAAAGTTGCCCTTTTCTTTCAGGTTAAGGCTGTTGTGTTATTCTCTGTGAAGCAGAATGTTTACCTTCTGCATTTTAGCATTTTAAAAATCAAAATTCTCTTTTAAAAACTTAGTTTTATGATGCTCTAGGAAACGCCAATCTGTGTTTTTAACCTTATTTGAAAATTTCCTTTGAAGGTAAGTTGTAACTGCAAACTAATGATTTGCTCTGAGAGATTTGTCTATATTCACATATCCTTAATAGGAACCAAAAGTTAAGGAACTCATGAGTTCAGCCACCCACATGGAAGGAAAACAGTCTGTGAACTTATATAATTGGTGGGTGCTGAGTAAGTTGTCATTTCATATCTCTTGTGTTTTGCTTCTGTACTCAGTCCATGCCCAACAGTAAATAGACTGTTCCAGAATCAACAAATCATGGTTTCCATTGCCACAGCCTTGGAAGTGCATCAGGAAGCTTCAGATTGGCTTTCAGAGTGAGCCATACCCCTGGTGTGGCTTCTCATGTTTGTTTAAAGTGGACTTCTGATATTCTGTGCCCTCAATAGAAGATGTTTAAATAAGTTTGGAAATTCCTGCAGCATGCAGCATTAGGTAGCTGTTTAAAAAGTCATGTTGAGGAAAGATGCTTTATGACATTGGAAAATATTTAATGAAAATGCTAGATAATGTTTATCGGTCATATGTGTCAGACACCTATATTAACACATTTAATCTTAAAAAATTATATGAGATAAATACCGTTATTTTCCTAAGTTCACATAGAAGTAGTAAGTAACCACTAGGCAATACTGTCTCTGTATCATGTATTATAATCTGCTTTTAATCTAACAAAACTATATGCATAAGGCAATGATCTCCATTTTCTTTCAAAAATTATTCACACATGTACATGTGTGTATATCCAGCCCTACTGAGATGGCAAGACCATAGCTGATTTTGGTGATTTTTATGTTCTTTGTGTTTTCCAGTTTTACTATAATGTAGATGGATAACGTTTACAATAGTAGAGAAAAAAACCAAGTAGATTTCTATAGCAGTAGATATATTTAAACAAAGTAGGAGGAGAAATGGATTTCAAAACAGAGTAATTGTCCACCGTTCTCTGTTATGTACCTTTATATTTTCCATCACTGGGAGAAATTAAGAACAGAGTGCTCTCAGTTATGCAGAGGAGAGTTGTTTTGTGTAGTTACTGGACACGTGTTTACAGGTGATTTGCTCAAGGGCAGGGTAAATTTGATCTAAGGAAATAGTGAGGCTCAATTTAAGAAGGTTTTTCTCCGCCATAAAAATATTTAGGGTGATATAACCAAGCCCTTACTCTCTTTTTACTTGACTGAGAACTCCTTTCCTTGCCTGAGGATGTCTGGACTTCATCTGTATCTGTGCCTGGGCCCCCTTGTCAGCCCCTCCCTGCATTTTGACCATCTGTTTTACTAATTGAAGCAGCTAAGAAGCAGCTAAGAGCACTAAAATACTTCCGTTGCCCAAGGCCTTAACCCCAACCCCCAGGGGAGTGGTGCTCTTTCTTCTTTGCCTGCCTTGTCCCCATCAGTAATCTGTCCATACAGCAGCAGCTTGGGCAAGTCACTGCTGCACCTGCTTGCTTTCTTTTTTCTTCCCACTAGAAAGAGAGTTCTGCTACAGGCAGGGGATGTGCATGTCTGTCCAACAGGCTGTACACTTTCTGTACTCGGCAGGCAGACAGGGTGCTTTTCAAAGATGAGTTATCACACAATTACCATCTAAGGTGTAGTAGCGAAAGTCCACACCTAGATCAAAGAAGTCAAAGGTCAGGGTATAGGACTCAAGAAAAAATAGATTGGGTAAAGGTCAAGAAGAACAATTTTGAGAGCTTTATGGAAAAGCAAAGAGGACATTCCCAGTGGATTAGAAATATGTGTCTGATGCTTTACAGCCATAAGAATGATCTGGGGAAATGGACATCTTGGCTGTTGGAGAAAGATTCTAAGGAACTTTCAAGAAGGAAGCTAAATACAGAAGAGTATGCTGTTTTCATCCACATATGGATGAGTTGTACTCACGTTGTCAGCTATGACTTCTAGAGTAGCCTATTTGGTTAATGAAACTGGCCACTTCCTTTTGACTCATTTACCTGGAAAAAACATAATTTGTTTTTTGTATCTGTCCTTCAAACAGCATCCTGGTGGGGAAGAAGTGTTAAGGGAACAAGCTGGAGGGGATGCTACTGAAAGTTTTGAGGATGTGGGACACTCTACAGATGCTAGAGAATTGTCCAAAACGTACATCATTGGGGAACTTCATCCAGTAAGTACCTTACTGGGGGCCTTTACTTCTCTTTAAGGCTGTGGGTTGACCTTGCTCAAAATTGCAGACTTGCATATTATGAAATTGAAGAAGAAGTAAAGCAAAACAACTCCTCCTGATTATATAACACCATTCTTGTCATAAACAAATGGATCAGAAATCTCTTTGCATTTCCCTGGTTGCAGTTTTCACTGGCACTTAGGGTCAGGACCCTCTAACCCAAGGCCAGGGCTGGGGGACTGTGCCTCTCAGACTCTGAAGTGTCACGGAGCAACATATTTTAGAAGGTGGGGGTCATTGACCCAGCATGGTTTCTTTTTTTCTTTTTTCCTTGACTAAAATATTTTAAGAAATATTTCTTAAACTCCCTTCTCCTCTCATAGTTTGAGGATATTTCAATTCTAAAAAAATCATTAAAAAATTTTTAAACCACCTCTGTTAAATGAATAAACTCTGTCTTCTATAAAACCTACACATTCTCCTCACTCTTCTCACTTGACCCCAGATCTTTGAGAACGTCACCTTCGATGCCAATCCCTGGACTGACTTTATGCTCCCTAATTTAGCTTTTATATAACCCAGGGCTGTAGTATGAATTTAGGCCCTTCTGTGGCAGTTTTGAATGACTATATGAAGCTTTGCTAATCTGTCAACCAAAGTTATCTGGAATGTAGCTGAACACTTGGGAAGAGGTGGCAGAGTTCTCCCAACAGATAGAGGCTCCTACACCCTCCATTCAGCTGTTCTTACCTCTAGAGAGCACCTGGGCTTCTCAGCTGGGCCACAGGGTCTCCTCTGTTTCCCAGCTCGTGCTGCTTCACCAGGAGCCAGCCAGAGGGGGTGGGGGCACTATTAGAAGCAGGCTAATGTAGGCATGTGGCCTCAGCCCAAGTACACACTCTGAGAAACCACTGAAAAACAAAAACCCATATGAAAAGTTTTATCATTATGATTACAATAAAAATCATATAATTGCCAAATATACTTGCCGATAATTTTAATGTTGTCATTTATTATAAAATATTTGGTAAATACAAATCAATAGGTGCATCACATAAAATATTGATCAAATAAGCTCCTGTGGACCAATTACCAAGCTAAGAAATTTAACATTGCCAAAGAAAAAAAAAAGTTTTGTTGATTGATATTTCTTGCAATGACCATGAATGAAGGAAAGCTTAAAGGCTCTTTATGGAAGGCCTAAAAATAGGAAATCTGTTTTAGAGCAATTTCCATTGAATAGGGAGGTGGGGTTTTTTTTTGTTGGTTTATTTGGTGGTAGGAGGGGGTACTCTGAAAGAATGAGCTTCACTTACCTGGAGAGTTTATTCACCCACATATTTTCATCTTCATCTTCATACTTCACCAAAGTGAGGTAGTTTTATGGTAACCAGAGAGGCTTTCCCTTAAAATGTTTGATTCTTTCCTTTCCAAACTTGTAGGGGTAGAAGAGATGGGTTTTCAGACTGTGACTACAGCATTTCTGCCTCCTCTGCCTACTGGGATTCCCTGTGGTCACCTTTAGGTAACCCTTAATTTAGACTACCTCAACTGGAGGTTTAAGAAAATTGCAACCCTGCAGTTGGGAGATTGCAGGAATTCACTGAGGATATCACACAAAATTACACACACACACACACACACACACACACACACACACACACACACACACACACAGGTGTACAAACATACATACTCATTTCACAGGATAGCGGGGGAATAATCTACTTATGTCTCAGCTGCTCCCTGAATTGAGGATTAAAATCCAAGTCTAATAAATATATATGCACATGAACATATAAATATGATTATCATGGATGATGTTCTAAACTTTGGAACTCTAGATTGAAAATTAATCATTTAATCAGCTATTAATTTTTGCAGTCAAGTCAGATGTATCAAACTTTGTAATTAACAACCTAGATAGATGAACCTAAAGTGCTAGTTACTGAATAGTAATGTTTTCCAAAAAAATCTCAGTAAAAGTGACTGCTTTAGACATGGTACTTTTGTAAATGTTCTTTCATTCTGTAATGTGCCTTTTTTTTTGTAATTGCAGGATGATAGAGCAAAGTTGACCAAGCCTTCGGTAAGTGTGTCATCCCCAGTGTCTCAGTGGCCGTGCCTATCTTCAGTGTATTTCATACCGTCAAACTGGGGGACAGAATGAGCTATTTGAATGAGGCCAGGCCAGCATAGGTCTCTCTAGGTCAGATGAATATGTAACCTGTTGGCTCAGCAAAATATGTTGTGTATAGACCAGCCATTGTGTTTCATTAGGACAGCTTGTGTGTTCTCTCTGTAAGACTCTCCATACATCATTTTTTCATCGTAATTATCAGTAGATACCTCTTGAAGAGCTACTTTTATAAGTAGCACTGTGCTTCTGATTTGACACGAGCCTTATTTTCAGAGAACTTAAAATCTGAGCAGAGGTCTTAATACTTGAACCTTGGAGAACACTACCTATGTCTTCTTCACCTCCCTGTCCCTGGGACATAGTAAGTGTTAAATAAGTATTTGTTGGTTGAATTTAATGTTAATCAAATTAAATTAAAAACTTTTTGATGCATTTTTCCTTAGGAAAGGAAAATATATTCTAGGGGATATTAATTTTATGCCCTGGTTCACTAGCCCTTCTCTCTGAGCTGGTCTTCTCACTTACATTTGAAGGTAAATCCATAGTAAGAATTGATGACAACAGCCAGAGTCCCTGACGAGTACAAGCAGACAGAACAGTTGTTGGCCTGTAATTAAAGGACCATGGAAGAACGTTTTGCTTAAACCACAGAAAGAATAATTTTTCCATTTTGGTTTCTGTTCTTGCTTTTCTTAGAGCCCAACAGTGAGACTCCACAGGGCTTGTATGAAAGAACTGGTGAACTCATTTGCTCGCTGCTGTTGACAAGACATTCTCTTTAATCTACAGCAAAATCAAAGCAGTAAATCCAATAGAGCGTAAAGGCCATGTTTACCTTCATACCCCAGATGGTACAATATAAGTCTTGATTAATGCTATTTCTTACAAAGCAATTTCATTTATAGTCTCTCCTTCCCCTATTCAAAAAGTTCAGTGTTAGTGATCTGAGTACTTTGGGAAGACAAAAAATGGACTTCAGAATTTGAATTGCCTGTGTAACAGCTGCTGAGTCCTTGCTGTGGGTCATACGACATTAGCACCTATTTTGAGGCTACTTTTGGGGTAACTGAAATCCCGTGATGCATGTAGTTTTTGCTTTTTCTCCATAGTCAGGTCAGGGAAAAAGTATACACTTTTTTCCTGTTAGGTTTTCACTATGTTAATAATCTTGGTGTAAATCATTCAGCTATAGTAAAACAAGAATTTGATAAGGCTCATTACATTAACTTAGATTTAATGTAGGTCCAGTCATATCTCAAACGACGATGCCTACAAACAGAAACTAGGGCTGAGTTGGTAAGCAGGTCTCCTACCAGCCTGCTGTATTTCCCAAAGACTCTCTCCTCTTTTAGAACATATATGACTTTGATTAGATGAGCAGAGGTAGGACAAGAACTTGCTGCCTTTCTAGGACATAAGCAAATACAATGAAAAAAAAAATACACGACTGCTTTTTTGGATTTATCTTTCTTATGCTTCTAGTTTGCCAGAAGAGAGTGTCCTTAGGTATTTCTTTTGGTGTATATGTCTCTGTATAACCATCTGTCTATCTCCAGGCTGATAAATGTAAGCTGTGGTCTGATTTTTTTCAATGTTGCCACTGAAAATATCTAGTTGAATTGTGAAATAAGATGCAACAAAGATTATTAGCTTGACCCTGCCCGGAGGAAAACATGGTGTTTAGTTGCCAAGATAAGGTATTTGTAGACCTAGAAATGATGCGTTTTTAAACAAATTTGTATCTATTAAATTTGCTTACATGGAGGATATCAGTAGTATCAATACCTTTTTTTGGTTGTGGCTTTCAAATCATTGCTGTTTAAGTGACTTTGTTTGGGTCTCATGATACCCCTGTGGGATCCATAGACCTTCCAGGAAGGTAAAAACAGTGAAGCTCAGACCTTGCTGCAAGCTTTGACCTTGTTCAGGGTCACACTGCAGAACCATGGCTAGCACCCATCTCAGGTTTGGTGGGTGCAGTCTCTTAAGCTTCTTCTGTAGGGTCTGTACTCCAAAGGCAAAAATATCAGTGTCCCTGATATTTTTAGGAAAGCATTCCAATTAAGGAATAGGCTGGAGTAGATAAATGTATAAATGAGATGATTTTGATTTGCAAAAACTTGATGTACTTTGCATGATTTTTATATAGCTTCTCATGTACTGATGGAATTATTAATCTTTCCTATGTGAAATTGAACCCCTCAGGGTCATGGAGTGAACAGGTGGCAGAGCCTGTAATAAAAACCATAGTCTTTTCTGCCTGTTAGTTGTTGACATATTTGTTAGTTACACACAGAAGCCCAACTTAGGCCCCTCAGACCATTGGACAGGCAAGACAGTTTCAGTTTCCTTTTTCATCAGTGTGGTAAGTGGTAATTCAAACTTGCTTTAACTCTCAGGCATCTCTTGGTTAAAAGCCTAACAGATAATAAACACTCAGAAATGTATATAATCTTTTAAAGTACAGCTCTTTAGAAGATCGTTGTTGTTGCCGGCGGTGAGGTACCCTAACAGTTTTAGCATTAACGCTCAGGGCAGTGATGAACGAGGAGGTAGGCCAGCCTAGTGGCCATAGAGTTGTCAGCATGTTTGGTAAAATGCATGTGCTTGGTATAACAAAATAACAGATCTGTGTCTGAGTTCTGTTTACTCTTCTGGGCTTAACTTTCTATTGTGACAATAATATTTTACTTTCAATGAACTGTTGTGCTCCAGTTTCAGAATTTATTATGTCGTCTAATAGTGTAATAATCCTTTTGCACAGTCCAGTAACTTCTAGTAATCCTTGTTAATTTTATTCATATACGCAAAATTTGAAAAATAATCTTGCAGTAGTTATGAATACTTTTTGTAGTCGCTAAGATTTAACATTGCTTAAAAAGATAATAAGTGTGTGAAGTTTTCTTTTTAAATGACTTATTTTTTTCCCCCCTACTGTGTCAGGAATCTTAAAGGCCATGTTTCCAGGTTTGTGGGTCTCCTAACTGATTTGCTTGCTCTTGCCTAACAGTTTTCTGCCTTCTCCTGGGGTTTCTCTAATGAATGCGCTGCCTTGCTGTGTGCAGCTTTTTGCCTCATTGCGGAGTGTGGATTGTTTTGCTAATGGCTTATCTTGTGCTTTGGGAAAACTGCAGAGATGAACTCTCAGATGAAGCGACCTTACTTATGGCTACCTTCCTTTGAGGCACTAATACTTTCGCTGGTGTGAATTTCTAAAGAATGCTTCTTAGTTGTCAAGCCAGGAAAGTTTATTTTTCCTTAGGCCTTAGTTATTCATCTGTTTGGGGAAGTATGTATTTTTCAAGAGCCAAAATTAGTTCACTTTCATGGTACTGACAGAACTTCTCGTAGAAAGTTCTGGAAGGCAAAATAGGCCAGCTGTGAAAGACCCCAGCACACACACAGGGTGTCCTTATTTGGAGGTTTCTTGGCTGGTGACCCTGTGAGGTCAGTTCCTGAGGCCTCCACTTTTTAGGGCTGTCTTGTCAGAGTTAGAGAAGGCCAGGAGAGGTGGTGGTCCAGAGTGTGATAATTTAAATGACAGTTTTTATTTTTCTCTTTTTGGTTGACATGTCTTTTAATACAATTTGGGTACACTTTTACTTCACATAAAATTTGAATGAAGTAACTGATTTTATTGAAGGTTTCATTCATGCTTTTAAAGAATTAAACTTTTCTTCCTAAAGGTAGTGGTGGGGTTATGTGTCTGTGTATATGATAATCAGTTTTCAGTTTCTACATTATTCAGATGTGTACTGTGTAGAGGATATTTTGTGTAGCCTATTTTTACATTTTTTTTCAAATTATCTAGGTTATGTCTGCAAGTAATTTAAATACAGATGATTCTTAAAATTTTTTCTTCTAAAAAAATGGTGAAAATACGCATTTTAGTGAAAAGTTTATGGTATTCCGTTTCAATGTGTTTTGAAGAATATACTGAAAACTGTGATCTTATTTTAAAAGAAATTCTTAGTCAATTGAATAAATGTTCAGATGTTCCCTTAAAGTTCACTTTTTCTCTTGTGTTTCAGGAAACTCTCATTACTACTGTTGATTCTAATTCCAGGTACGTGGTAATTTTCTCTTAAGGTAACTGATCAGGCCAGTCAAGTCTGGGTGGGATTAGGGCTCCTCCCCCACCTGAGGGCTCAGGCTCCCACTGTGCCCCCGCTCAGTGGACAGCCCAGGATCATCTCCACTTGGTGCCCAGATGACTCAGGACATCCCCTCCTCAATTGTCAGACAGCTCAGACTCTGGACGCTCTACCCCAGATCTCTCCCTCCAGCTGCATCTACTCTATAGTATGGACAGAACAAGTTGGGTCTCTTTTTCTCCAGGGTAGTCCTGTGGCCTACACAGTCTTACTGCCAAGGCAAATATCCTTTCTTATTCAATATATGGTCTGTTTCTTACACTGTAGTGATTATATCTCCCCAAGTGTTTATATCTAAGTGTTTACATCTCCCTAAGCTCAGTGTTCCTCCAAGTGTAGCATGAATCACTTGTTCTAGGGACTGGATTTCTTTGTCACAGTCCAAGATCCTATTAACATTTGTGGCAGCTCTACCATATTGACTTGCATAATTGGCATATATATATCTCTCTGGTAGAGATATTTGGCCCCAGGCTCAAAACCACACATTTATGCCTATTTTATTTCACCCTGTCAAACGGAACTGCGCCAGTCTGTCGGTGTTCTGGTACATTCCCTGCCTTCAGGCAGTAGTCCTTCACTGTACATTTCATTGACAGGTTAAGTTTCCGTCTAAATGAAAACTGAAAACCCCACCAAGATGAAAGTTACGTTTGTAATCTTTTTTGCAGTTTAAATCTTTGTATTGAACACAATCTTTGTATGGGTTGATGTGTGAAGAGTATTAAAAGATAGAAAGTTTATGACAGAAAATATATGTCTTTATAGGAGTTATCTGGCTTAATTCACATTCTACTTTCTAAGAAACTGTAGGTTCATATCTAAATTGAAGATCATTCTAGCTTTGTCCCTGGTTTGATCTGTAATCTGTCATTTTTAGTTGATCAAAAATTCTATGCACCAGGACTGAAACTGTGTGTAAATTAGGGATTTTTCTGAGTTTACACCTATGGACCACAGATTAAGTACCTTGCTGCAAGCTTTGACCTTGCTATTTCTTAATGTGTTAAATCTACTGTGCATGGCTAAAGATTAGATTTTCAAAACAGAATCACAGAACATAGGGCTGTCGTGCTCGTAGCAACCTTAATAATCCTATGGCTCAAACTCCTTAACTTCACAGTCCAGGAGATGTGCTTTCCTCATGGGTATAGGGCTTGTGGTTGGGTCTCCCAAAATGAGAACCTTGATTTTCTTGTTCTCAGTTTAGTGCTGTTTTAAATTCTTAATGTATGTAAGTAGAATAAAGCCTGTAAGGAATATTTGCTTTTGTGAACTTGTGATACGTAACCCAGAGTTGATGTCCTTAGATAAGTCGCTAGTTGTAGGTAGCATCTGTTGGGGAAGTGATTCATAGCTCTTGGTGTAAGTTAAGAGAAATAGATTTAAGCGGAATGGGGATGGAGGTCATTAATTTTCTTACAAAGCTAGAGCACTTGCTGGTGTACTAGGGCATATGTGGTGCTCATGTTGCTTTTAACAACTCAGAGTTGACGTTTCATCCAGGCAAGTTATAGAGATAATAAAAACATGCCACAGTGATTTTCATGGTAAGTAGAAGGAGCAAAGGTTTTGAGTCCTATGCGCCGAACCTCATGCAAGCATCATTGCCGTTTCTTTCCAGCTGGTGGACCAACTGGGTGATCCCAGCCATCTCAGCAGTGCTGGTGGCTCTGATGTATCACTTCTATACAGCAGAAGATTAAACACATGCTCAGAAGTGGAGGAAAGAAAAGACTGCTTTGGACCAGGGAGAAAGAAGCCAGTGTTAACTGCTTCAACTGACAGATACCTTCACCTGAAAAATAATTTTAATACACCTGTTTCCCTTTTCTCCTACTTTGAACCAAACCAAAAAGAACTCTTCTGTTCTTTCTACTCCCGAACTCTTTGAATTGTGCCTTTTGTTCATCAACTTTTTTTGATGTTCCATCACTACATAATTTACTTATTGTGGGCATGATCTTTTAAAAAATATATCTGGCTTTTAAAATATGCCACTACGATTTCCTGTCTATTTGGTGTATAACTGCCTTTAACATTTAGAATCTGATTATTTAGCAGAGTCATGTAATGTGCTAATTATCCAGACTCGAGTAGTCTGTCTGACGTGAGGTGGGCAGTGTCCCCCCATATCCCTCCTTGTGCCGCTCTCTCTCCTGAACAACCCAGCACTGCCTGCTCCAGCGTGGTTTCCGTTCCTAGGGAATTAAGAAAAGCTCAGAAATGAAAGATTGCTAATTGTTCTACTTGAAATAGATGATAAAAAGAGAAGGTGGCCTATAGGACCTATGAAAAAGACTCTTACCTCTTCCTTGATTAAAAAATGCAGTCAACATAAAAGGAAACCCGTGAACCATGAGAGGACATTTATGTCCCCTCTCACAGACTAAAAATTTACTGAAGAGATTCTGTCATATAGATTCTAAAGTTTAAAAAAATTCCTCATTCAGAGGCAAAAACTGTTTTATATACTCATTAAGGAAATGTTGATTCTGTACTTCACAAAAACAAAATTTGAAAGAGATTATGGGACATTTGGAGTCTGATTTTTGAAGAAATGTAGCTGGTGGTGATGAGGCCTGAGGAAATCTGTTATGGCTCTGTTCATTTTCTCAGTGGAGTTCCAGTAGACTAATTCTTTCATCTTTATTTTCTGCCCCATGCTTTTTTTCTTAAAGGATGAGTTAGATTCTAAGTACTTTGTAGTTACGTATGACTGTGCAAGTTTCCATTGGCAGGCTAACCAACTGATAAGCAATGGAGTTCTTCAGAAATAACTAAAGCACCTTGGAAAGGAATTTTTTAATTACAGAGCATTGTTTAAAAAGAGGCAACAGGCCCCAAATTGAGTCGCTTGTGCTATACCCATGTCACCACACCAAGACTTGATACCTAAACTGATGGCAATTTCAGCCTCTCCCAGGAGTGGAATCTTAAGCCAGTCAGTCAGGAATTACCTGGTCAGCACTAGTGAGATAATTCCCGGTGGACATCCTCCCTCAGCCGCTGACCCCTCAGAGGAAGATGACTTTGCCTGAAACAATCAGCTCTGCTCGTCTCTTTCTGCCCATAAACGTCTTCCATTTGGTACAGCTCTTTGGAGCTTCTTTCTATTTGCCAGACAGGATATTGCCCGATTGATGAATTGTTGAATAAAAATAAGATCTTTACATTTTATTCTGAGGAATTTTGGATTTTAACAGATTGGGTGGCAGTGATGGGATCTGAAGGACACTTCTGATGGCTTCGGGGGCCACGAGAAACACAGGCATGGTACCCACAAACTGCATTCTCTGTGTTTCTCGTTGTTTCCGAGGGCCGTGGGTAAGTTCCTCTCGGTTCTGAGCTCTGCTTTTTTTGTGTCAAGCTTCTGACCTAATTGGCTTTCTAACCTCACATTTGATGACAGTCCCTGATTTCATGTTGAGAACTGCTGGTGGTCCAGTCCGCAGTCCCCATCTGATCAGGATCCCGAGCCCTTGGGTAAGTCTCCGATTCCATGCTGCTGCTGGTTCACTCCACAGCTGGCCCTTTGTTTGGGGTCTGCTGGTTTAGTCCTGTCTTCAGTCCCATGCCAGCTGGGGTCGAACTGGGTATGATGTAAGCTGGCCTGCAGCCAGTGTGTTTTGTGTAGTTAAAGGCAGTTGTTAATGGGAATCTTGGAAGCCCAAACCTGCATGATTGGTGGGCATGGGCTGAGCACTTAAAAGCTGTTAGAATGCTTGCCACCCAACTTTATCCGTAAGTTGGTCACAGAGCAGGTTGGATTGACACTAGGTCACCTGCCAACCTCAAGAAAGTCTTCATGTGGTGAGGTGCATTGTAGAACACACGGTCCCCAACCCAGCGACACATCCCCTTGGATATTAGCTTGGCTCCAGAAGACCCAAAGCCTTAGCTCCAGGAATTGAGCACACCACCTTTTTGGCACAACTGCTTATTTGTTGTCTAAGAACTGTGGTCCCAGAAGCTGTGGATATTTACAACAATGACAAAGTTTTACTAAATACAGTCTAGAATTACAATGGCCATTATGAGGAACGTTCCCATTAGACAGCATTTTGAAAGCCAGAGCTCCCAAACCAAACAAACAGAATGGGTTACCCTGGGTTGCAGGAGATCCTCCTCAGATATCTTAAACTTCTTGGTCAAAGACTGAACTAAGGGGCCATAGTCAGAGAATTTCCTGAGACCAGGGAGGATCCCCAAAAGTTTCCTGAAGAATTTAGAGTCATTAGCAGGGCTGGGGACCCCAGGCTTTCCGATTTCTGTGGGCTTATGGGCATACTGGTTGGCCCCGAGGAAGCCCAGAAATGGATGCATGAAGCAGATTGGTGTAAACCTGAAGATATTTAGGATACTCGCTCTTAAACACACTCCCCTCATGGACCAGAAAAAGCTTACAGAATGGTGATTGGCCTTTTAAAAGCCATTGTTGGAAGGAGTTTTCCCTGCCTGCCCCATTTGGTTTATTATTCAAACAAGCAAACAAAAAAGATGAATCTGTGGCAGACTTGCAAGCCTGTGTGGAAGCTCTCTTCCTATGGCATCCCGGTTGCATACAATAAACAAGGCCACCCAACCTTGGTCTTGCTGCCCTGTTTGTAAATGGACCAGTTCCTGAGGCTAGTAGACTGATTCAGACAAACAAACAAACCAGGATGGAACTGAGCTCCCATCAGTCTGACAGAACTCATGACCGCAGCCGAGAACCTTGAAAGGGTCTTAGGAACAGACCATAAACAAAGTTTGCCAAGTTAATGGCCTTATGGATGCCTCCAGCTCTGCTCTCAAAGGAGAGCTCCCACCTGGGCCTCTCCCAGAGTTGACGGGACTCCGGGGGAGTTTTTGGTAAATGGCTGTTATTCCCTTAAACAGCCAAGGGAAACTGAAAATGAACAGAAAACCTTGCCAGATTCTGGTAGATACTGAAGCTACAGTCTCTAAGCCCACTTGGGGCCTGAGGATGAGGCCTTGGGAAAATTGGCAGAGGCTGGTTAAGGGTGAGGGTCCTTACAGAGTCAGCTCTCCTGGGTCTCTGTCTGCAGTGCCCAGTCAAGAAGGGGAAAAATAAAGTTTCTTGAGTTGTCTCTTCCTTTCCAAATCCAATCCACTGGTTATCCAGTCTCTCTTTCTCCCCAGGGATAGCTCTTGCCTTCTTGCTTGTCTCGTTTTTTGTCCTAAGAACTTAGCTTGGCTTTCTGCCCGCCTTGGACATGACAGTTGTCACTTCTTCCTTTTGGTTGTCTTTGGGAATGACTGTCTGGATCTTGGGAAGGTAGACATCTTGGCACCCTCTGTGGGGGGACCCCTCTTACTTCCAAGAGGGGATGTTCACTCTTGCCAAAAATATTTATCATTTGTCCTAGCGGGTAACTAACAAAATAGTTAAAAGATTTTTGTAAAGTAGCTCTGTGGTGAAAAGTTGGCCAAACTCGAAGCTGATAATTCAGTGCCTGATCGTACTTTTATTTTAGGCCTTCTCCCCTAAACTTCTCCTTCCATCCAGAAGGAAAGAAAAACCTTCTGAAAGGCTTTGTAAAAAAGGATTTACTTAAAACTTCCCGAAGACAAACAGGTCTAAATACAGAACATAGAAATCTTTGATTTTCATCTTAGTTGGAAATCTGATCCCTGATACATAACAAATCAAAAATAAAATGGTTAGATGGACAAATCAACCATTTGGTGTCATTAGGCAGTAATCCAATTCTTTGAGGAATTAAAAACTGTCCTTATCTTACAAATTTTGGTAAAACCAGAAATGCAGCTCTGGGAACAATTCAAGTTCACCTATTGTTACAAATCCTAATTTATTGATCTCAAAAGGCTGGTCAGTATTGTAAAAATTCTGGCCTTAGGAAACAAAGTCCCTTCTGGGAGGAACTTGCTCTTTTCCCCCCTGTGCCTTTGGGATATAAATGCTCTACCTGGTCTCTCCACACACTTAGCTAGGCCATGTCTTTGAAATACACACTTGAGGTAGGTCATTCTTACCAGAAGAAAAACAAAAGGGGGATAAGGTTCTTTGAAACTGAGGCAAACGAAAAATCTTAAGTGTCTTCTCCACAAATACTAGTAAAAAGCTTTAGTCACCCGAGCAGGTAACCTTTACTCATTTCATCTTCCAGACACACGATTTGGATCCAGCTAGTGAAGTTCTGCATTATCCTACATGTCTCATGGCTAAAGTTAGGTCTCTGTTGATTTTTGTCTATAGGTATATGTGTTTATACATACGTATTGTACATGTGGGGTATTTCCCTCTTCTAGATGGCATTGCCAAAATTAATTTGTGAAAGAGCTCTATTCAATTAATTGACTTAAAATTAGGTGCTTATATGAATTAAGTATTCATAAAATTCTCAAAAATAGAATAGAGGCCTAAATACTTTCCGGGTTCATGTGATCTTGGAAAATACCCAGTATTAAAGCTGATTAAAATTTGTTGGTTTAATTGAAGTAGACATGTCTATAGAATTATCACCATTAAATATAATGCCCACACATATCTTTTATCCTACCTGGATTTACTGATCAAATAAGTTCCTGTTGTTTCGGTTTATAAAATTGGTCATCAGGAAAAATAACCTGGTATGATGAAATTTTCATAATTAAACGTAATTATTGAGAGAAGGAGTAAGTAAATAGATATGAGAGGGTCAGAAGTTTTTAGGTGAACTTTTTAAATAGTTTCCCAAATGTTTTGGTAACCTGAAACCTTGAAGTTTTGTTAAGTTAAATTAGTCATTGAATACCTAGGTCATTTCTAAATAAAATACTGAAACATTGATTACCGAATATGGATAGGTTTATCTACTTTTTGGCTTCTTTTTTACAAAGCAACTAAAGCTATTTGAGTCTAGGAGTAAACATGTTTTGTGCCACGCTGAGAAAACGTGTGTTTCTAGAAAATATGTATTTATGGCTTTGCCAGAGAATGCTACAGTAAAAGCTCACAATTGTTAACTTTATTATTTTCCTCAGAAATTAAGGTATTTGAAGCATTAAAAATTGTAACCTATGTAAGGTACTAGAAATAATAAGGGCAACATTTCTGTATGGAAGGAAAATAAGATGTGTGTTTTTGTTTGGTAAGAGAAGGTGTGAGGAATGAAGATGCACTTTTGTTGAGGGGAAGAGTGATTTTGCCCTAAGTGAAGCTGGGTATTTCAGAATGGGAAAGAGGAAAAACAGGACAAAATTTGAAGGGGTATTTAAAAAGTTGTAGAAGTTTGTGGAAAAGGAATCCTTGCCAAAGAATTTTATGTGTGGTCAAGCTGGCTTAGATTAGAATTTAAGGTTTTTTTCAGTGAATGTATTTAATGTGAAAAGTAAATCTGCAGGGGTACCTGGATGGCTCAGTCAGTTAAGCCTATGTAAGGTACTGGACTAGACTAGTACCAACTCTTGATTTAGGCTCAGGTCATGATCTCAGGGTTGTGAGATTCAAGCCCCGAGTTGGTCTCCATGCTGGGCTCTCTGCTGGGTGTGGAGTCTGCTTAAGATTCTCTTTCCCTGGGGAGTCTGGGTGGCACAGTCAGTAAGCGTTGGACTTGTGGTTTCGGCTCAGGTCGTGACCTCAGATGACGCCCACATCGGGCTCCATGCTCAATGCAGAGTGTGCTGAAGATTCTCTCTCCCTCTCTCTCTCTCTGCCCCTCTCCACGCCCCCCAAGAGAAATAGATAAAATCTTTAAAAAATTATTAAAATTATTCTCTCCCTCTGTGTACCACCCCCCTTCATGCATGCATAATCTCTAAAAAAAAAAGTAATCTGCAAAATTAGAATTGGGTGTTCTCTCTGTTAAAAGGGCAAAGTGTTCTTGGACTTTTGGTCTGCTTTTGATAAGAGATTGTGAAAGGGTTTTCCTTACCTTTCTAAGTAATCTAGAAAACAAAGATTCTGTATTTGCCTAGAAAACAAAGGTCATGATCAGGTCATGATATCAGGGTTCTGGGATTGAGCACCATGTGAGGCTCCCTGCCCAGCAGGGAGTCTGTTTCCCTCCTCCCTCTCACCACCCCCACCCCCCCCCCGCTCATGCGTGTGTTCTCTCTCAAATAAATAAAATCTTAAAAAAATAATTTCCTGTGTTTCATGATGTGTTTATCATGGCTTTGATTGCTAAAGAAAACTGAGTCTTCTCTGTTGATAGAGCCAAGTTTTTTTACACAACTATTTAACTGTATTTGCCTGAAGTCTTTGTCATTATGATTAAATGGATAACTAAGTATTGTTTCAGAGTGGCCTGTGATCCTATTTGACCAAGTGCTTTAAAACCTTTTGATATTTTTGATAAACTCCCCCCAAACCAAACACTAATTGATGTCTTTTTTGAGCTGGAGATACCTTTATTTTTTTCCAGAGAGTCCCTACTGCATCTCAGAAGATTTGTTATCTCACCTTATCTTTTTAGAAAGATGTTAAACTAATTAGCCTTATTTGATAGGTTACATGGGACCTATCGTCAAATAAGTCATACTAAGCCGCCTTTGTGTTGTGTAGGTATTTGTTGCAAGTATTCTAGAAATTGTATAAAATTCCTAGAAATCTGATATGTCCTGCTATATAATGTCCTTAATCATGATTTCAGTTATTAAAGTGCTGTGTATCACGGAAATAAATACATTTCCTTTTTATTTATTTTATTTTATTTTTTTTAGATTTTATTTATTTATTTGACAGAGAGACAGTGAGAGTGGGAACACAAGCAGGGGGAGTGGGAGAGGGAGAGACAGGCTTCCCGCTGAGCAGGGAGCCAGATGTGGGGCTCGATCTCAGGACCCTGGGATCATGACCTGAGCTGAAGGCAGACACTTAAGGACTGAGCCACCCAGGCGGCCACTACATTTCCTTTTTAAATGAACTCTCATCACATTAACTGGACATTTTACAATCTTTCGTCACTGACATACAGTTACTGTTCTACTCTGATGCTTTTACAAAAGCAAGACTGATGGGAAGGGCCTACTAGGACTTCTTGATACTGACACCACTGCCAAATGACGAAGTGTCACTACTTGGGCGCATGTGTCACAACTGAAGAAGGTGCCACCAGACATCTGGTCCTGTGCTAACACGAGACACCTCAAAATCAAATTAACAACAACAACAAAAATGGTCCACATCAAAGTAGACTGCTGCCACACAAGACGCCAGATCAAGACTTCAATCTTTACCTACACATAAGTCCCTCTCCTCTCTCTTCCCTTCACTCCAACATTGTCCTGGAAAGATGACCCCACCGTCTGTATCTCTCAGGCCGTTCCTAAGGTGGGGGGTGGAGGAGGTAAACGTTCAGACTGCTAGATTTATTATCAAAAACTGATCTGTCCATGATGCTGGAGACCCCTGGTCTTCCCTGGACCAATTTCTCTTCTGTTCCCAATGCCACCATAAACCACGGTTGGACTCCCCTCAGAAGCCACAGACTCTGACTTCCATGGCCAGAACATCCAGTACCTTGTTTTTGCCTTTCTCCAGTTACAACTGTACTTGCCCAATGAGACACAAATACCTGCACATCCCCATGTTCTTACGATTATCTAAATCTGATTTGCCCCAGTCATGAAAAGATCTCACCAGAATGACTCTTCATTTCAGGCCAGACAGTCCTTGGGAATGGATCCATTAACGGTCCTGCCTTAGTGGGAATGGTTTGTGCCATGGATTTACCTTTGTCTGTGGTGGTTATCGTCATCCTTGGGTCTATGAATGTGGACATGGCTGGCGCATAACCCGGGCTGGGGCTGGTTCTCCTGGTGCTGCCATCTTCTGCCATAGAACTTTGAGGAATCTGAAAATCCTAAATTCAAAGCTAGCCTTTTAGGCCATTAGCAGATGTTAGCATAACTGAAAATACTCAGACATACTCTGTGTGTTTCCTCTGTTTGTACTTCCCCTGCCCCATACATGTGAGTGGACTCCCAGGTATTGTGAGGATCAAAACGGAACACCTGGGTGGTTCAGTCAGTTAAGTGCCTGGCTCTTGGTTTCAGGTCAGGTCTTGATCTCAGGGTTGTGAGATCGAGCCCTGCATCGGGCTCTGTGCTCAGCATGGAGTTTGCTTGAAATTTTCTCTCCCTCTCCCTGTGCCCTTCCCACTCATGTGCGTGCGCTCGCTCGCTCTCAAATACAATAAATCTAAAAAAAAAAAAAAAAACGAGAAATGACCATCAAGCGTGCATTCCTCTGCCTGGCACACATGTACACTGAATGTCTGCACGTCCCCATCTGGATCACTTAGAGAAAAGATCACTTTTAGTTAGGATAAGGTATTTGGTATGTGAAATTCGAAAAAAACAAATTGTAATTGTGATGCTTACAGCACACGGCCACATCACATCCATATACAGAATCTGTGAGGCTGGGCTGAGATCCAGTGTCTAAACTCTTCTTTCTGCTGCTCTCTGACTACATTTGTGTTCACCTTATCTGGAGGTGCAGTTTGGTTTGGCCCCAGAGTGGGGGACTCTCATACTCAGAATAGTACAGAGTCCCCCTTGAGAGATCAGGGTCCACTCCTGTGCCATCAGCATTTGCAGCACAGGCTTGCATGTAAGGTGCTGGGGAATGAGATGGTCTGTGTTCTCGGCGAGCCTTGTGGTCCTGCTGGGAGGGGTGAAGACGTGATGGCAGGCACAGGGCTAGACTGACACATCCGCTGTGTTCAGCCACTCAGAAGCGGGGACAGACTGGGGAAGGGGCAACAACAGGGGAGGAAGATGTTTCGTGCAGGAAACCTGGACGTCAATCTCAGAAACAATAGGAAAGGATCCTAGGTGTTTCCATCATGATGGATGAGGAGGGAAGGGTTCTCTCAGGAGGCTCATCCTGCAGTCAGTCAACAAATGTTTGAGAGTTCGAGAGACGAAATTGTTGCATAAATTCTGAAACCTGAATCCACTTGTGTTTTGATTGTCAAATGTGAAATTTCCTTCGAGAACACAAACAAATCCCAAGTTGTAGGTAGGAACAACGCATTTGTTAGGGAAAATCCTAAAAATGGAGAAAGAGGCAGGGCTTGTTTTTCTCTCCTCTTGCCTCAGTCCGGTACCTTCCTGCCCACAGTCTATTTTTTCTACTGAGGCTGGTGATGCAAAGAAGCCAATGAGTCATGAACTTCAGGGTGAACCAAAGCCTACATGAGGTTTCAAAGTTGCATTTCCGACACATCAAGGGGAGTTGCTTTAAGGAGGATGAGTGGGCAGCAGGTCTTTCTGATCCCACAGGTGGTCTCTGCATCTGAGGGCATTTGTAGTCTCTCTAGGACCAGGCTGAAGTTTGCTAGAAACACTCCTATATCCTGGTGTGAGGCATGTGGGGCAGTTGTGTAATCCATCATCATCCTCCCTTAAGGAAGCAAGTGAAACAAATTTGCTTGTGTCAACAGCTTAGGTCCCTCAGAAAAACAATGCAAAATATGCAATTGCGACCATTTCGCCTTCAGTCCACGTAATATAAGGAACCATTAAAATGGTATGTTGTCACTTTTAGATCAGGAAGTTTGATTTATTTTAGTAGTCTTGGAGCCATGGAGAATTCTGGAAGTAACTGAACAACTAGAAGTTCTAGTAGAAAGAATTCAGAATTCTTATAATTTTAAGTGACATGTAGCCTGGGGTGAAAACTCAATTTTGAAAACTCTTGTTTCACTATTCTAATATTTTTCTGAACTGAATTTCAGTTTCATGATTATGCTTTTTTTTTTAAGATTTTATTTATTTGACAGAGAGAGACACAGCGAGAGAGGGAACACAAGCTCGGAGAGTGAGAGAGGGAGAAGCAGGCCTCCTGCCGAGCAGGGAGCCCGATATGGGGCTCGAACCCAGGACCCTGGGATCATGACCCGAGCCGAAGGCAGACGCTTAACGACTGAGCCACCCTATGCTTGTTGTGTCAATAGCTCTTTAGGAAGAAATCAGTTGAGAATGGTCAGATGGAAAAAAATATCGTAACGAAGAGGAGTAGCATTACCTTCACATTCATTGCTTAGTTCACCAGTTCAAGAACACAGTAAAAGATCCATAATTATCTTGGAAGAAAACATAGGCCTAAGTCTTTATGATTTTGGATAAAGCAGTGGTTTCTTAGTGATACCAGAAGCCAAAGCTACAAAAGAATAGATAAATTGAACTTTACCAAAATTAACAACTTTTGTACTTAAAAGGACACAATCAAGTAAGTGAAAAGACAACACACAGAATGGGAGAAAGTATTTGTAAATCATATATTTAATAAGGGACCTATAAAGAACTCTTACAACTCAATAAAACATAATTGAAAAATGGGCAAAAGATCTGATTATACACTTCTCCAAAGAAGATATACAAATGGCCAATGAGCACATGAATTGATGTTCAATGATCATTTGTTATTAGGGAAATGCAAATCAAAACCACAAGATACCACTTCACACACACTAGGAAGGCTATAATCAAAAAGTCAGATGATAATTGTTGACAAAGAGGTGGAGAAATTGGAACCCCTGTGCACTCTTGGTTGGAATATAAAGTGGTGTAGCCACTATGGAAAACAGTATGGCGGATCCTTAAAAAGTTAAACATAGAATTACATAGGACCCAACAATTCCACTGATAGATACGTGCTTCAGGAAATTGAAAACGTGTTCAAAAACTTGGGCATGAATGTTCATAGGATTTATAATCACCAAAAAGTGGAAACAACCCAAACATCCATCAATAAATGAATGGATTGGATTAACAAGATGTGCTGATGTATTGATTGTTGCATTGGAATATTATTTAACAACAAAAAAGTGCTATATACATTACAACGTGGCTCACCCTTGGATGGTAGGTGAAAGAAGCCAGTCACAAAAGGCCAAATATTGTATGATTTCGTTTGTAGGAAGTGTTCAGAATAGGCAAACCTATACAGACGGAAAGTGGTTGGCTAGATCTGGGGAAGAGGGTTGAGGGGAAATGGGGAGTCACGGCTAATGTGTGCTGGGTTTCTTTTTGGGGTGATGAAAATGTGCTAAAGTTGCTTGTGGTGACAGTTGCACGTATCTGAATGCCCTAAAAAACCATGGAATTGTGCAGCGTTAAGTGGGTGAGCTGTATAGTATGGGAATTACATCTCAATACGGCTGTTATTTAAGAAATTCAACAAGCTCCAAGTACACTCATCCTCTAAAATAGTTATCGTCTGGTTCGTTATCTCAGAAGTGTCTGCCCAGGTCACACCAGAAATGGGGGTGACATCCTGCTCCCCCTCAGCATCGCTTCCTAAAATCAGCCACCTGTTAAAAGTGGCCTCCCGTAAGGTATGGGATGTGAGGCTAGAGGAGGGGCTCTTTATATTTTGTCCTGTTCTACAGTTTGAGTGAAAGTGTTAGACTTCTGCAATCGATAGTAAGAAATAGCTGGAATGACTGATCGACTCTAATACCCATCTCCTTTCTCCAGCTCCCATGTCACCACCTTAGTTCACATGTTCAGCTCTTCTCTGAATTGTCGCTGCGTGTGCTCCCTGGCGCCTCCCACCCGGATCTGGCCGTGCCATTATTTTGTTCCATGGTGTGTCCTTAGAGCCTCTTCCAATTCCTGGAACATGGGAGGTGTTTGTTGACTGAATAAACTAAGAAGTGAAGTCCCTCAGCTGCTCCCCCAGCCCCATCTCGACTTCTAATGTCTAATCCCCATCACCATCAGATGGTTCGTACAAAGACACCACTTTGATATCACTCTTGCCCAAAAGCCTTGGCGATGTCACCAAGTCCGAGGCAGTGCTGAAGGCACTTGGCAAACTTCTCAGCCTTTAAAGATAGTGATTGTTAAGAACTGCAGTCAGAAGCCTGAGTGTTGTGTATTGGAGCATGGGCGCGTTTAGACTCCAGGAGTTTCTCAGCACAGCACGAGGCAGAGAAAGGTGTTAGCTGACAAAGCTCTGATACTCTTAACTTGCTGGATCCTGTTGGCTGACGAAAGCCTATGAACAGCTATGTTGGTGCCTGGATCTTGGAGCCTGTCCAAAAAGATGGAGGACAAGGGAGGGTGGAAGGTTATCAGCAGCAAACATGAGGGAGGGCAAGGCTGACTACGTATCCGAGGGTCAGGGAAGTTCTGTGCTCTTGGACCTGAGTTTGATTAGCTTATGCGAAAGCACCCTTTATCTCTGCCAAGCTGCAGTTATCTCATGACTTCAGCAAAGCCTGCCCCTGACCTGAGTCTGTGGACTCTTCCAGGCTAGTCAAGTTTACTTGGCAGCAAGCCCAGTCCCTAAAAGCCTTCCTTTTAACTAAAACCTACTGGTTTGGGGGGCCCCAAGTGACGTGCTCCTTCTCAGAAAACTGATCATTTCAGCATTTAAGACGTACTACTGAGGCTTAGCAATAATTGGAGAGAACATTTTTCTCTTTCCTCTTGGTATGAGCTCGGTCACGGATTTACCCCGAGACACTGAATACGATCTAAAGCGCTCCGTGTTTTTGGTTGAAGTTTTCGTATAGCAGAGAAAATCCTTTCAGGGAAATCATGGAGTAGATGTTTGCTCTTGTCTCCAGTGCTCTTCACTATCAGTTATCTTTCAGGATCATCCGTGCTGAGCATTATGCCCCTTCTTAGCTGGTTCCCTGAGTTTTTCAAGTTCAAACTGGATTCCACAGTCTTTTCATTTCTCCTCAAGCTCTTCTCAACAAGAGCAAAAGCTTAGCATGAGTCTGTCTTCTGTGCCCCTCTTCAGTGTCAGGCTGACTCTCCTCAAGGATTCCAGAAGACCTGTGCTTGGCCAGTTTGCTGAGTCAGGCCAGGAGAAGAACATGCCTTCTCTATAAGAAATTAATTCCAGGGGCGCCTGGGTGGCTCAGTCGTCAAGCGTCTGCCTTCGGCTCAGGTCATGATCCCAGGGTCCTGGGATCAAGCCCTGCATCAGGCTCCCTGCTCAGCGGAAAGCCTGCTTCTCCCTCTCATACTCCCCATGCTTGTGTTCCCTCTCTCGCGGTCTGCCTCTCCTCTCTCTGTCAAATAAATAAAAAATCTTTAAAAAAAATTAATTCCATCATGTTTACAGGATTTGTTTCGGATTTCAGGTTGGCTGCCTCCCTATTTTTAGAATGTAGTTGAAGCCCCTTTAATTGTATGTTTGGATGGTTGATTACTCAAAGTCGGGTAAAGTGGGAAATCATTTTATTTTAACTTACTTTAAGTTTACTCAAGTGTTCATTTATTTGTCCAGAGCTTTTCAGTGTGCGTCCACTGAATGAATGCATCAGGAACTCAGCAGCTAGACCTCCCTTGCTCTTGCCGAGAGAGCACCCACCATTCCTGTACCACAGCATTCCGGGAGTTTTAGAATTTTCTACCTGGTCTTTAGTGTGTCTTGTCGGCGGCTCCTAACCAGGCTTTCTAAAACAAACCCTTGACCAAAGCTTTCCAACGCGTTCAACTTAGTCTTTGCAGTCTTTATAGGACCGTCTCTTCTTTGGCACCATATTTCTTTCCAGGCTACTTAATATTCAGTTAAACAGTGAAATTACACTTAAAGGTACAGCTAATATAAATAAGCAGAGGGGAAGCAGATAGAGCTGATAAACAATCCACTAGTTAGAGTGGGGCATGCAGGTGCTCAGGAAGGCAGGCTCTTAATGGGGCATATCAGTGTGTCATGGGCGTTGGGTGTCATGCATTTCAGAGGACATGGAGAGAGACAGCTAATCCTGTGACGAGATTAAGTAGAGATGGACGATAGAGCTCCAACTGTAATTTATACTGCTGGCTCTGGACTGCTGATTTGTTCTCACCCATCTCAAGCTCAGGTTGTAAATGGGAACTTATAATTTGTGTTGGTGTTCATGCAGTACCTCATAGACAACTGCCTCTCTCTGACACCCTCTCTCTCAGTAGGAGAAACCCAAAGGAAGGATCTTTCTGGTAACTTCTGGTGTAGCTGAATAGCAAGTCAGGCTTGAAAGAGTGGCACCTATAGTTTAGGGTAGCAGGTCTCCGCTTCATGAAGCAGCTCCAGGAGGTCATTAGAACCCCAGAAATTACATGAAACATTTTGTTCATATGCATGTTTTTCTGAGAGAGGTATTAGGAACTTTCCTTAAGTCCTTAAAGGGCCTGTTATTCCCCAAAGATCAAGAGCCACTAGCCTTAGTAAGTGTAAGAATGAAGGAAAAACCATCCCTCTTCGGGTCCCTAAAATTTACCCCCCAACTATGCATTGAGTTGGGAACCGTCTCGGCCTGGGGATACAGGCCTGACAGGTCGTTCCCTAAGGCTCTGTCTGCTCTCCCTATCATACCACATGAGGAAGGCAACTGTTGTCATGACCTCAAGTATGACCCTGTGACTCCATACTCTCCTGAATCCCTTGACCAGAGACCTTCCATCCACCCATTCAGCCGAGGGAGAAGTTTCCATACATCAGTTTTTGTAGAAAGCCCTGGAGGTACAAACCCTCTGAGACATGAGCAAGCTGGAGAAGGTTCCAGGAGGCTGGCTTGGGCATCTGGGAGTTGATGGTGTCCTGTCGTCCAGGTTGGAGACAAAAGCTGCCAGCTCTCCATCTAGGGGACAGGGAGGCCTGGAAGGAAGCTGAGCACTGAGGTAGCAGGGAGGCCAAGGGCGTGCAGGGCTCAGAGCCCAACAGAGAGACTGCCACAGAAATGTCCTTGGAGGGACGGAGAAGAGCAAGTCTGCCCCGGGCCAGGCACGCTTTGGAGGGTGTCACATTAGGACCTCGCCCAATCCTCCCCCGACACACAGGAGGTGGGAACCTGCTATAATCTCCGTGTTAAAGATGAAGCACCAGAGGCCAAGAGAGAACTCAGCCAAGGTCACCAACAATGACAGCTGGGACCCACGCCAGGCTGGCTCTGAGCCCATGGGCTAGGACTGAGACTGCACTTGTGCCCTAGGACATCAGCAGGACAGTCCTGGCTGGCCCTCTTGGGAGAGACTGCTTTGTCCAGAATACTGGTGTGATGGGGGAGCGGGTGGGGGACCGCTGGAGCGATGGGCAGGGGCTGGAGGGTGTGGGAGAAGGGAGCTGCTTGGCGGCCACAGGTCCCTGGGCTGGAAGGGCCAAGGAAGCCAGAATGTTCCACAAGAGTTGGAAAGAGGAGAAAGGGAAACGGGAATCCACGCCTCTCATCTTCTGTGAGGGGGAGGTGGTGGAGGAGAGAATGAGGAGTGCCGTGCGGAAGGGAAGGAGAGTTGCCTGGGCGGCACCAAGACACCAGGCGGGTCGGAGACTATGCACGTGGCAGGGTTCCGTGTCCCCAGCTGGACACAGGCGCACTGTCCAGTGTCCTCTCAAAGACCTGCTTGAGGCCCACATGGCCCCACTGGCAGGGAGTAAGGTCCCTTAGCCCCATGGCCTTCCTCCCATGAGGTGGCCGCTAACACTCAGGGCACTTACTGAATGTAAAGTCTTATTCTGGTCACACTCCACGAAGCGCTAGCAGCCTGCCCTGGGCATGTCCTCTCTGCCACCAAGTGTCCGTTCCCGTCTGGTTGCAGCACCCAGATTTGACCGGCAGGAGACCAGCCTCCCTTGCTCTCAGCTATGTGATATGGGTGGGATTGACCCTCCTCCTAACTCCAGGATGAGCCCTGATGAGCTTGAGCTAAAAACAAAACAAAACAAAACATCTCCTGACTGTAGTGAAAAAGTATTTCACTGTTAGTGCTCGCTTCGGCAGCACATATACTAAAAGTATTTCGCTGTCAGAACTGGAAGCAAAAGAGCTGTTTGCCAGTGTTTGTGTGTGCTTCTGAAAAGACCATTTCTCCTCTCCTGGATGATAGGGTGTACAGATGTATGTTTTGGCACGTTGCAGCCCTTTTGACATCATGAGATACCTTGGGTCCTGCTGGGGTGAGGACTCAACGAGGTCTGAGAGGAGCCTGTACCCATGGAAGGCAGACTGGAAAGATGGGGAAATCTGAGTCCTTGGAGACACTTGATAAGCTGCTGGATCATGCCTCTCCTGAAGCTAAAATGATCTCTCGTGGCTTTTTAGAATGTCGGAAGCATAGAATACTGCTGACGATTTGATAAGTGTTGACCTACAAGAATGGCAGTTTCTTTCAGTTCAACCTGAGAGTTGAAATTCATAAATCCCCTTGATTGTGTAAGTCAGTTTTAGGTTGTTTTTCATCACTTGCTACTCAAAAGACAGGTGGGGAACACAAGCTGGACCTTAGAACCATGCCCCAAGGAAGGGGAATCTCCCTCACTAAACCCCAGGTGCTGATGGCTCGAAACCGTCTTTGTGCTGCTCTTGCCAGGTTCCGGGCAGTACCAGAGATACAAGAGTTTGCTCCTGTGGCCAGCCCCCGGTGTGGCCAGCCCACGGGAGACAGGTGTGGTTGCCCTTGGCTTCATTGACCACCACGTCCATCGGCCCCAGCCTGGAAGAGTTACAATTCAGAGCAAATCCCAGCTCAGGTCAGCAAGAGGGAGCAGGTTAGCACTCAGGAGCCCCCTTCATGTGGGAACCATCAGTGTCGGGGGTCAGGGGACGGACACTTTTCTTTGGGGGGCACCCATCCTCGTCACGGATGTTCCCCCAACATTGGCATGGCCCCGAAAAACGGCCTTCCCCTAAATACTGAGAATGCATCGAGGGGCCCTCACGGCGCACAAATATTTTTTAACTCGGAGTAAATATTTGGGAACAGCCAGAAGGATTTGTGGGTGGTGGGATAAGTCAGATCCGTGCCAGTTTGCGGGCCACGGGCAGTGTTTCTGGGTTAGAATGTGTGCTCTGTAGACCGTTGAGCTTTCTGGCTAACGCTGATGTTGCGCTAATGAACTGCAGGCTCAACCAGGAGCCATCATTCATTAGCACCGACTCATCGTGTTTCATCAGGTAACTGGCATTGGCTCATGTGGGGAGAGAGAAATCATAAGTCATGCACCTGTGCAGGTTTAACTGAGCTCTGTTTATTAGTGAAACATGCCCCTCCTCTTGCCCCCTGATTTGTCACTTTCAAACCCTGTCCCCAGAGAGAAGGGGACAGGCTCCTTCCTGAGCCCAAATATATGCAGGGACAGCTCAATTGTTGGTATGGCCAGCGAGGTCTTCACTTCCACTGTCAGGGCTAAAGGTCAAGGAGCTATTAAAACCCATACACCTTCTTTCTGAGGGGTGTAAAATGAAGGATTGTATGAGATTTTAATAGCGAGAGTCAGATTCCAAGCGTCTCTTGGCATTTGCCTTTGTGTTGTGGGGATGTGTCCCCATCATTATGCAGGGCATGCTATTTGGGTGAGAAAAGTATTCTCATTGTAATTGCTTCCCCTTAGAGGCTAAAGGCGGACCTGGGGCCTTGCCCCTCGAGGCCCCAGCTGCCTTTAACTCTTGTGTGGGCAGGAGAAAAGAAAGAAAATATATTTAATATCTTCTATGTCTGTCTGCCTTTATTGGTTTTAAGTTTAGCCAAACAATTAAATGATGAACAAGATTTATATTCTCATTTTGCGTACGATACCATCGAATTATTATTATAATTTCACATGACATAAACCTCTCAGCTTTTACTTTCAGGAAATAATTGAGCTCTCTTTGGAGAAAGCATGCCAAGAAACCCTTCTGGAAACCCTTTCTAAGATCATGCAAGCTAAACTAGCAAACTGGAAACTAATTTCCTAACCAACCGGAGTCACTAGTATAATAAAACATACAGTGATAAAACATCTAATCGATAACAAAACCTGTGCTATAAACCAAGAGTTCAGAGGTAGGTTATTTGGGGGCAAATCCGAGGCAGACTCACCTTACAGTCAACTTTCCTGGAAAAGTCCAGGGACAGAGGATGAACAGGAAAGAAGCATCTCACGTTGTCCTGATTGATTTGGACACAAATAGTTAGTTGGAATTATTCTGTTGCATTGGTTTTCCCGGGTCATAGTTGGAGGTGGGTGTTTCTTACGGTACAACTTTTTTAAAGATTTATTTATTTATTTGAGAGAGAAAGTAGGGGAGGGGAGAGGGCGAGAGAAACTAAAGCAGATTCTGCACTGAGCTCGGAGCCCAACGCGGGGCTCGATCTCACGACCCTGAGATCAGGACCTGAGCTGAAACCAAGCCAAGAGTGGGACTCTCCAGCGACTGCGCCATCCAGGTGCCCCTGCTTATAACAACTTCTGCTTGACCTCTTCTTCATCATTTCTGCTCAAAACACGCCACATGGGCCTCCTGGGAATGCCAGGGATATTCCTGAGAAAGAATCAGGTTTTGATGAGGAGAGCCCATAGGGGGAGTTTCTGATAGACAATACATTTCTATTCTCTGTAATTAAAAACCGTAACTGTTGGGATGAGAAATGCCTCTCCTTATGGATTTTATATGTTACATACTAATAATCTGTCGTACTTTGTTAGATGGCCAATATTTAAACTCAAAAATCAATTTAAATAAATGTGTTCATGTGCCAGGGCTGCCTTCACAAACTACCAGAGGTGGGTGGGTTAAATAGGAATTTATTGTCTCACAGTTCTGGAGCCGGATGTCCAAGATCAAGGTGTCAGCAGGCCGGTTCCCCCTGGGGCTGGGAGGGGGAGGGTGCTTCAGGCCCCTCTCCCGGCTTCTGGTGGCTTTGCTGGCAATCCTTGGCCTCCCCTGGCTGTTGCTGTGTCACACTCATCTCTTTCTTCATCTTCACATGGTGTCCGCCTTCTGTGTCTCTGTCTGGACACCAGTCCTACTGGATGAGGGTCCACCCCACTCCAGTGTGACCTCCTCTTGACTAATTATATCTGCAATGACCCTGTTTCCAAACAAGTTCACATTCTGAGGTGCTGGGCTTTAGGACTTCAACGTATGAATCTGGGAGGAAAAATCCAACCCCTAACAGTGACTAAATCTCATATTGGAGCAGAATTTCAGGGAGATTGTGGCCTAGGACCCGTTGTTTAATTAATTAACTTTTAAAGCAGAAAAATACCGTGCCAGCAATTGGTGATCCCACTCCCAGGAGGGAAAGAAAATATTAACATTAAAGCACCACCAGATCCAGATCGACATTTCTATTCTGGAAAAATGGCATCGTGACACAAACCTGGTGCCCCGGTGCTGGCCGAGACATTATCTGTGGAGCTCCTTGGGCCCCCTCTGGGCCTAGCTGACCCCGCAAACCCAGGCGAGTGAGGGCAAGCGCGGCAGGAAGGAAACGCACATCAAACAGACCTCGCTGGGATGGAGTCCGCCGCCCCACGTGTGCTGCAAATCCAAATCCGAGAGCTGCTGGACTGGGTGGAGGTGAGCCTAGAACAAAGTCCCACACGGCTGCGTTAACAAATCTGTTCGTTCACCAGCTCTGCTTTCCTTTGAGGTTGAAAACCTGACCTGCTGGGCAGTGCCCATGCCAATGATTCAGCACATAGCTGGGAGCGGAGCTTTGCCAGAAGGTGCCGTGAGGCTGATGGGCAGAGGCAACCCTTCCTGGGGCACCCTCCCCCCTGTGCACGCGTGGGTGCGGGTCAAGGTCGCTGGGAGTCGAGGGAGTTCACTTTTCCAGTCTTTAACGGAGGAAAGGGCATTTGCCATGATGCGGTATTAATATATTTTTGCCTAAAGCTTTGTATTGAGTTTGTGACTGACAAACAACTAAAAATTATACCTCCTCACAGTTAGTGCTCCCCTCCCCGGTAGCATCACATTTCCCACCAGCAGTGGGGTAGAATTTCTATTAGCTTTAAAAAAAAAAAAACCTCATCAAAACTTCCTGTACACTGCAATATTAGGACCGTGTTGACTTTCAGGCATGAAGTTGAGTTAAAGAAAAGGTGGGACGGTGTAAGGTACCCAGGGATGACGTTGAACCTGGAACCCAGCAGGGTCAGAGCCATCTCCAGGGGCGATTGTCCGCCTAGTTCTCTGTCCTGATCTCTTTCTTCTAACGCTGCTTCCCCAGTGAGTTTGCTTTGTTTTTTCTTCCTTTACTTCTAGCTGGCCAATACGTTCTGTTATCTTCTAGTGCACATGCTGTGAGGAGCTAGCTTTCTGGCTCGGCAGAGTATTATCGCCACAGCCTTCGGCACCCCATGGACAGGTCCCCTGGGTTCGGGGCATCTCTGTGGCCCAGTCCGTGACCCAGTACTTCTCAGGGCGGATGGTACTTTGGGGGTAGTTCGGGAATGTGCGGAGACCTTTTTGTCTCCTCTCATAACTGTACCCACCAAGCATTTACAGATTGAAATAAATATTAATTATGAGTTGCTTTTGTTTTATTTTTCTTTCTATTAGACTTTGGTCATCATGATTATTCTTCCTGAAAGCACTTATGAGTTATATCATCTAGGAGTCGTCAGATGAAGATAGCCTTCCCAAATACCAGTTTTAAGTGGGTTGGTAGGGGCTCTGATAGGTCGAGAACCTGTAATGCCATGTCTCGTACATACGGATGTGAGTTACTTTCTTCTGAAGAACGATGCCATCTTTTCTCATGTTTCAGATGTTGACCCCTCACTTTTTAAAAACCTACAGAATTTGGGGGCAGGTGGCAATACCTACTGCTTCGTGAGCAATGCCCCATCGTCGAACCTCGCCCCCTCTGCCCCCGTAGCAGCTGAGCTCCCTCACCTACGGAGGAGGCTGAAACCCGGCCACCCACCATGCTCGGTACCGCACGAAGGCTGCTCTCAGCAGTGCGTGCTGGAGCCTGTGGGCCCGTGAGTCTCTGAGTCTCACAGTTCTGGTCTGGGGTCTTGGCCCTGCTTCTTGTACTCGTTTTCCCCTCTGATACCAGCATTTTATGCTCCAGCCTGGCTCATAGGAGGGCCTGCATTTATTCTGGACACACAACTGAAGGTTGATGTGCTGTTTTCTAGGTTAGTGGCATCACATACAGCCTCAAGATATTGGTGGCCTGTAGAATTTCCTCTGTCAGTTTGGATAAGGCAGACAGATTATTTTAAGTTGAGGGGAGGTTGGGGCACCTGGGTGGCTCAGTCAGTTGAGTGTTCAACTCTTAATTTCGGTTCAGGTCATGATCTCAGGGTTGTGAGATCGAGTCTCGTGTCGGGCTCCACGCTCCGGAGTGGGATCCTCTCTCTCGCTCTCCTGCACCCCTACCATGCTCTCTCTCTCTCTCTCTAAAATAAATAAAATAAATCTTTAAGTTGAGGGGAGGTTGGTAGTCTTGTACTTTATTTGGAGCTACATATATGTATGCTTAAGTTATACTGAACTCATATGTGGAAGAAGAATGTCAAGGATTGAATTACATCTCCCCCAAAAGACACATAGAAGTCCAAATCCCGGGCGCCTGGGTGGCTCAGTTGGTGAAGCGACTGCCTTCGGCTCAGGTCATGATCCTGGAGTCCCGGGATCGAGTCCCGCATCGGGCTCCCTGCTCAGCGGGGAGTCTGCTTCTCCCTCTGACCCTCTTCCCTCTCGTGCTCTCTCTCTCTCATTCTGTCTCTCAAATAAATAAATAAAATCTTAAAAAAAAAGAAGAAGAAGTCCAAATCCCTGGTCGCTGAGGATGGGATTGTTCAGAAATAGGGCTGATGTAATTAGTTATGATGAGGTCAAGTGGAGAGGGGTGGACCCCTGATTCGGTCAGTCCTCATGAACAGATGGCTGTGTGAGGACAGGGATACACATGGAGACAGCCATGCTGAAGGGCGAGACATGAGTAATCCAGCTAGGAGCCAAGGAACGGCAGGGACTGCCCACAGCTACCAGAAGCTGGAAGAGGCAGGAAGGCTCCCCACTCCCGCAGGTTTCGGAGGGAGCACAGCCCTGTCCACACCTGTATTTTGCACTTCTGGCCTCCAGCACTATGAGAGAATACATTTCTGTTGTCTGAAACCACCTGGTTTGTGCTCTCTTGTTATGGCAGCCCCAGGAAACGAATCCAGGAAGAAGGAGGGATGTGTCCCATTCGAGACAGCGGGTCAGGGAGGATCTGAGTGGCCAGCATTTTCCTGCATGACAACGAGTCATGCATCTCTCTGTACCCCCTGGATCTTGGCCTCCTAACACACCCAGATATTTAAACAAACAAAAGAAGATCAAGGTAATGGTGTCAACTAAGTAAAAATAAACATAGACAAGCGATTTTGAGGAGTGTTGTGTCGGGAAGGCTGTAAGATGAACTGACGTGTTTTCGGTATTTGTACGATGCTCACGGGGTGCCTTCTGGTGATAGGAACCACCGCAGAGAGCACGGTTCGTCGGACACTAATGGCGGCACACGTAGAAGCCTTGGGGAGATTTGGCCACCTCCTTCCGCAACTCTGCAAGAGAGGACTGCTTTTCCTGTGATCCCTATGCCCCAGCTTGTGGGTGCGGGCAGCTTCTGGCTGACCTGTGTCATAATTCCTAGAGGGGTTCCCTTAGCAAGCAATGCAGTCGGCCTTGACTCTTTCTGTCTCTTCGAACTGTTGTCACCCTCTCAGTGGCACCCGGGCAGGAGCCCTTTCTCTCTTATCACCTCATCATCTACCATGTCTGCCTCTCCCTGGGTCCCTGGATCATTTCTCCTCATATATTAAGGGCTGACTTGACACTCAGCCACATCCAGGACGTGGGAAATTCTATCAGAACTCAGTGTCTTCAACCAGTAAGTGGCATTAAAAGGGGAGGAGGTCGCATGGGTTAAACTTCTCTTAAGAGCTAGATCCATCAGGTAAAGTGTGTCGGCCTTGTTTGTTTAGATCCTAATTTAAACAAAGTGTAAAGAGACATTTTGGAGATAATTGGAGAGAATGGACTGAGTACTACTAGGTGATACTGGTGAATCAGGTTATTCCTTTAAGTTTTGCTGCAGATGATAATGGTATTGTCCTCAACTGTGAGAGACTTGTGTTCAAGTTTGTTTACAATTTGCTTTAGTATTTTCTTGCCAAAAAGTAGGGGGGAGCATGGGGTAGGGCGATGAAAAAAGAATAGTGGGTGAGGCCACATGGGGCTCTTCCTGTTTGTGCATGTTGTAAATTTTTCATAATACGATGTTTAAAGAAGAAAAAGTAAATGGGTTGTGAGCTCTTTGGTGCCAGTGCTGTTCCAGATTCGCAAATAGGGCACCACTGAATTCATTTATTATTTATTTATTTTTTAAAGGTGTATTTATTTATTGAGGGAGAGAGGGGGCCCGAGGGGTGGGGCAGAGGAAGAAAGAGACTCCTCAAGCAGACTGTCCACAGAGCCTGGAGCCCGACGCGGGGCTTGATCCCAGGACCCTGCGATCACAACCTGAACTGAAATCAGGAGTCGGCCGCTTAACCAGCTGAGCCACCCAGGCGCCCTGTCATTGAATTCATTTCGTCACCGTGATGACAAAAGACGAATTCAGGTCGTGGCCCCATGGTTTCCATGAGCATCCCAGCAAGGTCACTGCTCCATTGTCTAGTTAAAACAACCTGGCAGCTTTCTGTCCAAAACCACAAGGAAGATGAACATCCAGGTGACCAGTGGCAGAGAGCAGATCGTGGGACCCCTGTCCCGCCCAAGCAGGTGGCTTCTTTGGTGAGGCAGCACCCAGCAGTACCATTTTGCATGTGTGAGCCCAGTCCTCTGTCAGAGTTGCTGTGTTGTTTTCCTTCTCTTAGCCTGAGCTCTAGCTCTCTTTGTTCCAGAGAGTGAACATGGGGAGACTCTTGTTTCATCTTGCTGGTTCAGATAACAACCGGCTCTTGGAAAGGACACCTCTGTGACAGAAGTTAGCATACTTTGTCCAGACCTTTGTCAAGCACTGCCCCCACAGAAAGGAGCCAGGTCTCCTTGGGGAAATGGCTGATTTCAGGGCCAGGACATGTGGGTCCGTGAGTATGGAGTGCCTTATGCCACAAAATACAGAGTGACTTTAAAAAAAAGATGGGGCTTGTCGGAAGGACGCAGGGGCCAACTCGGCAGGGCTCCCATTGGCCAAAGCTAGCCGGACCTGAGCAGGAACACAAGCAAGTAGAGTAATGACTTACAAACCATTGGAAAAAACAGGAGTCAGTGAGTCCATAATGATAATTAAAGGGTAAATAAATGGGAGAGCAAGGAGGCCTTTCGTGGGACACGGTGCTCAGCAATGTCTTGGATGACTGAACAAATTAGTGCCTTTCTATCATGAAGGTGTCCTTCCCAAGGCTTGGTTTTTATCTGAACCAGCATTATAAAAACGCCTCTGCCAGGGGGTGACTGTGACACAGGGAGGGAGCGCCAGAGGTGGACGATCTGCAGTCCTCAACGTGAACACCGGTTCTGGCCAGAACCACCACGGATGCCGAGTCTAAGTGGGATATTTTGTGAGGGTCAACGTATGTGCTGGCCGTCGTGTGTCTCCTCTTAGACTGATTAGTCGTCACAAGGGAAGCCATACATAGTAACTCCTCAGTGGAGAAACTGGTGATGCCTGATGGGGTGCTCATTTGCAGTACTAGTGAGGGGCCAATGGAGTGCACGCCTCCAGGCAGGATGCCCTGATTGGGACATGGCATCGTGTACGTGCTTCACTGGCCAGGAAGGCATCCAACCCTAAATGAGGACAGTGCCACTGGAAGGGAGAGGAGACTATTCTTCAGAAATATAAGGTCCTGGGCGCCTGGGTGGCTCAGTTGGTTAAGCGACTGCCTTCGGCTCAGGTCATGATCCTGGAGTCCCTGGATCGAGTCCTGCATTGGGCTCCCTGCTCAGCGGAGAGTCTGCTTCTCCCTCTGACCCTCCCCCCTCTCATGTGCTCTCTCTCTCTCTCTCTCTCTCTCATTCTCTCTGTCTCAAAAAAAAAATCTTAAAAAAAAAAAAGAAATATAAGGTCCTAAGAGATAATGACAAGCCATAGGAATATTCCAGAATGAGCATGACTACAGACGTGACAAAGGGATGCAGTGCCAGATGCAGGGCGAAGTGCTGAGCTGGAGGAGAAAATGCTGTACGGAGTATCGGTGGGCCAGTTGGCAGAATTAGAATATAGATGGTACCCTCGCTGGGTATTGTGATGTTTGTGAAAGGGACTGGGGTGGGGCCGCCATGGCTGCCCTGTGTCCTGAGAGCCCCAGGCAGTGTGGGGCGAAGGGGGTGCTGGAGCGTGTTCACTGCAGCTGCTGCATGTTTCTAGGAGCCACCGCTCGGGAACCAGGACACTACTGCTCACGATGCTCATTGCTCTCCACCCTTCCTCCTGTCTCTCTTCTTTCTCGCCCAAGCACAGGCCAGGCCTTCTCTTCTTCTAAGCGATTCCCTAAAGTGCCAGAAGGTGCAAACAACTCATTCTTCCTTTGTAGGTGAGCTGACAGTTGGTGATCTAACAGGTATTATTTTAGCAAGTAGTTGGTGAATAGCTTCCTTTGTTTTTTTAAGAGTGAGCCTCTTATGAGGAGAGAGGGGAACCCTCCTGCACTGCTGGTGGGAATGCAAGCTGGTGCAGCCACTCTGGAAAACCATATGGAGGTTCCTCAAAAAGTTAAAAATAGAGCTACTCTGTGATCCAGCAATTGCACTACTGGGTATTTATCCAAAGGATACAAACATGGTGATTCGAAGGGGCACATGCCCCCCCAATGTTTATAGCAGCAATGTCCACAATAGCCACACTATGGAAAGAACCCAGATGTCCATTAACAGATGAATGGATAAAGAAGATGTAATACACACACACACAATGGAATATAACTCAATTATCAAAGAGAATGAAATCTTACCATTTGCCACGACGTGGATGGAACTAGAGGGTATGATGCTAAGTGAAATAAGTCAATCAGAGAAAGACAATTATCATATGATCTCACTCATATGTGGAATTTAAGAAACAAAACAGAGGACCACAGGAGAAGGGAGAGAAAAATAAAACAAGATGAAACCAGAGAGGGAGACAAACCATAAGAGATTCTTAATCACAGGAAACAAACAGGGTTGCTGGAGGGGAGAGGGGTGGGGGGAAGAGGTAACTGGGGGATGGGCGTTCAGGAGGGCACACGATGGATGGAATGAGCACTGGGTGTTATGTGCAACTGATGAATTGCTGAACTCTACCTCTGAAACTAAGAGAAAGAAAGAAAGAGAAAGAGAAAGAGAGGAAGGAGGAAGGAAGGAAAAAGAAAGAGAAAGAAAGAAAGAAAGAAAGAAAGAAAGAAAGAAAGAAAGAAAGAAAGAAAGAAAGAAAGAAAGAAAGAAAAAAAAAAAGAAAGAAAGAAAAAAGAAAAAGAAAGAAAGAAAAAAAAAAAAAAGAAAGAAAGAAAGAAAGAAGAAAGAAAGAAAAAGAAAGAAAGAAAGAAAGAAAGAAAGAAAGAAAGAAAGAAAGAAAGAAAGAAAGAAAAAAGAAAGAAAGAAAGAAAGAAAAAGAAAGAAAGGAAAAGAAAGAAAGAAAGAAAGAAAGAAAGAAAGAAAGAAAAAAAAAGAAAGAAAGAAAAGAAAGAAAGAAGAAAAAAAAAAAAAAAAAAGAAAGCCCTAATAAAAAAAAAAAGAGTGAGCCTCTTCTGGTGTCTTGGGTTCTCAATATATTCATCTCTGAAGTGGCATTTCTGATAAAGAAGTATATACAGCTGCAATGCATGGTTTTCATTAATAAACATATGGTGTTTCAAAACCATTGTCATTACTGGACCCTGATACACGACACCCCACCTTGGTGCTCCTTTGGGTTCTAGAGAATAACCCAGCGCTGCCGCGGATTTTCGCCTGTCAGGAGGGCTCGGTGGTACCTGAGCTCAGGTAGGTGCGCCAGGGGTCCCAAGCCTCGCTCTCTGGGGCAGTTCCATCGGAGCCATTGGCTTCCCGTGTCTCTCTGCGGGAAGCGTTCCCAGCCTCTGCCTGGGTTCAGGCTGGCCGGCTAGTGGGCAGGTATGCTGTAATGTCCCAGGAGTGATTCAATCAGTGGGTGCAGCAGTGGGTGGGTGGGTATCTGGCTTCCTCTCCTTTCCGGAGGCAATGCTAAGACTGCCCCTCTGCCCTGCGGAGTCCCTGCTGGGGCGCAGCCCCAGTTGCCTGTGACTGTATCCCTCCCACAACCTTCCTTGTGTCTCCTCCCCGCCCCGTGTCACCTCCCCGCTCGGGATCACCTCTCCCATAAACAATTTGTGCTTGTAGGCTTGTCCCAGGTTGACTTTCAGGACACCTGTCTGAGACATACAGACTTCTCATCTTTATGGCTATAGGAATTGGCTATTTCCAGAAAATGTGATGGTTGGTCATTGCCTTTTACCCATTCGTGCACTCATTTATTGTGCAAATATTTATTGAGTCCTACTGTGTGCTAGAACCATTGCTAGAGATAGAGTTGCCGGCACCTAGTGGGTGGATGGCAATTGCCTAGAGGAAGCAACAGGGGAGGGCATGTGCTATGACAGAGGTGGGGAGAGCCCAGAATGACAGGCAGACAAAATATAAGGTAAATGTGCTTGAAAGGTAGCATTAGAAATACGAGCTTCCTTTCCAAATGAGCATTGGAGGTGTGCAAAATCTGGCTTTCCCACAAACAAAATTTTCATTTGCAGTACAGTCTGTTGCAATTTTAATTGATATTTCAAGCCGTGTTGCAATGCAGGTCAGATTAATACAATCGTGGCAGGACTGACTGACCTGACCATTTTGGAAGGCAGCATGCCGTTGCCCAATCTCTGCCCCACGAATGAGAGTGCACCCCTTGGGGTTCACGGCCGCCTCCGGTTCAGACAGGAGGAGCACTGAGTTGGGAGTTGGGAGAAGTGGGTCTTAAATTTGCGTGTTGCCTTTAACAGACTGTGACCTTGGGCTACAAGTCCTGCAGCTTCTTTGAGTCCAGATTCCTTGTAAATTATAAACTATGAAATTGTGAAATAATGGGCCAGGGATGAGCAGCATTTTGTTGTGCAGAAGCTAGTTTAGGAAGCACATGGTTGACGGATTCTCTTTTAACCAAGGACAGCAGTGATAACTATAAAATCCGGAGTTGCAGTCCTGTGTCTGCCTTTGTGTGCAGCATTTGTGAGTCCTTTCTCCTGAAATTACATAGTGTGTTGCCCTCGGTGGCCTCGAAGATCTTTTGCGGCTTTAGAGGCTTGGCTATTACTGTTCTAGCCTCAGGTAATAGCTAGGGTTTAGTTTGACATCTTTTGAGATACTTGATAGGTCTTGAAAATGATATGAACAGGGTTACAAAAGAGATTTCTTTTTTAAGATTTTATTTGAGAGAAAGAGAGGGAGATGGAGAGAGAGAAACACAAGCAGGGGGAGGGGGCAGAGGCAAAGGGAGAAGCAGGCTCCCCGCTGAGCAGCCCCCCCTCAACGTGGGACTCCATCCTAGGACCCTGAGCCTGAGCCGAAGGCAGACGCTTAACTGACTGAGCCACCCACGTGCCCCAAAAGAGGGGTTTTAAACCTGTGACCTGTGTGTACCTTTGTGTAGTTCTGAATATGCCTGTGAACTTGGAGATGTCTCAGGTGGGTGTGAGGGTGAATGGGTGATTCTCCTGGCCCCTGTTCCAACTACACAAAGAAGTGATACTTGTCTCCATTATGTGTTACAGGGATCCACTGTGCCCACAACATCACATTGGGAGTGATGAACTCCTTACCAGATGGAAATACTTGCTTGTTTGACTTTTCCTACATCATACTTTCTTTCCTCTGGTTGTTTATTTACACTCAGTCCTGTTTATAAGTCACAAGAGTTCATTCGAAAGCATCACTCCAAGTCCCGAGGACCCATGCACACCAGAGTTCACCTTTATTTTTTTTCAAGATTGATTGATTTATTTTGAGAGAGAGCGCAAGCGGGAGGGGCAGAGGGAGAAGGAGAGAATCCCGAGCAGACTCCCCACTGAGCACAGAGCCCAACGCGGGGCTCTATCGCACCACCTAAGGATCACGACCTGAACTGAAACTAAAAGTCGGGCGTTTAACCGATTGCACCCCCCAGGCGCCCCGAGAGCTCACCATTTGGAGCACAACCTGCTTTAGGAACCTGGATTCTAGTCATTCCAAGTCTGCCAATCAGGGTGCTGGTCCCCGGCAGTTATACACTCGAATCCATCCCTCCCCTGCCCCCTGCCCCCTGCCCCCTGCCCTGCCCACGCCCTGTTTCACAAGAGTACCCATGCTGCGCTGGCTTCCCTGGCTCCTGAGGCACCGCCCCTGGGGGGAGCTCCGTTAGCAGGGGCACCGGGCAGGAGGCAGCAGAGGGGCGCAGCATGTGGCCTCCGTTCTCCCTCACGTAGTATTGCAGGGCCTCTGACTCTGCTGACGAGGCCTTCCATGATCCCAGTTAGGCCCGTAACCCCACCGCCCTTCCCTGGGTCCATCTGTCCTTCCCTCTGCTGGCTGGCATGCTCCGCCTTGCCTCCCTGACCCCTGCGTGGCTTCTTGGTTCTTCTATCAACAGCTTAGCAAATCCACCAGCACTGATTTTGATCTCAGACACTTGGCATGGTTTCTGTTCTCCTGATGGGACCCTGACTGATGCTGGGTGGGGGGATGATGGCTTCGTTCTGCACTGGAAGAAACAAAGGCAGAGATCACACAGCTAATTAAGTTGCAAGGAAAGTTAATCCCAGGGCTTCAGACCTCAGTGGCAGAGATATCCTGTAGACCGGACCGCTTCCAGCAGGATTGAAAGCTGGACAGGAACCATTCGATGTCACATTGTTCCGTAATATTAGAGCTCCAAATGTATTGGTTTAGACAAATAGAATGATCTTTTTAAAAGTCAGAGAGAGAAGAACAGAAAGTGCGTTGTTTTAGTTCCGTATTTGATACATATTCCTTATTATCAGCAAAAGCTAGCTTCGAATGTGTATTTCTGAAAAGGTTACAGGGCAAGATGAAATGCAGATGGGCTGTGAGATATACTTCCTGAGGTAGAAACGTAGCTTTTGAGCATTTCCTCTAATCCCATCCTCCATTCCAGGGGTAAGGCCGTGGTTGCCGCCCCCCAGCCCCACCCTGGCACCTTCCTGTCCAGGGCTGAGCTGCCCTGCATCTGGGGGCCAGTAGTTTTGAAAATTATCATTTCTTCACTGACTAGGATTTTCAGCAAAACCACTAACAAGAAGCAAGATGCTCCTTTTACTTTTTTAATTCTTTTTATCACTATCTGGTTAGGATACTGGACACCAGGCTAGCTGGCTGGCTTAGTCGGTCAAGCAGACGACTCCTGATTGTAAGGTCGTGAATTCGAGCCCCACATGGGATATAGAAATGCCTTAAATAAAAAAATTTAAAAAAACAAAAGAAAAAGATACTAAAAATCAGGTTAATGGCCAAAAAGTATTTGTAAGTTAAGTATTAACAACTGCATCAGCTCTATGTAAAGAGAAAAGAGCTCTACTAAAAGGTTCAGAGCAAGAGATCAAGAGTAGGTCCAGAAGAAAAGAGGGGGTTTCCTTTTGGTGTGTGTGTCTATGTGTTTGTGTATTTTAAATACAGTTTGTGGAAGTAGCAAAAAGACCTGGTTCTTGTTAAATTCTGCTGACAGCCAAGTTGATTTTATGCCCTGTGTCTGTCACGTTTGCAGCCTTCTGAATCGGCAATGAAATAGTTTCTGTGTACAGGGATAAGATTACAGAAGCATTCAGTGTGTCCCGAAATTCAGGTCTTGGACGTTCATTCCACTGTTTCTTAGAAACCTTTTATTTTATAAGGCAGTATTTCAAATTTGTTTTCAGCATCCAAGAAGCTTTGAAGTTGGGGTAATGTACATTTCGACCACTTAGGGGACAAGGTTGAAGTTAGATAAACTATTAATAAATCTTAGCATGAAAAGATCTGAATGTAAAAGAAAACAGGAATTCAGTGTAGCAGCAGGACATTTAGGGCAGGAGGGGGAGAAGAAGGTGGGGTTTTTAAAAATTGATCTCTGTTGTTTTACATTATGATTTTGAAAGAGGCTCAGGGCTACTTAGGGATCTCTCTACCGGCTAAACTGGGGCCCAGCCCAGTAACCTTTCTAGAAGAAGTCTTCACCCCTCACAGAGGCACACGGCAGGACCACGTGAATGGCCCCGTCTCGGGAGGAGTACCACCAGGGAAGAATGCCTAGAATGACTTCTCAAATCACTCTCTGGGGTCCAGGAGAGGGAGGGAGTGGCTCTGCTTCCATCCTCCAGGCCCCAGGAGAGCGTCTGGTGGGGATCGCTGGAGGCCCTCTGATCCAGGCAGCCTGTGGATGGGCCACTGTAGCCCTTGCCATTGGGTGGTCCTGCCTGGCTCCATGTTGCCTCCAGAGTCCCTGGTCTGAATTCACCCCTGCAGGGGGCTCTGCCCCACATCACCCCTGGGAGGAAGGAAGTCCATGGGGTTCCCAGGGCTGTACGATGTTAGTGAAGGCAGTGCTGGGAGGGGTCCCTAGTGGTTCTGTGGGACAACCCCAGTGTCTTACAGCTGCCTTCTGCTAAGGCCTCTGATTCTGACTTCTGGTTCATCCTCTTTCCATTGCATTTTTATGGAGCTTAGAAAGGGAGCATAGTGGTATAGGGCTGTGGCCAGAGGTCCACGGAGGGGCCTCCACAGGGGCTCTGATTGGGTGATGGAGCAAGTTAGGCGTTGGCATCCGGTTCTTTCCTCACCTGGACTGGCACCAAGTCTGCTCTTGGATCCATACTGCCTGAGCTCGGCGGCCGGCTCAGCCCCTCGCCAATGGGCGAACTTATGCCATTTGTACAAACCCTTCATGTCTTTATTTCTTCTTTCATGTAAGAAAGTCACGGCACTTACATTGTAAGGTCATTATGAGAAATCAGCGAGTTTGTGAAAAGTGTTTGGAGCATTTCATGGTATTTAGCAAGTGTTCAATAAATGCTAGCTCTTCTCAGGAATTTGATAGTAAGGTAATGTTTGTCCAGGCACATGTGCTGTGCTGGAATTTTAACATACTCACACTGGTAAAGCCTGCTTAGTGAGCCACAGTTTCGGGAATCCTCCCTGGAGGTATCCAAGCCCCGTATCTGCAACTGTGCATGCCTTGTGTTGTTGTTAAACAGCTTTATTGAGATAGAGTTCACATACCCATACATGCTCTATTTTGAGAGTGGAAAATATTCTAAATCTGGAATTCTGACCAGGACTGAAATAATATGACCATTATTGGATATACAAATCTAAAAATAGGATTTCTTTTATACATTATTTCCCACAACTAGAACTGTGTCTGGTTATCTTGACACAGAATTGCATTTTCCAAAAGTAATATGATTTACATAGCTCAAATTAAACATTTTGTAATAATTCTGTTACTTTGGCTTAAGTCTCTCTATGCAGATCTTGAATTCTGAACGTATGCAGCATAATACAATTATATCACCTTACTGATGAATGTTTACAAGGAACTAAGTAAAATAGGTGGGAAACATCCAGCATTTTTATTATCAAATGTGGGTGTTCATTTTCGTAAGCTGCTTTGGCTTCTAGCACTGGCTTGAATTGAGCAGGCGTGAGCAGGAACAATTCCAGGGGCCCCTGTTTACTGAATCAAGCAGATGGGCCTCATCTTTTCCAGACTTCTACATTTCCGCTGTTGGAATGACATGGTATTCTCATTTGATTATGTGTCATGGGCTTAGAAATAATATTTCCACATCACGCAAATAGTATGGTTTTTCTGGTAGAATGCCATCACTCGTTCTTCCATACTGATTTATTTTTGGTTGACAACACTCAAGAACTTCAAACATTTGCTCTTTGGAAGAGAAAAATTAAATGTCTCGCAACTTGACTATATGCAGTAGAATTTTCTAGAAGGGATTCCTGAGTGCTCAGTCATAGTCAATGAAAGACGAAATTCCTACTAATTTCATGTCTCTGAGAGAAAGTGGGTTGCTCACTCCCAGGCCACGTAAGTATGTCAGCTTTTCATCTCTAAGAAGTTCAACAAATGCCCTTAAAACCTGAGGACCATGACCAATTGCTTCTTATTAAGTTTTGACTAAAAAAATAACGTATCAATGAGATCAAAGTCTTACCTCATTGCACCTCATATGGAGTTTCTTATACATGAATAATTCACATTAAACAACTTGACAATATTTTAAATCTTATTTAAAACTCTCATTTCTTTAACTTTTATTCCAAAAGGCTTAATTTTTCTTGTCCTGCTATTTTTGGTTTTTAAATATTCTATTTATTTATTTGAGAGAGAGACAGGGATAGTGAGAGAGAGCACTAGCGGGGAGGGGAGGGAGAAGCAGGCTCCCCACTGAGCAGGGAGCCCGATGCGGGGCTCGATCCCAGGACCCCGGGATCACGACCTGAGCCAAAGGCAGACGCTTAACGACTGAGCCACCCAGGTGCCCCTGTCCCGCTATTTTTACTAGAACCCTCTAATTATTCAAAATGATTGAGGCATGGGATTTTTGATTAACTATTAACTAATTTAATTAGAACTGAGACTGTCCCAAACTGTCAAACATATTTCAAATGCTGCTTGAATTGATAACAACTATTATTATTATAAGCTTAATATTGTAGAAAACTGACAGTAAACAATATTTCCCATAATTGGATTTCTAAAATGAAAATAAATCAGAGTAATACATGTTTAACATCAGAAAGTTAATAGACCATAATGAATCTTGGATATTCTAGAGCGTGGTGGGTGCTATACTGTGTGTCTCCTTGTATCTGTGGGGATGGTAGGTGTTAATTATCTCAGTTATTCTGATGACAAGACTGAGGTTCTAAGAAGGCTCTCGAGGAAGCACCAGGTCCTTTTGATCACTGGGTCCTCAACCCTTGTCACAACACCTGGAGTAGCCAGGCGTGCCGTCAGTAACTGTTGAGGGAAAGGTGTTTCTGCATAGCTGGTCTCAAGCTAGAGTACTCTCCATTAAATGGCAAGGAAGACTGAGTTATGTTTGTTCTGACCCCAGGATGTTGTCTTAAAAACACACAAACCTCCCAAATCAGCTCACTTCTCATCTGGATACTGAATAAACACCGAGTTTCTCATACTCTGGTGCTGAAGTGAAATTGGGAGAACATGATCCTATTTTGGTTATAACGTGATAGATAAGACTCAAAGCTGTGTCAGGTAGACTTGGTGTTAAGATTCCTTGACCTTTTTATCCTTATCCAGGGTCTAAAGTTTTAGGACTTAAAGCCTATGGCTTCTCTAATTGGCTCCTGGGAGCCGATTACCGCTTGGGGCAGTGCCTCTCACGGCAGGCTCCTGGCTCCTGGCTCCCGGTGTGATGGACGTCTGTGTGTTGCTTGGTGAGAACCATCTCCGCTCCTCTTTGCCCCCCACCCACTAGCTTGCCACTCATGTAGGGGATGGCTCCCCCTCCCCTGGGCAATCCTGACTCCAGCCACATGGCTCTAGGGAATCACTGGCCTTCTACTAAGACCACAGCTGGTGGTCTGGGGGTGGTTTTCTCCAGGGACTTTCTGTGCAGAGCTGAGGACGAGCCCTCCCCTGAGCATGGAGGCTTGGGCTGAGAGGCCAGGGCTTTGCAGCTGTTTCTGAGAAGGGAAGGGAACCAGCTGCCCTGAGAGAGAACAGAGAGGAGCTTGCTGGAGGTGTCGAGGCCTGTCTCTGCAAATCCTTGAGCCCCACATGCATCTGTGGCCTTCCTAACATTTGGATTCCAGGGGCTGTTAAATTTGTTTTTGTTTGTTTCTTTGTTTGTTAATGTCCAAACTTGCTTGCACTGATTTCTGACGCTGGATGCTCCATAAAAGGTCTGACCCACACAAGATTAATGTCTCAGGCACAAGGTCAGTTTATTCCTAAATAGCATCCTGACGTAGCCGCTAGAAGGTGAGTAGGTGCCGTTAGAAGGGACGCAGGTGCCGGGGGATGGGAACAGCCAGGATTCTATGGCATGTCCTCTGGGAACCGTGGTTCTCATGCCCGTAGGATGCGGACCACGGAGCCTCACCTTCCAGTTCTCCTTCCTCTGGGTTCCATGCGGCTCACCATCCCCCTGCCCCGACACATTCCCTAGTGTAACAACATCCTTCTTCATGTAGATGAAGAACATTTTAAAAACATTTTTTTCTCAAATTCAGCTTTATCGAGTCAATCTCCATCTGGCTTATCCCACCCAGCAGAATAATCTCGATGTCCATCTATGTTATTGCCAACACAATATATGAAAAGATGCTCAACATCACTTATCATCAGGGAAATGCAAATCAGAACCACCGTGAGTTGTCACCTCACGCCTGTCACAATGGACAAACTCAAAAACACAAGAAACAACAAGTGTTGGCAAAGATGTGGAGAAGAGAAGGTTTATGCGCTAGTGGAGGGAATGCAAATTGGTGCAGCCACTGTGGGAAACAGTATGGAGTTTACTCAAAAAATTAAAAATTAGAAATGCGCTATGATCCAGCAATCCCACTTCTGGCATATACTCAAAGGAAATGAAATCAGGATATGGAAGGGTTATCTACACCCCCATTTTCATGCAGCATTATTCACAATGGCCAAGACATGGAAACAGCCTAATGTCCATCAGCAGATGAGTGGACAAGGAAAATGTGATATATATAGTGGAATATTATTCAGCCACGAGAAAGAAGGAAATCCTGCCGTTGGCGAAAACATTAACTTTTATATTCATCAACTATTCAATTACATTTTAAGATACGCTGTTTGCTGAAGATACATAAGGAGTTTAAACTTCGCTTTCTTGAATAGTTAGTTCACTTTTAGAAATATGCTCAGAATGTACTTGATCCTTTTCCTGGTTCACGCTAGCATTCTTTTCAGACTGATATTTGATTAAACCATTTCAAAGCTTGGAGGGACCTGAGGCTCCTGGCTGGCTCAGTCAGAAAAGTATGCAACTCTTGATCTCAGGGTTGTGAGTTCAAGCCCCACATTGGGTATAGAGCCTACTTTAAAAAACAACAACAACATATCTATCTATCTATCTATCTATCAGTTTTTCAAAGCTTAGAGGGATATAAACTCCAACCTATTTGGGTGTATTCTTTATTTTTTAAATAAAAGCTCAATATAAGAACTCTTCCCTCAGCAATGCATGGAATCCATAAAGCAAAGGCACCCTATTCAGGAATGTGTCTGTTGCCTGAATTTCAATGACTGAATCATGTGCCAACTCTCATGACTCTTGTTCAGGAGAGAAACTCTTTTTGGGAGCCTTTCACCATTATAAGTGATTTAATTGTTCAGTGATAACAGACTACAATTATTTCCTGATACATTAATTGCTTTCACTAGTACCTTCTATATTTGGGTATGTTTGCATTTTAATATAACTTGGACACTTTTCTCTCAGAACTCGGGGGTCGATGCAGATGGCTCTTGAGCATTCTGTGATCGTATGCCTGACATTCGTGCCATAATATTGATTTCAAGGAAAACCTACACACTGAGCTCTTGAAGCAAAGCTTGCAATGGGGAGCTCTCCCTGCACCCCACATTTGCCCAGCCGCCCCAGCCGTGGCGGTCAGCTCTTCTCCGGGTTCTGCCTCCCACATCTTCCAGTCCCTCTTTTTGAACAGGGCGGCTTCCCTTCCTGGCACACAGGTTACGTGGCTCCCATGCCGGGCTCTCCTGCGCCTTTGGCTCCCCCTAGTGTTGACTGTTCAGAGAGGCCTTAGTTGTGACTTTACTCAATGCGCGGGGCACCATGGGAGGTGCTTTATGCCCACCAGCACGCGCAGCCGGCCCATTTAGGGGTGGCGTGGGGGACGCACAGTGGCCAGGCGCACATGGCTCAGCATCACGGCGGCCCACTCTCACTTTCTCGGCCCTGATTGCCCGGTGGGTTCCTTCCACGGCTGCTAAAGCCCCCAAGCGTGGCTTTGCTGCTGGGACCATAACCGTGTGGCTCTTGTGGGGACTTGCTGGAGAGGTCAAGGCCTGCCCCAGTCCCACGGCTGTGAGTGTGCACGGAGACTGTGGGTGGCCCGCCACCGTGGCCCCGCCGGGCCAGAGCTCCTGCTCTTGGCCGTCATGACTGGGATGGCGCCGCATCCGCTTCCTGGGGCTGCTGGGACGCGGAATCTCAGACTGGGTGGCTCAAACCCCAGGAATCTCTTCTCTCCCAGTCCGGGAGGCCAGAACTGTCAGAGAACGGTGTCAGCAGGGCCGGTTCCTTCCCAGGCTCTGTCCCAGGACTCTCTCCAGCCTCAGGCTTTGCTGACAGTCTGCGGTTCCTCGGTTCCAGCATCACCCTGATCTCGACCTTTCATGTTCACATCAGTTCTCCCTGTGCTTGTGTTTGTGTCCAAATGTCTCCTTTTTATAAGGACAGTCATATTGAATTCCGGGCCTCCCCACTCCAGTATGACCTCATCTTAGTTCATTACGTCTGCAACAACCTGGTTTCTAAATACAGTCATATTCTGGGCCCCCCCGTATGAATTTGGGGGACATTCAATTCGAGCCCTAACAGGTTTCCTGGCCCTGGGACCCCACCTGAGGTCAGAGTCAGTGCTCAGAATCACTGCTTCTCTCCGTGGTGACCTGTCGCCTCAGAACTGATTCACTGACTCTGCTCTTCCCTCCCTGAGGATGGACTTCTGGGTTCAGGAGGCTCCTCCTTTCTGCTCCAGCCAGATCCCCATCCAGGTCCAGGGCTGTGCTCCACTGGGCTCTCAGCTGAAGTGACACGGACAGGTCACTACTGCTCATCTTGTAGTGCCCACAGGAAGGCATGCGGAGGTTCTGGAAAGGCTTTCTTCCTCAGTCTGTTCAGACTTGACTTCGTTTCTGGTAGTCGGGGCTTCAGTGAAAATTCAACAGAGTAAATGATTTTCATCAGATGAGGAACTCTCACAAGTACAGAGGGTTTACTAGAACTAGGTGTCAAATATAAACACAGTCTTGAGATGTTCTTGTGGGAACAACACAACCCTTAAGGTGCCACCACCTCAGGGCTGGTCTTTTGCAGTTCCTGGATCCCACATCATGGAATTTAGGACACCAGAGCTCAGAGGGTACCTGGAGATCGTCTGGCCGGTGTGAGTCACCGGAGGACTGGGAGGAGGCTGGCTGCAGGTCCCTCTGCCCTCCCTGATTGGGACGCTCAGATGGACACCGCCTTCTGCTCATCCCCAGACATCGGGGCCAAGCTGGCCAGGACTTGGGCCAGTGGAGGCATCCAGTCCCAGCTCAGACCTAGAATCTTCCCTGTAGGGCAAGGCGCAGGGGAGAAGCAGGCTGCAGCCTGTGGAATCGGGCCATGCATCTAAATTCAGACGGATCAATACCAATAGCACTCCCCTTTGGGCTCTCAGATGACAGCACGGCTATCAAACTCTTTCCTGAATTCACTTACATTCCCACTCCCCAGGGAAGAGGAAGGGAAGGGACGGACGATATCTAACACTTAATAAGCATTTACTTACATAATCTCATTCAGTCTCCACAACCAGCTCGTGAACCAGGATTGATTACTATATGAGTTTCTCAGGGCCACCGTTACAAAATGTCCCAGATGGGTGTTTAAACTAGCAGAGATTCAGGGGCACCTGGGTGGCTCAGTCGTTAAGCGTCTGCCTTCAGCTCAGGTCATGGTCCCAGGGTCCTGGGATGGAGCTCCACATTGGGCTCTCTGCTCAGCAGGAAGCCTGCTTCTCCCTCTCCCGCTCCCCTGCTTGTGTTCCCTCTCTGTGTCTCTCTCTGTCAAATAAATAAAATCTTAAAAAAAACCCAAAAAACAAAAACAAACAGCAGAGATTCATTCTCTTACAGTTCCAGAGGACACAATTCCCAAATCAGGGTGGCAGTAGGGACCAGCTTCTTCTGAAGGCTCTGTGGGGGAGGATCCTTCCTTGTTTCTTCAACCTACTGGTATTGCTGGAGTCCCTGCGTGATTCTTGGCTTATGGACACATCCCTCCAACCTCTGCCTTTTCTTCTCTATGTGTCTTCTCCTCACGGGAACACAAGTCCTACCTAATCCAGCATGCCTGTCTTAATTTATGTATTAATTACATCTGCAAAGACTC